>NW_006794361.1:332900-485161 GCF_000442215.2 Lipotes vexillifer | reverse complement strand
CCCCTAGAAGAAGCATGGTCTGCCTAGGAAATGAGCACCATTGTTGAGTGACGCACAAGGGGTGGTGTAGCCACTGTGCTCTCATGCCAGCCCTTGGCCTCTGTCTCCGTGGGCACTGGGAGAGTCTCCCACCAGAGTGAGCATGCCGAGTGGGCATGCCCCAGTCTTTTGCAACTTCCTGCTGGTCCCCACCACAACAGGCAATTTGCTCACATCCCAGTTGTGGCTGTCGTACCCCTCCCTGACATGAGGGAGTAAGAGTACCCCCAATCAGCCTCTGCTTTCACTCCATTTTGTCTGAGCTTGGAACAGACCCCTGAGGGTGACACATACGCAGAGATGGGGCCAAAAACAAAGCCAAGCCCCAGGGGAAGTGTGACTAAGGAAGAAGAACAGAAATATTTCAATGTAGCTGTCCAAGCCGCTATTAAATCCTCGTGATCAGCTTGGTAAATTGGGCATCTGTGGAAAAACTGAATAGACAATGAGTGTTCCCACAACCCATCTAGCCTTAGCAGCCGTGCACTTTGGGTGCAAGTACCCATAGGAGGTGGGAGAGGTCAGAGTCTGAGCTGGCCCCCCAGTTCCCATAGGACATCCAGAGAACTACCTAGAGGTATTGGAGGGCCCTATGCAGAAGCCTGGATTGGATGTGGCAAAAACACTGACAGAGGAGGCCTCAGGAAAATATTATTATTACTATTATTCTTTTTTTGTTTTGTTTTGTTCAGTTGGTGTTGTTATTTTTATTATTTTTTATTTCTATTTTTTATTTTTTAATTTTTAATATATTTTAATTTTTACTTTACTTTTTTGTTGTTTTTTTTCTTGTTTTCTTGTTTTTCTTTTTTTTCATTGTTTTTATCTGTTTAATTTATGTTTTCTTTGGTTGTTTTTGATTGTTTGCTTCTGTTTTTGTTTTATTTTTCAGTTTTTTGTTTTTGTTAGTTTAGTCCTTATTCTCATTTTTGAATTCTTTTTTTTTTGTTTGTTTTCTTTGTTTGGTTGTTTCTTTTCTGTCTGCTTCTTTGTTTCTGTTAGTTTGGTTTTGTTCTTATCATTTGTTTTGGATTTGGTGTCTCTGTTTTGTTCCTTTCTTCTTTCCCCCTTTTTTTTTTTTTGGATGTGTGTTGTGTTGTTTTTGCCATTTGTTTTTGTTTTGCTATTTGCCTTGGTTTTGTATGTTTGTTTTCTTTTCCTTTTTTTTTTCTTTTCTTTCATTTTTCTCTGGCCTTGCAGCATAGCTTGCAGGCTCTTGGTTCCCCAGACAGGGGTCAGCCCTGGGACTCCAGGGTGGGAGCACCAAGTGCAGGAAGCTGGACTATTTGAGAATTCCTGGGTCCAGGGTATATGAATTGGCAAGTGCACACCCAGAGGTAACCATCTGGACACCAAGACTGCCTGCAGGCTCCAGTGCTGGAGACCTCACGCCAAACAGCCATCAAGACAGGAACACAGACACACCCATCAGCATACAGGCTTCCCCAAATCATACTAAGCTCAAAGACATGCCAAAACACACCAACAGATGTGGCCCGCCCATCAGAGGGAAAAAACTCAGCCACACCCACCAGAGTGGAAGCATCAGTCCCACTCACAAGGAAGCCTACATAAACACCTGGACCAACCTCACCCACCAGGGCGCAGACAACAGGAGCAAGAGGAACTACTACCCTTCAGCCTGCAGAAAGGAGACCATAAACACAGTAGATTAGACAAAATGAGACATCAGAAATATGTTGAATGCAAAGGAGCAAGGTAAAATCCCACAAGACCAAATAAATAAAGATTAAATAGGGAGCTTCCCTGGTGGCACAGTGGTTAAGATTTCAGCTGCCAATGCAGGTGACATGGGTTTGAGCCCTGATCCGGGAAGATCCCACATGCTGCGGAGCAACTAAACCCATGCACCACAACTACTGAGCCTGTGCTCTAGAGCCTGCGAGCCACAACTACTGATCCCAAGTGCCACAACTATTGAAGCCCATGCATCTAGAGCCTGTGCTCCACAAAAAGAGAAACCACCACAATGAGAAGCCTGCGCACCACAACGAAGAATAGCCCCCATTCAAAGCAACTAGAGAAAGCCCATGCACAGGAATGAAGACCCAACACAGCCAAAAATAAAAAATAAATAAAATAAATAAATTTATTTTTTAAAAAAAGAGTAAATAGGTAATCAATCTGGCAAAGAATTCCGAGTAACAATAGTAAAGATGATCCAAGAACCAAGAAATAGAATGGAGACACAGATTGAGAAAGGAACAAGAAACGTTTAAAAATTACCTAGAACTAAAGAACAAACAAACAGTAATGAACAACACAATAAATGAAATTAAGCTTTCTCTAGAAGGAACCAATAACAGAATAACTGAGGCAGAAGAACGAATAAGTGAGCTGGAAGATAAGAACTGTCACAGAGTAGAATAAAGAAAAAAGAATTAAGAGAAATGAGGACTAAATCAGAAACTTCTGGGACATTAAATGAACCAATATTCGAATAATAGGGGTCCCAGAAGAAGAAGAGAGAGGGAACAGGCCTGAGAAAATATTTGAAAAGATTGTAGTCGAGAATTTCCCTAACATGGGAAAGGAAATACTCAATCAAATCCAGTAAGTGCAGAGAATACCATACAGGATAAACCCAAGGAGAAACACACAGAGACACATATTAATCAAACTAACAAATATTAAATACAAGAAGAAAATATTAAAAGCAGCAAGGGAAATGCAACAAATAACAAAGAAGGGAAGCCCCTTAAGGTTATCAGCTGATTTTTCAGCAGAAACTCTGCAGGCCAGAAGGGAGTGGCAGGACATATTTAAAGCAATGAAAAGGAAAATCCTACAACCAAGATTACTCTACCCTGCAAGGATCTCACTCAGATTCGATAGAGAAATCAAAATCTTTACAGAAAAGTAAAACCTAAAAGAATTTAGCACCACCAAAACAGCTCTACAACAAATGGTAAAGGAAACACAAGAGAAGAAAAGAACCTACAAGAACAAATCCAAAACAATTAAGAAAATGGTAATAGGAACAGACATATTGATAATTACCTTAAATGTAAATGGTAAATGCTCCAAACAAAAGACACAGACTGCCTGAATGGATTAAAAAAAACAAGACCCATATATATGCTGTTTACAAGACACCCACTTCAGACCTAGGGACACATACAGACTGAAAGTGAGGGAATGGAAAAAGAGATTCCATGCAAACAGAAATCAAAAGAAAGCTAGAGTAACAATACTGATATCATACAAAATAGACTTTAAAATAAAGACTATTACAAGAGATAAGGAAGGACACTACAAAATGATCAAGGGATCGATCCAAGAATAATATATAAAAATTTTAAACATGTATGCACCCTACATAGGAGCACATCAATACACAAGGCAAATGCTAACAGCCATAAAAGGGGAAATCACCATTAACACATTAATAGTGTGGGACTTTACACACCACTTACACCAATGGACAGATCATCCAGACAGAAAATTAATAAGGAAACACAAGCCTTAACTGGCACATTAGACCATATAGACTTAACTGAGATATATAGGACATTCCATCCAAAAACAGCAGAATAAACTTTCTTCTCAAGTGCACACAGAACATGCTCCAGGTTAGAACATATCTTGGGTCACAAATCAAGCCTTGGTGAATTTAAGAAAATAGAAATTGTATGAAGCATCTTTACCAAACACAACAATGTGAGATTAGAAATCAATTACAGGAAAAATAACAACTGTAAAAAACAAACACATGGAGGTAAACAATATGCTCCTAAATAACCAAGAGAACACTGAAGATATCAAAGAGGAAATCAAAAAATACCTAGAAACAAATGACTATGAAAACACAATGACCTAAAACCTATAGGATAAAGCAAAAGCAGTTCTAAGAGGGAAGTTAATAGCAATACAATCTTGCCTTAATAAACGGGAAAAGTCTCAAATAACTAAACTAACCTTACACCTAAGGCAACTAGAGAAAGAAGAACAAACAAAACACAAAGTTAGTAGAAGGAAAGAAATCATAAAGATCAGAGCAGAAATGAATGAAATAGAAACAAAGAAAACAATAGCAAAGATCAATAAAACTAACAGTTCATTCTTTGAGAAGATAAACAAAATTGATAAACCTTTAGCCAGACTCACCAAGAAAAAAGGGGAGACAACTCAAATCAATGAAATTAGAAATGAAAAAGGAGAAGTTACAATGGTCACTGCAGAAAACCAAAGAATAACAGGAGAAAACTACAAGAAATTACATGTCAATAACATGGACAACCTGGAAGAAATGGAGAAATCCTTAGAAAAGTACAACCCTCCGAAACTGACCCAGGAAGAAGTAGAAAATATGAACAGACAAATCACAAGTAATGAAATTGAGACTGTGATTAACAGTCTTCCAACTAACAAAAAGCCAGGGCCAGATGACTTCACAGGCGAATTCTATCAAACATTTAGAGAAGAGCTAACACCTATCCTTCTCAAACTCTTCCATAAAATTTCAGAGGGAAGAACACTGCCAAGCTCATTCTACTAGGCCATCATCACACTCATACCAAAACCAGACAAAGATATCACAAAAAAGGAAATAACAGGCCAATAACACTGATGAACATACACAGAAAAATCCTCAACCAAATAATTACAAACTGAATCCAGCAACATATTAAAAGCATCATACATCATGATCAGGTGGTATTTAATTCAGGGATGCAAGGATTCTTCAATATGCACAAATCAATCAACGTGATACACCATATTAACAAACTGAAGGTTAAAAAACATATGATAATATCAATAGATGCAGTAAAAGCTTTTGACAAAATTCAACACCAATTTATGATAAAAACTCTCCAGAAAGTGGGCAGAGAGGGAACCTTACTCAACACAATAAAGGCCATATATGACAAACCCACAGCAAATGTTATTCTCAATGGTGAAAAATTGGAAACTTTTCCTCTAAGATCAGGAACAAGACAAGGGTGACCACCCTTGCCATTATTATTCAACATAACTATGGAAGTTCTAATCATGACAATCAGAGAATTAAAGGAAATAAAAGGACTTCAATTTGGAAAAGAAGAAGTAAAACTGTCACTGTTTGCAGATGACATGATACTATACATAGAAAATCCTACAGATGCTACCAGAAAACTTTAAGAGCTAATCAGTGATTTTGATAAAGTGTCAGGATACAACATTAATACACAGAAAACACTTTCATTCCTATACACTAACAATGAGAGATCAGAAAGAGAAATTAAGGAAATACTACCATTTACCATTGCATCTGAAAGAATAAAATATCTAGAATAAATCTACCTAAGGAGGCAATAACTTCTATGCAAAAAACTATAAGATGCTGATGAAGGAAAGCAAAGAAGACACAAACAGATGGAGAGATATACCATGTTCTTGGATTGGAAGAATCAATATTATGAAAATGACTATACTCCCCAAAGCAGTCTACAGGTTCAGTGCAATCCCTACCAAATTACCAATGGCATTTTTCACAGAATTAGAAAAATAGTTGACTGTTTATATGGAAACACAAGAGACTCTGAATAGCTAAAGCAATTTTCAGAAAGAAAAACAAAGCTAGAAGAATCAGTCTCCCTGACTTCAGACTATACTACAAAGCTACAGTAATCTAGACAGTACAGTACTGGCACCAAAACAAAAATATAGAACAATGGAACAGGATAGGAAAACCAGAAATAAACCCATGCACCTATGGTCACCTAATCTATGACAAAGGAGGCAAGAATTAACAATGGAGAAAAGACAGCCTCTTCATTAAGTGGTGCTGGAAAAACCAGACAGCCACATGTAAAAGAATGGAATTAGAACACTCCCTAACACCATACACAAAAATCAACTCAAAATGGGTTAAAGACCTAAATGTAAGGCCAGACGCTATAAAACTCTTAGAAGAAAACATAGGCAAAACACTCTTTGACATAAATCACAGCAAGATCTTTTTAGACCTACCTCCTAGAGTAATGAGAATAAAAACAAAAAATATAAAATTAGGACCTAATTAAACTTAAAAGCTTTCACACAGCAAATGAAACCACAAACAAGATGAAAAGACAACCCTCTAAATGGGAGAAAATATTTGCAAATGAAGCAACTGACAAAGGATTAATCTCCAAATTATACAAACAGGTCAAGAAGCTCAATATCAAAAAAACAAACAACCCAATCAAAAAATGGGCAGAAGAGATAAGTAGACATTTCTCCAAAGACATGCAGATAGCCAAGCAGCATATGAAAAGATGCTCACTATCACTTATTATTAAAGAAATGCAAATCAAGACTATAATGAAGTGTCACACTGGTCAGTATGGCCATAATCACAAAGTCTACAAACAATAAACGTTGTAGAGAGTGTGGATAGAAGTGAACCCTCTTCCCCCTGTTGGTGGGAATGTAAACTGATACAGCCACTATGGAGAACTGTATGGAGATTCCTTAAAAAACTAAAAATAGAATTACCATAGACCCAGCTATCTCACTCCTTGTAAATATCCAGAGGATATCATTATTCAAAAAGACACATGCACCCCAATATTCATTGCAGCACTATTTACAATAACCAGGGCATGGAAGCAACCTGAATGTCCTTCAAGGGAGGAAAGTATAAAGAAGATGTGGTACATATATACAATGGAATATTACTCAGCCATAAGAGGGAGCTGGGGGATGCCTTTATGATGGTGGAGAAGTAAGACATGGAGATCACCTTTCTCCCCACAAATACATCCAAACTACATCTACATGTGGAACAACTCCTACAGAACACCTACTGAATGCTGGCAGAACACCTCAGACTTCCCTAAAGACAAGAAACTCCCCACTTACCTGGGTAGGACCAAAGAAAAAAGGAAAAACAGAGACAAAAGAATAGGGATGAGACCTGCACCTCGGGGAGGGAGCTGTGAAGGAGGCAAGGTTTCCACACAATGGGAAGCCCCTTCACTGGTGGAGACAGGGGATGGCAGTGTGGAAGCTTCAGAGCAACAGAGGAGAGCACACAGCAACTGGGGTGCAGAGGGCAAAGTGGAGAGATTCCCGCATGGAGGGTCAGTTCCGACCAGCACTCACCAGCCTGAGAGGCTTGTCTGCTCACCTACCAGGTTGGGTGGGGGCTGAGAGCTAAGGCTCTGGTTTCAGAGGTCAGATCCCAGGTAGAGGACTGGAGTTGGCTGCATGAACATGGCCTGAAATGGGCTAGTGTGCCACAGCTAGCCAAGAGGGAGTCCAGGAAAAAGTCTGGAACTGCCTAAGAGGCAAGAGACTTTTGTTTTGTGGGGCTCAAGGAGAGGAGATTCAGAGCACCACCTAAACGAGCTGCAGAGATGGGAGTGAGCTGCGGCTATCAGTGCTGACCCCAGAAACGGGCCTGAAATGCTAAGTCTACTTTTACAGGCATCAAGAAGCCTGTGTGAAAACACAGGTCACTATCCACACCTCACCTCCCGGGAGCCAGTGCAGCCCACCACTGCCAGGGTCCCGTAATCCAGGGACAACTTCTCTGGGAGAACACAGAGTGCACCTCAGGCTGTTGCAACATCACGCTGGCCTTTGCCACCACAGACTGGCCCTGCATTCCATACCCCTCCCTCACTCCAGCCTGAGTGAGCCAGAGCGCTCTAATCAGCTGCTTCTTTAACCCCACCTTCTCTGGGTGGGGAACAGATGTCCTCAGGTGACCTACACACAGAGGTGGGGCCACATCCAAAGCTGAAGCCCTGGAGCTCTGTGAACAAAGAAGAGAAAGGGAAATCTCTCCCAGCAGCCACAGGAGCAGCAGATTAAATCTCCACAATCAACTTGATGTACCCTGTATCTGGGGAATACCTGAATAGACAATGAATCATCCAGAATTGAGGTGGTGGACTTTGGGAGCAATGTAGACTTGGGGGTTGCTTTCTGCATCTAATTTGTTTCTGGTTCTAAGTTTATCTTAGTTTAGAATTTAGAGCTTATTATCATTGGTAGCTTTGTTTATTGATTTGGTTGCTCTCTTTTTTTAATTTTATATATATATATTTTTCCATTTTTGTGAGTGTGTATGTGTATGCTTCTTTCTGTGATTATGTCTGTATAGCTTTGATTTTTCCTTTTGACCTAGGGCTCTGACTGCCCTTTTTTTTTTTGTTTTTATTGTTTACTATAGTTTTTAGGGCTTTTTTCATTGATGGATTTGTTTTTTTGGTTTCATTGCTCTCCCCTTTCTTTCTCATTTTTTTACTACTTTTTAATTGTTAATATTTTTTTCTATTTTAATAACTTTCTTTTCTTTCTTTCTTTCTTTCTCTCTCTCTCTTTTTTCTTTCTTTCTTTCTTTCTTTCTTTCTTTCTTTCTTTCTTTCTTTCTTCTTTCTTTCTTTTTCTCCCTTTTCTGTTTAGCTGTGTGGCTGACAGGGTCTAGTTACTCTGGCTGGGGGTTAGGCCTGAGCCTCTGAAGTGGGAAAACTGAGTTCAGGATATTGGTCTATGAGGCACCTCCCAGCCCCACATAATATCAAATGATGAAATCTCTCCCAGAGATCTCCATCTCAATGCTAAGGCCCATCTCCACTCAACGACCAGCAAGCCACAGTGCTGCACCCCCTATGCAAAACAACTAAGAAGACAGGAACAGAACACCACCCATTAGCAGAGAGGCTGCCTAAAATCATAATAAGTTCACAGACACCCAAAAAACACACCACAAGACTTGGTCCTGTCCACCAGAAAGACAATATCCAGACTCACCCACCAGAACACAGGTGCCAGTCCCCTCCACCTGGAAGCCTACACAACCCACTGAACCAACCTTAGCCACTGGGGGCAGACATCAAAAACAAGGGAACTACAAACCTGCAGCCTGTGAAAAGGAGACCCAAAACACAGTAAGTTAAACAAAATTAGAACAGAGAAATACACAGTAGATGAAGGAGCAAGATAAAAACCCACCAGAACAAACAAATGAAGAGGAGATAGGCAGTCTACCTGAAAAAGAATTCAGAGTATTAATAGTACAGATGATCAAAAATCTTGGAAAAAGAATGGAGAAAATACAAGATGATTAAGAAGGAACTAGAAGAACTACAGAGCAAACAAACAATGATGAACAACAAAATAAATGAAATTAAAAATTCTCTAAAAGGAATGAATAGCAGAATAACTGAGGCAGAAGAATGGATAAGTGAGCTGGAAGATAAAGTAGTGGAAATAACTACCACAGAGTAGAATAAAGAAAACAGAATGAAAAGAATTGAGAACAATCTCAGAGACCTCTTGGACAACATAAAATGCACCAACATTCGAATTATAAGGGTCCAGGAAGAAGAAGAGAAAATAAAAAGGGACTGAGAAAATATTTGAAGAGATGATAGCTGAAAACTTCCCTAATACGGGAAAGGAAATAGTCAATCAAGTCCAGGAAGTGCAGAGAGTCCCATAGAGGATAAATCCAAGGAGAAACATACCAAAAAAAATAAAACTTAATCAAACTACCAAAAGTTAAATACAAAGAAAAAATATTAAAAGAAGCAAGGAAAAAGCAACAATTAACCTACAAAGGAATCCCCATAAGGTAAACAGCTGATTTTTCAGCAGAAACTCCACAAGCCAGAAGGGAGTGGCAGGATATATTTAAAGTGATGAAAGGGAGAAACCTACAACAAAGATTACTCTACACAGCAAGGGTCTCATTCAGATTCAACAGAGAAATTAAAATATTTACAGACAAGCAAAACCTAAGAAAATTCAGCACCACCAAACCAGCTTTACAACAAATGCTAAAGGAAAGTCTCTAGGCAGGAAACACAAGAGAAGGAAAAGACTAACAATAAGAAAACCAAAACAATTAAGAAAATGGTAATAGGAACAGACATATTGATAACTACCTTAAATGTTAATGGATTAAATGCTATAACCAAAAGACATAGACTGGCTGAATGGATACAGAAACAACACCATACATATGCTGTCTACAAGAGACCCACTTCAGACCTAGGGACACATACAGACTGAAAGTAAGGGAATGGAAAAATATATTCCATGCAAATGGAAATCAAAAAGCTGGAGTAGCAATTCTCATACCAGACAAAATAGACTTTAAAATAAAGAATATTACAAGAGACAAAGATGGACCCTACATAATGATCAAGGGATCAATCAAAGAAGAAGATACAACAATTGTAAATATTTATGCACCCAACATAGGAGCCCCTCAATACATAAGGCAAATGCTAAAAGCCATAAAAGGGGAAATCGACAGTAACACAATCATAATGGGGGACTTTAACACTGAACTTTCACCAATGGACAGATAATCCAAAATGAAAATAAATAAGAAAACACAAGCTTTAAATGATACATTAAACAAGAGGGACTTAATTGATATTTATAGGACATTCCATCTGAAAAGAGCAGATTACTACACTTCTTCTCAAGTGTTCATGGAACATTCTCCAGGCCTTGGTAAATTTAAGAAAATTAAAGTCATATCAAGTATCTTTTCTGATAACAATGCTATAGGACTAGATATCAAGTACAGGAAAAAAAATCTGTAAACAAATACAAACACATAGAGGCTAAACAATACACTACTTAATAACCAAGAGGTCACTTAAGAAACCAAAGAAGAAATCAAAAAATACCTAGAAAAAAAGGACATGAAACGTGATGACCCAAAACCTATGAGATGCAGCAAAATCAGTTCTAATAGGACATTTATAGCAATATAATCCTACCTCAAGAAAGAAGAAGCATCTCAAGTAACAAGATAACCTTACACCTAAAGCAATTAGAGAAAGAAGAACAAAAAAAAAACCCGAGTTAGCAGAAGGAAGGAAATCATAATGATTAGATCAGAAATAAGTGCAAAATAAATGAAGGAAACAATAGCAAAGATCAATGAAACTAAAAGCTGGTTCTTTGAGAAGGTAAACAAAATTGATAAACCATAAGCCAGACTCATCAGGAAAGAAAGGGACAAGTCTCAAAGCAACAGAATTAGAAATGAAAAAGGAGAAGTAACAACTGACACTGCTGTAATACAAAGGATTATGAGAGATTACTACAAACAACTATATGCCAATAATATGGACAACCTGGAAGAAATGGACAAATTCTTAGAAAAGCACAACTTTCTGAGACCGAACCAGGAAGAAATAGAAAATATAAACAGACAAAGCACAAGCACTGAAATTGAGACTGTGATTAGAAGTCTTCCAACAAACAAAATCTCAGGACCAGAAGGCTTCACAGGAGAATTATTTCAAACATTTACAGAAGAACTATCGTCTATCATTCCCAAACTCTTCCAAAATATAGCGGAGAGGGGAACACTCCCAAACTCATCTGATGAGGTCACCATCACTCTGATATCAAAAACAAAGAAGCCACAAAAACGAAAACCACAGGCCAATAACAGTGATGAACAGAGATGCAAAACTCCTCAACAAAATACTAGCAAACAGAATCCAACAGCACATTAAACGTATAATACTCCACGATCAAGTGGGGTTTATCCCAGGAATGCACGGATGCTTCAATATATGCAACTTAATCAATGTGATACACATTATTAACAAAATGAAGGAGGAAAACCATATGATCAACTCAATAGGTGCAGAAAATGTTTTCAGCAAAATTCAACACCCATTTATGATAAAAACCCTACAGGAAATAGGCATAGAGAGAAATTACCTCAACATAATAAAGGCCTTATATGACAAACCCACAGCCAACATCATTCTCAATGGTGAAAAACTGAAACCATCTCCAGTAAGATCAGGAAAAAGACAAGGTTGCCCACTCTCACTGCTATTATTCAACATAGGTTTGAAAGTTTTTGCCACAGCAATCAGAGAAGAAAAAGAAATAAAACGAATCCAAATCAGAAAAGAAGTAAAACTGTCACTGTTTGCAGATGACATGACACTATACATTGAGAATCCTAAAGATGCTCCCAGAAAACTACTAGAGCTAATCAATGAATTTGGTAAAGTAGCAGGATACAAAATTAATGCACAGAAATCTATTGCATTCTTATACACTAATGATGAAAAATCTGAAAGAGAAATTAAGGAAACACTCCCATTTACCACAGTAACAAAAAGAATAAAATACCTAGGAATAAACCTACCTAAGGAGAAAAAAGACCTGTATGCAGAAAACTATAAGAAACTGATGAAAGAAATTAAAGATGATACAAACAGTTGGAGAGATATACCATGCCCTTAGATTGGAAGAATCAACATTGTGAAACTGACGTTTCTACCCAAAGCAATCTACAGATTCAATGTAATCCCTATCAAACGACCACTGGCATTTTTCACAGAATGAGAAGAAAAAATTTCAGTTTGTATGGAGACACGAAAGATCCCAAATAGTCAAAGCAATCTTGAGAGAAAAAACGAAGCTGGAGGAGTCAGGCTCCCGGACTTCAGGCTATACTACAAAGTTACAGTAATTAAGACAGTAAGGTAGTGGCACAAAAACAGAAATATAGATAAATGGAACAGGACAGAAAGTCCAGAGATAAACCCATGCACATATAGTCACCTTATCTTTGATATAGGAGGGAAGAATATACAATGGAGAAAAGACAGCCTCTTCAATAAGCGGTGCTGGGAAAACTGGACAGCTGCACGTAAAAGAATGAAATTAGAACACTCCCTAACACCATACACAAAAACAAACTCAAAATGGATTAATGACCTAAATGTAAGGCCAGATACTATAAAACTCTTAGAGGAAAACATAGGCAGAACATTCTATGACATAAATCACAGAAAGATCCTTTTTGACCCACCTCCTAGAGAAATAGAAATAAAAACAAAAATTAAAAAATGGGGACTAATGAAACTTAAAAGATTTTGCACAGCAAATGAAACCACAAACAAGATGAAAAGACAACTCTCAGAATGGGAGAAAATATTTTCAAATGAAGCAAGTGACAAAGGATCAATCTCTAAAATATACAAGCAGCTCATACACCTCAATATCAAAAAAACAAAGAACCCAATCCAAAAATGGGCAGAAGACCTAAATAGACATTTCTCCACAGAAGGTATACAGATTGCTAACAAACACATGAAAGAATGCTCAACATCATTGATCATTAGAGAACTGCAAATCAAAAGTACAACAAGGGCTTCCCTGGTGGTGCAGTGGTTGAAAGTCCACCTGCTGATGCAGGGGACGTGGGTTTGTGCCCCGGTCTGGGAGGATCCCACATGCCACAGAGCAGCTGTGCCTGTGGGCCATGGCCACTGAGCCTGCGCATCCAGAGCCTGTGCTCTGCAATGGGAGAGGCCACAAAGGTGAGAGGCCCATGTACCGCAAAACAAAAAACAAAAACAAACAAACAAAAAGCAGTACAACAAGGTATCACCTCACATCAGTCAGAATGGCCATCATCAAAAAATCTACAAGCAATAAATGCTGGTGAGGCTGTGGAGAAAAGGGAACCCTCCTGCACTGTTGTTGGGAATGTAAATTGATACAGCCACTATGGAGAACAGTATGGAGGTTTGTTAAAAAATTAAAAATAGAACTACCATACAACACAGCAATCCCAATACTGGGCATATAGACTGAGAATAACCATAATTCAAAAAGAGTCATGTACCACAATGTTCATTGCAGCTCTATTTACAATAGCCAGAACATGGAAGCAACCTAGGTGTCCATCTTGGATGAATGGATAAGGAAGATGTGGCACATATATGCAATGGAATATTACTCAGCCATAAAAAGAAACAATATTGAGTTATTTGTAGTGAGGTGTATTAACCTAGAATGTGTCACACAGAGTGAAGTAAGTCAAAAAGAGAAAAAAAAAATACCATATGCTAACACATATATATGGAATCTAAAAAAAAAAAAAAATGATTATGAAGAACCCAGGGGCAGGACAGGAATAAATAAGGATACAGACATAGAGAATGTAGTTGAGGACATGGGGAGGTGGAAATGTAAGCTGGGACAAAGTAAGAGAGTGGCATGCACATATATACACTTCCAAATGTAAAATAGCTAGTGGGAAGCAGCCATATAGCACAGGTAGATCAGCTCGGTGCTTTGTCTCCTCCGTGAGGGGCGTGATAGGGAGAGTGGGAGGGATACGCAAGAGGGAGGTGATATGGGGATGTATGTATATGTATTGCTGATTCACTTTGTTATACAGCAGAAACCAACACACCATTGTAAAGCAATTTTACTCCAATAAAGATGTTAAAAAAATAAAAAGGAGCTGGGTCATTTGTAGAGATGTAGATTGACCTAGAGACTCATACACAGTGCAGTAAGTCAGAAAGAGAAAAATATCATATATTAATGCATATATGGAATTTAGAAAAATGGTATAGATGATCTTATTTGCAAAGCAGAAATAGGGACACAGATGTAGAGAACAAACATGGATACCAAGGGGGAAATTTTAGTAGTGTGTAAAATTGGGAGATTTGGATTGACATATATACACTATTGAAACTATAAAAAAGATAACTAATGAGAACCTGCTGTATAGCACAGGAAACTCTACTCAATGCTCTGTGGTGACCTAATTGTGAAATAAATCCAAAAATTATTGGATATATGTATACGTATAGCTGATTCACTTTTCTGTACAGTAGAAACTAACAACATTGTAAAGCAACTATAGTCCAATAAAAATTAATTTAAAAATTAACAAAAATAAAATCGGAGGAGCAGACTGTTTCACTTAACAACATTTTGCCTCCCCTTGTTTGTTATACTGAATCTGAATTCTGGAAACATTTCTATTTTGCTTGCTGGCAGCGTTAAACTTTGTAAATAAAGATCACAGAAGACTACAAGTGGAATGGTTTTAACACTGGTGCACTTTTGTACCTCCTTCCACAGTGCACAGTGCATTGGTATGTAGAACAGAGACCTACAGTGGTATTCACCATCCTGTGCGTTTTACCAGTAGTCTGCTCAGGGTGGGTGACTCCAAGAGCACTCCAACAGGTTGTTTGCCAAAAAGATTTACCCAGATGCCCAGTGAAAATCTTCGCAACAAGTCTTGGTGGCAATCCAGTAAGAAGCATCCCAGGATGTTTTGCAGGTGACTCAATGGTTGGTTTCTAAACACTTCTTCCCCAGTAAGCAATTTCTTGCTTGCCAGTAGCACCTCAACCAACTTCTCTACCATCCAATGGAACTATAGGCACATCCATTCCATTAAGGTCTGAATCTTAAGTTTTGGGGATGGGAGTCTTTTCTAACTTTGTTTCTTCCTTTAGTTTCTTCCTTCTCAGCCCCAGATGTAGTAGATGCTCTCCATATCTGTTATTTTTGTATCCTTTAGAGTTCCCTTTACCTCTTAATAGTTAGTTGCCTGTAATTAGTTAATAATTCTTTGAAATAAATGCCCTATGTTCATTTCTGTGTTTTGACTGGACCCTAATATACCCATTAATGTAAGCTCTGCAAAACAAAGACTCAGTTTTTGTTTCCTGTTGTATCTCAAGGACCTAGAACATTGTCTGACATAGTACAGAATATCGATAAGTATTTGTTGAAGTAATCAAAGTATTGGCTCATTAAGTGTTGTAAATTTAAGAACGTAAATATGTCAAAGATGGCATCCATGTCGTTGATATAAGTGGATGGTAAGGTTATTCTTTGAGAGACATCAGAAGAGGGAAATTGGGTTATTGGGTTCAAATGAACATAAGAAGTTACAGATTTGGCATATTCATCAGCAAGTGGACTCAGGACATTGAGTAACTAACTACAGTGTGTAAAATGAGGATCTTGCCCTGAGAAATATCACCACTTAAGAGAATATAAGAATTTTGTGAAAAGCAGTAGCTGTAAGAAAAAGCATAAGGAAATAGTGATATGGAAACCAAGTTTCTCCAGCTTTTTCTGCTCATCCACCCTCAGTACCACATTCATCACAGATAAATGTGTTTCTCGTATCACTGAAATAAATATCATTCATAACAATCTCTTGGTTCTGCATATAATTTTATTACAATAAAAAAATAGAGGGCTTCCCTGGTGTCGTGGTGGTTGACAGTCCAATTGCCGATGCAGGGGACACGGGTTCATGCCCCGGTCCGGGAAGATCCCACATGCCATGGAGCGGCTGGGCCCGTGAGCCATGGCCGCTGAGACTGCGTGTCCAGAGCCTGTTCTCCGCAATGGGAGAGGCCACAACAGTGAGAGGCCCGCGTACCACAAAAAAAAAAAAAAAAAAAAAAAAGATAATTACAAAAATGTCACTGCCAATCAAAAATTCAAATTGATTAAAAAAATCAGATGTAATTTTTGGCTACCAGATGTATAGAGATTTTTGAAAAAACTGATAATTCCTTTGCTTGTGGAGATGTTGTGTAATGGTCATACAGCTTATAAAAGTATAAATTGGGCTAATAGTTATCAATTCTAATCAAAAGTATTTAGATATGTGCATTGCTTCTATTTAGAAATATTTCTGGGAATTTTTCCTATGAAAATCAATCAATATTGAGATACAAATATATTTAGATAACTGAAATATCCAATAATAAAAGAGTAAGAATAAATTATGATATACAGAAGATATGATGCCATGATGAAAATGTCATTATGGGAACACATTTATTAGTGTAAATATTAGTTTGCTCTGATTGCCATAATAAAACACTACAGACTGAGTGGCTTGAAAACAGAAATTTATTTTTCCATATTTCTGGAGGCTGGAAGTGCAAGATCAAGGCACCAGCAGGGTTGGTTTCTGGTGAGAACTCTTTCTTAGGCTCTTAGAAGGTACCTTCCGGCTGGGTCTCACAAGAGCTTTCCTCTGTGAGCAGAAAGAGAGAAAGAGTCCTTTGGTGTCTCTTCCTCTTTTTAAAAGGACATTATTAGATTAGAGCCCCACCCTTGCAACCTCTTTTAACCTTCACTGTCTCCTTTAAAGACCCTATTTCCAAATATAGAAACACTGAGGGTTGGCACTTCAATATATTAATTGCAGGATAAGGGGGCCAATTTCAGTCCATAACAGTGTGCAAAGATGATCAATGATATATCAGTAAATATAAAGGGAAGTTACAAATTATGTAACAAGTGTAATTTTTTTAACAATAAAATAAAAACAAAAGAGCATAAACCTAAATGTTAATAATTGAGTCCCAAGGGTGTTAAATTATGAATTATCTAAATATTTTTGTTCAAATTATTTTCTATTTTTAATATAAGGAACTTATGCTTTTTGTACAGCAAGAAAAATTGAATAAATTCGGTCATACAGCTTAACTAAGTACTCATTGTATGCCATGTCACAGTATTTCAATAATTCTCCTTGCTTAGGTTAGTTGGGCAATATGCAGATGGGTGAAGGAGCATAGTATTATATGTGTAAAATCAAGCTGTGTAAAAGAAATCTCAGTGGAAAATTGCTCTGGAAAATGGCAGATTAAAGAGATGGTGTCAAGGCAAAATATTATTTATTAAGAATTTTGAATAGATATGAAAGTCAGTGAAAGACACCTGATATTTGTTCTAGCTTGGTGTGAACTGGCCACACACAGCAGTGAGAAGTTAGAAGAAAGATGTTGGGTTCTTTATTTTACATTCTGCGGCTGGTCATTACATAGCTTGCTTTTGTGAGACAGGTCACCATAACTGTTCCACTAGTTGCTATCTCCCCCCCAAAGGCAAAACTTTAGGAAAATCCCTTTTTCTACATTAGTATTAAGGGGGAAAAATAGGTATATCTATATTCCCAGGAGAAAATTCTAGAGAGAAATCTGCTAGTATGATAAAAGAGTGCTCAACTATTTTCTCATATAACTCAAATTATTTTTAGCATAGAGAACAAATTCCACTCCCTCCCTGGTAACTTTATTTGTGCAGAAGTTTGCAAAGAAGCACTTAGAGCTCCAGGTAAACCTAGAAACCCTAATATGCAAATAAACAGATTTTTTAGGGTTTATTTCACAAATAAACCCAAATATGCAAATAAACAGACAGATTAAAACATTTTTTTTTCAGAGTATATGGCTGTAGAGACATTATTTTCTCCTAACAGCTTCCAGTAATGACTTGTTGCTATAAACTTGCAGTACATTTTTCTGTACACAGTGGTTGTTCAGCAAATGTTGATAACTAAATTGCATTAAGGTTTGAAGTGAAGTGTTGTGATTATTTTCATTGGGTTGCCATAGAAACGCAGGAAAACCTATTGTTTAAGTCAACCTCTTTATTGTCTCCCTTAGGTAGATGAGAAAACCTGAAGTGTAGGAAGGAGAAGCTGGCTGAACCCACACCGAGAAGTCCTTCACTTACACCTGACCACATTGCATTATAATTAACTATTTTATGTGTCTATGCTTTGGTTTCCTAACTAGATTACATATTTCTGTAAAAGAAATGACATTCTTTATTGTTACAGTGAGCCAACGATTTGTACACACACACACCCCCGCCAAATTCTGCAAATAGGTAATATTATTTCCATTTTTACGAAAGGGGAGTTTTTAAAATTTAGTAGAAGATGTCATGCCAGGAAGTGGGCTCTCTTCTGTTGATTCCAGCAATTAAGTAAGAACTTGAAGTTCCCATTTTGTACATTTGTTAGTTTTCCTCTTTATTGCTCAATACACTCAGCCCTCTGATGTCAACAACAACAACAAATAAAACACTCAATTCTTGAACTGGTAGGTTGATGGAAGTAATCAATACACTAATCTGTAATAGGAATAGAAAAGAGTTCTATTTGAGTTCATCTAAAGACTATAGCCCAGGAGATATAACTCCAAAAAGCATTTGAACTGTGTTTGGACTAGAAAATGAAGGAGGCTTAGCTAGCAAGAAGTAAGGATGCTTGCTAAACAAGGATTGGTTGGGGTACAAAATGGTTGCATAGTTACAAGGGGAGACCTTGAGACTATAAGGTTTCAGATGCCAGCTGCTAGCAGGTATTGTTTTCAGAACAGTTGATGGGTGTCCTGAGTCTGATACATTTCAGAAATTTCAAGGTCTCAGTAATACAGAAACATGTCTGAAACTACATCCACAATGGCCGTCAAGCTCCATTTTGTATGCCTGAACCACAGTTACTCCATTTTGACTTTTAAATGCATTATTTTCTTTACTGTACAGTGCATGCTTAATAAGCCACAAACTGGGTGTTTTGGTTGGCCTAAACTTTCAGTCAAATCATGGATAAGCCAGAATGACTTCCCCATATCTCAATATGAAAAAAATTCTTACATCAGTTATAATGTTAAATTTGCAAGCAATCTTTGGAGTGTCTCATTTTAAAAATTCATTTTATATTTACATATCTACATTTTAAACTTAAGCCAATGGAAGAAATTTTGGAACCATCTCAATATCTCAATACTATTTTCACTGATTAGGTAACTGAGATTTCTAGAGATTCCTGAGACTGCTAGGTCAGATCTTAGGCCAATTTAAGTACATGGGCTTTTAAAGACTAGTCACAGAACAGCAATTTCCAAACCAGAATGGGCATGTATACTAAAGGACCTTTTGAAAATTACAGAAATTAAGTCCCATCTTAGATCTAGTTAATTCAAACCTTTGACAATGAAATCACAAGTAAAAACAGATAAACACAACTTGATTCATCTGTTTCTCATAGCTGTATGTAAATTTTTGCTTGTAATTCTCTAAATTTTTGCTTTATATATTGTTATGGATTTGTCTTTTTCTGTTTATAATTCAGCAAGTTTTATTTTATACACTTCAAAGCTATAAAGTTAAATATATCTAAGTAAATGAATTGTTAGGTATTCTTGGTGTATATTCATCTTATTATTTCATAGTATATTTTTCCCTTAATTAATATACTTAAAAATAAAACAGTTTTAAAAAAGAATTAAAAATAGGAATTCAAAAGCACCACAAACAAAAAACAAATTTTCCCCCATTTGAATGTAATATACAGTCATAAATAAGAACTATCTTTCTAGGATACTGATTCAAAATGACTAAATATAAGAGATTTTTATGTATCCAGTAAAAACATTCCTTGAATTATTTTGACCTAATATAAACATTTTAAATAAAATTCTAACTTACTGTCAAAGAAATAAGGGAAAAATAGCCTATTATATGTAGGCATCATAAGCTAAAAGAAGAAAAAAATAAGGTGAGTAGAAAAATAAGGACAAAACAAGACAAACCGAGATAAATAGTGAGTTTTAGTATTTTTCAGCAGTGGCTTTGAGTATTATACCAGTAATCTGAATAGTACACAAAATACTTTTTATATAAA
This sequence comes from Lipotes vexillifer, assembly GCF_000442215.2. Lineage (NCBI taxonomy): Eukaryota > Metazoa > Chordata > Mammalia > Artiodactyla > Lipotidae > Lipotes > Lipotes vexillifer. The sequence goes on along the minus strand of NW_006794361.1, from coordinate 464,877 downwards.
AGGAAGAGACAAAATATTATAACATAGAGACAGTGTTCTTTAACTGGTCAGTTCCAATTGATATGATTAATACATATAGCAATAAGATTATTTTATTGTTTCTGTTGAGGTCTTTTCCTAATTTCACTTTTGAATGTTTCTCCTGTTCCAAGTGTTTCCAGACTTTAAACAAACATAGTCTTTAGTCGTAGTATTTTCACATATATTCTTTCCAATAAAGACAATTCATTACTTTAAAAGAATCCAAAACAAATTCTAGATGAGCATTTCTCGTTATCTATTGCTGTGTAACAAACTGCTCCAAATTTTAGTGACTGAAAACAACAATTTTAATATCTCACAATGTTTTGGGCCAGGAATTTAAGCAGGTGAGACCTATGAGTGATTCTCCTGTTCCATGTAACATTGACTCTGTTCACTACGTGATATTCAACTTCAAGATGCACTTGTCTTGGGCTTCCCTGGTGGCACAGTGGTTGAGAGTCCGCCTGTTGATGCAGGAGACACGGGTTCGTGTCCCGGTCTGGGAAGATCCCACATGCCGCGGAGCAGCTGGGCCTGTGAGCCATGGCTGCTGAGCCTGCGCGTCCGGAGCCTGTGCTCCACAACGGGAGAGGCCACAACAGTGAGAGGCCCGCGTACCCTCCCCCCCCAAAAAAAAAAAAAAAAAAAGATCCACTTGTCTTGATTGTCTGAGGTAGCTTCATTCATATATGCATCCTTCAGTCTGGACTTGTTTGGATCCCTCTTCTTCCCCATCAAATCACAAGGCTCCTCCATTTGTTCTTGCCAGAAAGTTTAACGTTGCCTATGGTAGCCCAGGACTCTGAAAGACCAAGGGAGCTTCCGTTCTTCTTACATGCTAGGCCTGGACCTGGCATTGCTACATTTCCAACACACTCCATTGGTCAAAGCAGTCACATGGAAGCCCACATTCAAGGAGACAAAAAAGAGAATCCACTTCTTGATAGGAGAAATGTCAAACAGCTTGTGGCCATCTTTAATCTGACAGAGCATTTCAATATTTTGATGACATTTGCATATTTTGCATTGTAGACTAACACTTTCTCCAAGTTTCCATTTCCTTTGGGCTGCACATCAAAACATATGCATTGCAGAAATGACTCCTGATAGATTCCATGGTTGTGGAGTTACTTTTCAGGAGACACATAATATGATTAACTTTTACCTTAACCTCTACAAAATTATTTACCTAGAAGCAAATTAAATGAACTATGTTCTGTTCCATGATTGCTGAGAGCTATTGCTAATGTTTGTAGTGACAGGTTGATTCTGCCTTTGGACACAGCAGGAAAAGGATCACAATATCTACCACCTGGTCAATGGAATCAGTCAGTCTCCTTGCATAGACAAACCAGAGCCCCACTGTTACCCTACCTGTTACTTGAATTTATAAATGTCCCTAATTTGCTCACAAACCAAGAGTTTAAATATTGATTTGATCTTCAGGCCTTTGTCAAGCTAGGAATGCTACTGACATTTAGAGTTCGGAGTGATTGATTGACTTTTATCTTTTCTATCTATATTTATACAGCTTTTCATCCAAATGAATGGTGGCAAAAATATTTTCAAAGCTTTTGCCCAACTGCTGCTTCCTCCCTCCCATAAAAACAAGTGCAGGGAATTTAATAAAGAACACACCAATAGTTCTGGGAAAATCTCAGCTTTTATTGAGTAAAGTCAATTGGCTAAAATAAATTTTTAGTCATGTTGATTAGCTGTGGTAGTTAATGGGGAATAAATGAACTCAGTCAAAGAATAAATGTATAGAAGTAGTATTCCTACTGTTAATAGCTTATTTAATTCCTTGAATCTGTGAACACCTTTTTTATTTTTCTTTTCTAGCCTATTTGTCTTCTTCAAAGAATTAAAGGAGATCATACATAAAAAGATATCAAGGTTGAAGGTTGATCTCCTTTGTAAAATTTGGATAATATGTGCTGAAAGAAAATAGGTGGTGTCATGCACATAATAAAGTTTCATATTTTCATGATAGTATCTTAATGTGAGTAACAATTTCTGAAAATAGTTTCTTCTTCATTTTTACTATGATGCATTTTTAAGCACACTTTCTATTTCCATGACCTCTTGCCCTTCATTGAGCAAATGTTTTTTCTAGAATAAATGTCAATACTCCCTTGTTCATTATAATTCAAATAGGTGTCTGATAAATAATGAATCTGAGTGGACATTGTTTTAATTAATTGAATGGGGTAATCAGGTATAGCTAAATAGTTGGATGATATTTGCATGGAAAATAAGCAATAAGTTTCTGTGCAGTAATTTTTAGTCCTTTATTTCTAATACATGTAATATGATATCCACTATGGAATTGCATAATAAGATAGTCACAGTAAAAACTTCATCTATCTATTAGAACTGTTAAGTTATGTTTCCTAAAAATTTTTCATTTTGGAGCAATGTCATTATTTAAACAATTTTAAAACCAGTATAACCAGTATATTAGCAAAGATTTAACTCATTAAATTTTTAAGTTTAGCTATATTAGCTTTTTCCAATGTTTGGAATATGTGTGCTATTCACTAAATAGAACATAAAATTTTAGTTGTTTACATTTTCATGTTTTCTTGGAATTTCCGGTATTTATGTAAACATATAAATAAAGAAATCATAATTTCAATTTTATATTACATTTTCTATAAAAATTAATGGAATATCTGAGTAATACCATTTAACAGTCCTTAAAAACTGAATCAATAGAAACAACATTGTTTTCAAAATTAAAAATGCAACTGTACTAAAAGCTATTGAGTCGACTTTACAACATGTGTCTACATGATCTTGATTTTTTTGAACTTTTCATAAGACATAAAAAGGAGTTATTTGTATTAAGAAAGCTGCTAAGAGAGATGTAAAATATATACCTTATTAATAAAAGATGAAAGTCAAAGAGAAATATAAAGCTGTGTATATTTTTATCTTGGCTTTGCCACTACCTTTCTGGGTGGTTTGGGATAAAATTCAGTTATCTCATGATTAAGATCTAGGGCAAAAAGTCTGTCTCCTCCAGTGCCAGTTTTCTGATTCTAGAAATTTGTTCTGATTTCATTAATCTAATTTTACTCTCTGGCTTGGTGATTACAATGAAAGTGCACAAGAACAAATTGTGAAGTAAGAAAAGTGTTCCTTTAGTATTTTCCCATTGGTCTTCCTCTAACATTTTGGGATGCAGGGTAAGAGATAAAAAGCAGCCCATGCATCATATATCTAAATATTGAAGTTATAAATCAAACTATTGAACTGTTAAATTGAATATGTTCTTTATTCCTATGTTGTTTAAGTAACTTCAAAATTACCTCAAGGGTCAAATTCCATGCCTATGGTGGAGGCACTAGGTTCCATTCTCTTTTCACTCCAGATCTCTTCCATCCCATGGTGGACTATGTGGGCATGTGTGTCAAGACTCTTGCATGTACTTCCAAGCTCTGATCATACCTTCCACAAAGGACAACTCCTGGGCACATTTCAAAAGAACAACATAGAGAAGACAGACTTAGAGAGCAGTGCTGGTGCCATTAGGCAGGTATCTAAGGTCTCAGGTACTTAAAACATGACCTAGAAAGGGAAACGTGAGCCCTGAGTAAAAACATTCTCTTGGGACTTCCCTGGTGGCACAGTGGTTAAGAATCCACCTGCCAGTGCAGGGGACAAGGGTTTGAGCCCTGGTCCAGGAAGATCCCACATGCCGTGGGGCAACTAAGCCAGTGTGTCACAACTACTGAGCCTGTGCTCTATAGCCCGTGAACCACAACTCCTAAGCCTGTGTGCCACAACTACTGAAGCCCACATGCTTAGAGCCTGTGCTCCACAACAAGAGAAGCCACCGCAATGAGCAGCCCACTCACCACAAGGAAGAGTAGCCCCCCACTAGCCACAATTAAAGAAAGCCTGTGTGCAGCAATGAAGACCCAACACAGCCATAAATAAATTTATGACAAAAAAACAAATTCTCTTGGCCTTTTGGACATCTTCTCCCACATAACAGTGAATGGCAGGAACAGGACCAGGGCAGGACCTTATAGTGCATGAACACAGGGCAAGGTACTTTCACTTCTAGGTCTAAAAATGATACTTCTTCACAACACTTTCACTTTCTTCTCCTACTCAGGTTTTGTAAGCAACCAGTAGCTCCCTTGATCTCACCTCTAACACATCAACACTTCACCCAAAGCTATCATTTCCAACAATATCCTTTATGGCAGATCTTCCCTTATTCTCATATCCATGATAGATTCCAGACTTTTGGCATTTATAAATAATGTATTTGAAAAAATGTTAGATCCAAGTTTGAATTTTTTCATATGTAAATGCATCCTTTTAAGGACTATTAATTATTGATAAAGGTCTTGAGGACATAATATCTTGACTCAATAAAAGAAACTCTAAAGAAGTTCTATGGAAGAATGTCAGACAGAAAAATAAAGTTCCCCAAACATTGATAGATTTAGATAGAGCTATGGAAAAGTATCTATTTAACACTGAAATAATACTTTCTTCAGAATGTGGAGACTTCCTTTCATGGGGAGGGACACTGCCAAAAATTGGTTATATTTAATAATAAGAATGCTAGTGATAATGACAATGATTAAAAGACTCAAAATTTAAGTCACAATATCTTCACTTGTCTCTTGTTCTGGGTTCTAGAATTTCACCATGCAAATATTTTCAAAACTTGAGAATTTCAGGCCTTCTCTAAATCACAGAGTCTACTATAAGTTCTGTCTGGCACCAATCTCATCACTGTTCAATCCATTTTTCAAAAGCTTTTTATAATGCAAATATGATTATGTATTTCCCTGCTTGAATCCAAATAATCACTTCTAATTGCCTATGAGGTATAGGTAAGTGTCTTAGAGCTGCATAAAATCTTTTAAGATTTCACCTTTGGGACTCCTCTGGTGGCACAGTGGTTAAGAATCTGCCTGCCAATGCAGGGGACATGGGTTTAAGCCCTGGTCTGGGAGGGTTCCACATGCCACGGAGCAACTAAGATCGTGCACCACAACTACTGAGCATGCGCTCTAGAGCCCACAAGCCACAACTATTGAAGCCCGCTCACCTAGAGTCCGTGCTCTGCAACAAGAGAAGCCACCTCAATGAGAAACCTGTGCACCGCAACAAAGAGTATCCATCACTCGCTGCAACTAGAGGAAGCCCACACGCAGCAACAGCAACAAAGACCCAACACAGCCAAATAAATAAATAAACAAATAAATAAAGAATTGCTTTAAAAAAAAAAAAAAAGAATGTGTCCCAAAAAAAAAAACCCCAAAAGATTTCACCTTTGCCTAATATTCCCTTTCATCTCCTAATATCTTTCCCCATTGCTTAGGATATCATGAAGGCATTACACTGTCTTGCTCAAGATTCAGCTAAGACAGCGACATGGGTTTTCTTGCCTTTGCAGTTGCAGTTATAGACGTCCTTCTCTGTATTCTCATAGCATTTTATAAATACTTTTTAAAAATTCCCTACTTACTGCTCTAAATATTAATTTACTTTCAATAAAAGATTCGCTATTCCTTTCTCCTTTGCATCTGCAGGGCTTAGCATTAGGGCTAAAATAAGTTTTCAATAAATTTTTGTTGAAGTAAGTTGTTATAATGTTTGACTCCTAAAAGTATCAATAGAAATGAGAAATGAGAAGGAGCAAAGTAATCAAATATTTCCTAGTTGAGCATTTCTCAAAATCATGTTAGGTCATCGTATTTGCTGAAGCAAATATGGGTATGGACATATAAAATGAGCACAAGATGAAATATTTGAAATCAGGAAGACTTCTAAAATGTCAAGTATGTGGTCATGATATGCTAAATATTAAACCTCTGGAGACGTGAGTTCTGTTTTCTGTTTATAGTTCAATTATAGGTAGACCTATCGTGTTGTCAAATTCTTGTTGAAAGAATAAATGAATGGATTGTTACATTCCAATCAAAGTGGCATGGCAAAGCAGATATGATACTTATCCTCAGTAACAACTAAGAATGCTATAGAAAATTCAACCAGAAATAGAATCTTTAAATACAGAACTGAGACTTCAGAAAGTAAAGGAAATTCCTAGGGGGCAAAAATCAGAGTGGTAAAGGGAAGGAGAAGCTAGACTTGTACTTAAGGTACTGGGTGGCAAGCCTGGGTAGTTAGGTGTTTCCATGGAGACCCTCCTATGAAGCTGGCGTCCTTGAGGGGCTACAAATTCAAGGAATTTCCTTTCAACCATACGAAGGAAAAAATATTTCCCCAAGGCACTTGAATTTGTATTAAACTTAACCTGCATAATCGTGAAAACCCAGAACAGATATATTAAATTATAAGAGGAATACTGCATGGTTGGTTCTAGGGAACATATTGAAGAGGAAAAAGCAAAGACCCTCTGGAAGAATGCTTCCTTAAAAGAAGTCTCAGAAGATTTCTACATATAGAGTCTTGACACACAGGAGGTACAATTCAACACAACAAAGAGTACAAAGAAATAGCTAAATGACCATACAAAGAAACACAGTGAAAAGAAAATTTTCCCAAATAGGAACTTACCTCTCTTAACCCTCGTAAAGGATCTTCTAAGGAAGGTGAATTAAGAAACAGGAAATTATCCCCAAGTAAAGTTGGAGCTAACAGAAGGTGTAGTGTTAAAAGAACCTGCAAACAGTTGCACAAATCTATAGTAAAATTAACCATAGAAAAAGGTAATGGGGTATCTAGTTTGGAATGATAAAACATAAGGTATCGTTAAAATGGGGTATTCCAATATCCTGAAGAGAGCAGAGAATGATCAAAGTTAAAGTGTTATGAGAAACTGATGTAAGCAGATATTGACATAAGTGTATATAATGTATGTTGTCTTGTTCTGGAGGAAGAAGAATATTGAAAATATATACCACATTTTAAGGTTAACCATTTAAGAGGGAAAGAATACAAATAATTAATAATCTAGTAAAAGAAATAAATAGAATTTTAAAACTTCCCAATAGGCCCCTAAGATTTCCATAACATAACAACACCAAGTGAAAACTGTAACTTTTTGTTTTAAATAAAGAAGGTTAATACATAATAATTAAAGATATATTTCACCAGGAAAGACTTAAACTTTTATGTACCTAATAGCAAAACATATCAAGAAAAAATTGACAAATACAAAGAGAAATCCAGAAATCTGAAAACTTAGTGGGAGACTTTGGCACACTTTTATAGTACTTGATCACTCAAAAATAAAATATGCAAAGATATAGACTAACCAAAATATATAGCTTTTTCTAACTGATCCATATAAAATTTTGAATCAAATTATATATTATACAGTGATACAATAGATATCTTAAGAGCATACAAAATATTTCTAAAAATTGAGTACATATTTGACCACAAACTATGTCTCAACAAATATCACATAATCAATATCATACAGACCCAAATATTCTAATCCTAAATTAAAGAAAGTAATATACTGTTTCAAGAACATAATTTTTTAAATCCTCACATTTAAAAATGTTAAAATGTATGTGTCAAATTCTACCTCCCACACTTTTTAGCTATTTGACCTTAAGTAAAGTTATTTAACCAATTGGTGCTTCAGAATTTTTATCTATAAAAAATAATATTATCTGTTTTATCAACTTCTTAAAAGGATGAGATGATTACATAAAAGTGCTTAGAGTCCAGCACATGGTAAACTCTTTCTCAGCAATGTTTTTATTATTATAATTCTTACTTTGTTCTACTTTGCATAGAACTATAGTAAAATCAGTGTTGTTACCCAATTCCTACAAGAAAAGATTTATATACCTATGCTGCCTTCTCCATCAAGTTAAAATTTTAGTTTCATATACTTATATGCTGAAATTTCATAGATAGTTAACCCTTTGAAATCTGATAAACTTGCAAGTAAAATATGACTTTAATAAAATTAAATCTGAATTCAGGATTTTTTTTCCCTAGGAATGACATGTGTTTTCGCATGTGTGTGTATTTTGTATTTGAGTGTGTATGTGTGTTTTCTCTAAAAAATATATTTTCAACTGAAAAAAGAAAAACAAACTCACGTTTCAATAATGGCTGTCCTCTGAGGACCTAAAACCCCTTCAAGAGTTTTACATGATATCTATATTTTTAAATCTATTGACACCTAATTTGTGGTCAAATACATGGTCTATCCTGGGAAATGTCCAATGCACACTTGAGAAGAATGCACAGTTTTTTGGTTGGGTCGAGTGTTCTGTATATATCTGTTAGATCTAGTTGCTCTGGTCACTAGAGGCAGGTGCTCCAGCTGTATCCCCTGTGTGGACTGAATGTGCCTTGCTGTTGTAGTTGAAGCATAATTGCTGCAGATGTACTGGTGGAAATGGTTGGTCCCCCAATCCAGCTGGCTAAATCTGGCCACAACTTCTGGGAGTGCACTTATATGCAGAGCTGACTGGGAGCCACTTTGGAAGTGTAATGGTGCCTGCTGCAGTGGCCGACATGATGGGAGCCCTTTAATGGGAGCCACTTTGCTGGTCAGGGTGGTTCATTTGGTGGGGTGAGGAAGAAGCTGTTTTGAGGAACTGGCTAGGGTAAGCAGGTTAGGCAGGATTGGTCCTCAGGAGAATGCTGGGGCAGGTGCGTGGTTTTATTTAGGTTGATGGAGAGTGACAGAAATGGTGTCCACCACTACTGTGTCAGCTAAGGAGAGCAAATAGAAATAAAAGGTGCTTGCCAATTCCTCCATCCCTAAAGAAAGTTTTAGCAGCTCCCTCCCGCTCTGGAACATGTCCCCAAATTAGTTACTGAATCTTCTTGCATGACCCAGGCACTTTTTAAGCTGCTGCCTCTGCACTGGGATTCAAGTTAGTTTGTGCACAAGCCCCTACCCATTAAAATGTGGACTTTTCTTCAAATTCTTAGTTGCAGAAAATCTGCTCTGCTAGTCTTCAGGTCATTCTCAGAGATAGTTTTCTATATGTATTTGTAATTTTGGTGTGTTCACAGGAGGAGGTGAGATCAGGACCTTCCTACTCCACCATCTTAATCTAAATTGTACTAGACTCAATCTTCTTTAATCCCATTTCTATTCATTAAAAATGGGTGATTTACCAATGACCTATTTCTTCTTCAGATAAAGTTAAAAACTTGGGGGCCTATTACTATTATTTCAACTTCTTTGATTTTCAGAAACTCATTTAATAATAGCTAAGCTTTTATTAAGTATTTCTGCATTCCAGATATTCTTCGATGTATGTAAGTAATATTTCATAGGTAGAATTATCTTTATAATATAGATGAGGAAATGGAGGCGCTGAGAATTTAATTAACTTGCCTCAACACAGAACCAGAAAATGGTGTAGCTGGGATTTGAAAACCAGGCACTCTGTTTCTAGAGTTTGTTGTTTTGTTTTGTTTGTCAAGTCCTTTTAATAATTTCCAAATAATTTGTTAATTTAAACATTTTGTGGATTGATTTAAAAATATTTTATGGAAGTGTGATACATATATAGAAAATTATGCAGGTCCTAAGAGATTTGAGTAATCACAAAATGAAAACACTCATCTATCTCTTAAATGCTAAACTGTACCAAACCTTTTATCTGGCCAAACTGTGCAGGTCAACATAAAATATATCTGATCCTTGAAACATTTTAAACCAAAAGAAGTTGTTCCAGCTGTAAAAATTAATATAGAGTGTGCTATTTTTTTTTTAAATGGAGCTACAAAATAAACATTCTTGAGTAGAAAATTCATAATATGCATGCTGAATTTTTTTTAGATTTTCACACCAATCAAAATTAGTTAATTAGAAAAAAACACTTTCAACAATAATCTCTATAAAGTGAAATGACAACTAGAATTGAAATGAGAATTTGAGAATATATGTGAAACAAGGTATAAAAGGATTGTGATAAACAATGTAGATTGGCAAAGGAAAGGATGTCAAAGACAAAGGGAGTTTTAAATCTTTAAAACAAATATGTGTGAGAGAAAACACATACTTGTTTCACAGTTTAGAACCTAGCTAAGAAGACAAAGCATATCTATAATCAGTGGTAGAATGCCACTTATCATCACATTTTCAAATATAGCAGTACTGTGATCATCTTTATTGTAGCTTTGGATCCCATAACTTTTCATTTCCCCATGTAATTTCAGTACAAACATTTGAGTTGGCATTAGATAGAATAAAATATATGATCCATTTCTACTCACTTCCCACACAATTTCAAGTTTGGCCAAAGCATCCATATATAATTTTACAATATTTTATCATAAATCATTTCCTCTGGTCCTTTTCCTTTTTTCCACTTCTCTACATTTATTGGGCCTCAGAGAATAATGCAACTCTGGGGGTCAGAGGTTTCCACTTATACTTGCATAATAAAGTGTTCTATCTTTGTGTTCATACTTTATTCATTCATGCATTTCGGACTTAACAACAAAACAGTCTTTAGCTGACAGAGTGTGTTATAATCTAGGAGAGAAGAAGCCCAGTGTTAGTCAATGATTTCATGCTAGAATTTGAAAAATATTTCCATACTTTTATCTTTCTGCAGTATTTTTACATTTCCTGGTTTTCCACCACTTATATTTGACAGGAGGGAGCACTTCCTCACAAAGAATGGGTATCAATTGGAAATTTATTATAAGAGAGGACCAAAGGCTATATTTCCACCAAAATAATGAAAAAGGAGGAAAGTCTTGTACCATACATAGAACATGGCAACTCTGAAGACTCACTTACCATGGAGGGACTACACTTAATCCGAATAAATAATGAATCTCAATAATGAGTATCCAGAAATATAATTGCATCATTATAAAGTAGTTATATTTTTAATTGTTTGAGGAACCTCCATACTGTTTTCCATAATTACCGTACCAGTTTACATTCACACTTTATGTTAGAAATATGTTATCATTTTCTAGGATTATGAGGAATGGCTATTTGTGCTTCTAGGAATTTGTCAGTTTTGTGTAGGTTGTCCAATTTGTCAGTGTAGAATTGTTCATAGCACTCTCTTATATCTTTTTTTATTTCTGTAGAATTGCTAATAAAGTTACATTTTCATTTCTGATTTGGCTAAAGGTTTCTCAATTTTGTTGATCTTTGTAAGGAACCAACTTCTGGTTTCATTGATTTTCTCTATTGTTTTTTGATTTTCTATATCATGTCTTTCTACTTTAATCTTTATCATTTTCTTCCTTCTGCCAGCTTGGGTTTACTTTGTTCTTTTTCTAGTTCCTCAAATTGTAAAATTATGTTGTTGATTTGAGATCTTACCTTTTTATAATGTAAGCAATTATAGCTATAAATTTCCACTTAGCACTGCTTTCTTTGCACCCAGTAAATTTTCATATGTTATGCTTTCATTTTCACTCATCTCTAAGTATTTTCTAATTTCCATTGTCATTTCTTCTTCAATTCATTTGTTCCTTAAGAGTGTGTCCTTTAATTTCCACAAAGTTGTTAATTTTCCAGTTTCCTTCTGTTATTGATTTCTAACTTTATCTCTTTGTGGTCAGAGAATGTCTTGTATGACATCTGTCTTTCTACATCTATTGAGACCTAAATTGTGGGCTAACATATGATTTATCTTGGAGAATGCTCCATGTGCACTTGAGAAGGATGTTTATACTATTATTGTTGGATAAAGTGCTCTGTGTATCTCTGTTAGATCTAGTTGGTTTATTGCATTGTTTGAGTTCTCTCTTTATTTATATTATGTCTGGTGATTTTATTCATTATTGAGAGTGGGATGTTGAATTCCCTATTATTGTAGAAATATCTGTCTCTCCCTTCTATTCTTCATTTTTTGCTTCAAATATTTTGATGGTATAGTATTAGTTATATAAATGTCTATAATAATTATATCTTCTTACTGTATTGAATCTTTTATTAACATACATCCTTCTTTATCTCATATGAAACTTTCTTATTTAAGATATATTTTGTCTGATATTAGTAAACTACCCCTGCTCATTTTGGGATACTGTTTTCATGGAATATCTATTTTCATCCTTTTACTTTCATTGTATTTGTGTCTTTGCTTCTAAAGTGAATCTTTTGCAGGTAACGTATAGATCAATCATTTTTCTTATTCTTTCTGCTAGTCTCTGTCTTTTGATTAAAGAGTTTAATCCATTTACATTTAAGGTAATTACTGATATGGAGGAACTTAACTTCTGTCACTTGCTATTTGTTTTCTATATACCTTATAGTTTTTGTCCCTCATTTCCTGCATTAGTGTCTCTTACGTTTTGTTGATGTTTTATTGTGAAACATTTTAATTTCCTTCTTGTTTCCTTTTGTGTATTTCTATAACTATTCTCTTTGTGGTTACCATGGGGACTACAGTTAGTACTGAAGTTATAAGACTCTAATTTTCATTTTAACAGCTTAATTTTAATACATAACTTTGTTCATTTAAAGCTTGGTTCCAGGGCTTCCCTGGTGGCACAGTGGTTGAGAGTCCACCTGCCAATGCAGGGGACACGGGTTTGTGCCCCAGTCCAGGAAGATCCCGCATGCTGCGGAGTGGCTGGGCCCGTGAGCCATGGCCACTGAGCCTGTGCGTCTGGAGCCTGTGCTCCACAACGAGAGAGGCCACAAGAGTGAGAGGCTTGCGTACAGCAAAAAAAAACAATAATTAAAAAAAAAAAAGCTTGGTTCCAACTCCTTTTAGTTATTAAATTCACAAGATTACACCTTTGTATATGGTGTGTCCAAAAATAATTGTTTTATAATGGTTGTAATTTCTGAAACACTGTCAACAAGTGATTATACCTTGCTTCCTCAGTTGATGTTAAACTACTGGTGGTACTTGTTAGTCAAGGGTAAATGTATGGTTGAAGAACGTGTAAGAACAGTCCATTACCAGCATTTACCAATACATTCGTCTATGATTGATTAGGTCTTCATTTTATATTTTGATATTTGCTAATCATAGTAAAATTTTCAGCTTGGGTTCTATATGTATTTACACAAAGTTGAGAATCAGTGGCTTCTAAACTATCACATTTTTGAGTGATGAGAAGACAGGAATTTTTTTTTTTAAACAACTCTCCTTTTCCATCTCCACAGCTTTTCTTCAGTATGCCTGGTTATGCCTTCCTCCTTTTCTCATTTCAATTCTTCTCACATTAAAATATCTTGTGCCTGAAGGAATTCTGTGATAATAAAGTTACTGTTTGTTTTTAATTTCAAAAATGGTGATTAATATGTGAGCTGTCATGAGTAACAAATGAAATAGTGTGTGTGAAAGTACAATGTAAACTCTAAAATACATATTCTGATTATGAAGGACCACTTTGTGCTATGTATCAGTCACTGTATTAGGATAAGAATATAAATAAACACTTAGATAAATTCTCTCCATTCATAATAAACAAAAGCTAATTTTCTTTTGAGCCCTTATTTTTATGCCAAGTAATACAGGTCTTCACCAGTAATATTAAAACAATTTAGAAAGAAGAAATACCTAAATGAGTAAATAAACTGCAAATGAAGAAGGGGGCTCAAAGCAATGGTTACTTTAGGGATGGCTTGATGCAAGTGTGTTCTAGAATTAATATGTTGAACTTATTCAGGTTTTCAGTGTTCTGAAAGAAGGTGCTTCTGGATATTAGCAGGCTGTTTTCAGCTCTTTAGGATGGATTAATTCAGAACATTTTGAAAGAGAACAAAATTTCCAGATTAATCATTTTATTTTTCTTTCTTATTGTAGAATCCTTGATGTGAAAAGTGGTTGCTATGTGATGAAGATCTTCCACAATATTCTTAGCTTATTCATTTTTTCCATAAACAATTGAATATCTATAGTCTCTGAACACTGTTTCAGGAGCTGGAGGCCTTAGACTTATGATATATAAAATCTCTGCTCTTGAGAATATGCGTTTTATACCAAAAGGCATAAAATAAGCAGGTCTAAACAAATAAGATAAGCACAAAGAATTTGCAATGACACTCCAAACTTATAATCCATTTATAGAGCTAAAAGCTTGTTATAGGAAATTAAAAAGATGGAAATTTATTGAAATTGTGATATATTCAGAAATGTTTGGGAGTTTGGCAAGACTTATTTTTTGCCTTATTTTATCAATTCATATAATGGCAGGCATAATATGCTGCCATAATATGCTTTGTAAAACTTTGTTTCTTAAGTCTCAATCAGCTTCTCTCCCTCTGCTCCATGTATGCCCTAAGAAGATGGCATGTTTAATGCCACTTTATGAAGAAGTATGGAAAAACAGACAAGAAGAAATGGAGAAAACTATCCAAAAAACTTGGTAGATTGAGAGTGAGAAGAAGTTGAAAGGGGAAGCGTGACTTGACCTCCCTGGCTAGACCAAGATTCCCACTGGAAGAGATTTGTTTGATAGCTTAAAAGAAGCTCATGAGCTTAGACTCATCCATGCAAGGTATAGCTCACATGCAGCCAACTGTGCCCAGACTCTAAGTGAAAGAAGCTCATTTGCTTGTATTAAAGTATGGCCTGTGGAACTTGCATATAACACACTTCTACGAGACTGCTGGATCCCTCTCTAAGGATGGAGACTGCAGATGCCATTTTAATGCTCTTCTTCTGCCTTGCTGTAGCCAGTGGGCACCATTTTTTCTTCCCTGCAGGCTCAATTTTTATGCTCCTTCGCTGCTTTATTCTAGTCGCCAGGCACCATCTTTGTGCTCTTCTGCCTTGATCTAGCTAGCAATTGCTGTTTCTCTTTATTTTCTTTTTTTATTTTTTGGTTCTTTTAGCAGCAGGCACCATATTTATGCTTCCCCTCTGCTTTGCTACAGCCATTGGGTGCCATCTTAATGCTCTCTCTCTGCTGTGCTGCAGAGAACAAGTGTCTCCTTGAAAGGAGCTGTGACAGGCACCTTGTTCCCTGATTTTGGTGGCTGCCACCCAGGGGACATCCCTTAGTCACCTGGCTCTGGATGCCAGGAGATCTTGCATTCCTGGGTGCCATGGAACTGTGACAATCAGAGAGTTTGGGGCAGGCTTTCATGCCCATGGCACTGCACAAATAGAAGATTAAAATACACCCCCAGTTTTTCTGTGAAAGAGGCCTAACAGACCTTTGGCTTAAGGGGCAGGCCTCAGGTTTGCATATATCTAGGGAGCTACAGAGCTACTCTTAAGGAACATAGGCTGATGGACACCATTTTTGCCTCACTCTAGCTCACTACTATCTCCTAATATGGAATTTATATAGCCCAATTTTTGTGACTGTTGCCAGAGGATACCTATATATAGCTTGGCTCTGTGGCCAGCAGGGCCTACAGTGGTGGGACCCACAACACTATAACCAACATATAATACAAAGAGTTCTTAAACAGCTACCTAACCCTAGTGTACAAGAGTCAATAGACCCAGAAGCTCAGTCTTTCTGTGACAGAGGCCTGTTGGCTAATTATCATAGCTTCAGCCTGAGGGGCAGGCTTCTAATTAAACAAACATCTATGGCTGAATGTAATTCTTTCCAGAGATCTCAGAGGGTGGGTGCTATCTTCACACTCTCCCTCTTCTGCATTCCAGAACACCTGTATATCCTGGACGGGAGGTCTTTCATGTTTCTGGTGCCCTTATTTTTATATCTTGTACCCTGGTTTTTACAAGTGTCACCCAGGGGATGCCCCTTGATTGCCTGGCTCTGGTGGCCTGGGAGGGCTTGTGTTCCTGTGCTTAACAATCAGAGAGACAGTTCTTGGCAAGCTCTCACTCACAGATAGCATACTAAAATTCACCCCCAGTCTTTCTGTGAAAGAGGTCTATTTTCTTGTCCAGGTTCTTTGGTCTGAGGGGCAAGCTTCAGGTCTGGCACAAAAATAGGAGCTTATGGAAATGTTCGCAGGGAACATAGGCTGGTGGATGTCATCCTCATGTTCTCCCTTTGCCTCATTATAGTTCACAAGTATCTCTCAGAAAAGAGCTTTATACACTTGTCTGGAGCCCCCAATTTTGTGACTGCCACCAGGGATAACTCCAGATCACCTGGCTATGGTGACCAGCAGGGCTTATGTTTTCAGTCCCATAGGACTGTATATATTTACATATTTTAAAACCTGCTGCCTGAATTAGCCTGAACTTAGGTGCTGATTGAGATCCTCCCCTTTGAGACAAAGACAATTTGCAGCACACCTTAAAATACTGAGAGTTTTTAAAAATATAATAGGCTTCTTGGACAGTCCCAAAGTTTGAGAGACAACCGAAAGCTGGAGGGGCGGGGTTGACTAACAAGATTCATCTCCTCCACAAGGCCACTCCTTCAAGAGTGGGAGACGTTCAACTAGTGCATAGAAATAAAATACAGAGAGTTGAGCAAAATAAAGAAACGAAAGAATATCTTCCAAAGTGGGGGTGGGGGGAGGGGTGGGAGGAAACAAGATAAAGCCTCAGGAAATAAAACCCTTAATGAAACAGATAAATTCTTTACTTTACAATAATGGTAATAAGGATGTTTACCAACCTTGTGAGAAGAATGAATGATCACAGTGAAAACTTCAACAAAAAGATAGAAAAAAATATTAAAAAGTACTAACTATAAATCACAGAGCTGAAGAATACAATAACTGAACTGAAAAATACACTAGAGGGAATCAAGAGCAGACTAGGTGAAGTAGAAGAAAGAACCAGTGAAATAAAAGATAAGGCAGTGGAGTTCATCCAATCAGAGCAGTAAAAAGGAAAAAAAAATGATAAAGAGTGAACATAGTTTAAGGGATTTGTGAGACAACATCAAGTGGACCAGCATTCATATTATAGGTGGCCCAGAAGGAGATGAGGCAGAGAAAAGAGTAGAAAAATTATTTGAAGAAATAATGGCTGAACATTTCCCTGATCAGGGAAAGGAAATAGACAACAAGATCCAGGAAGCCCAGAGGTCCCAAACAAGATGAACCCAAAGATACCCATAATAAGACACATTAAAATTAAAATGTCAAAAATTAAAAGATGAGAGAATCCTAAAATCAGCACTAGAAAAACAATTTGTTATATACAAGGGAACCCCCATAAGACCATCAGCAGATTTTTCAGCAGAAACTTTGCAGGCTAAAAGGGAGTGGCATGATGTATTCAAAGAGCTGGGAAAAAAATCCTCCAACCAAGAATATTCTACCCAACAGCGTTATCATTCAGAACTGAAAGAAAAACAAGGAATTTTCCAGAGAAGCAAAGCTAAAGGAGTTTATCATTGCTAAATTGCCCTTACAAGAAATGTTAAAGACACTCTTTAAGCTGAAAAGATGCTATTAGTAACATGAAAACATTTGAAAGAATAAATCTTACTGGAAAGGTAAATATATAGTAAAATTAGTTGATTAATCACTTATAAAGCTAGTATGAATGTTAAAAGATAAAAATAGTAAAACTTATAAATACAATAATTAATTAAGGTATGCAAAAGATAAAGAAGATGTAAAATGTAACATCAAAAATATAATATGTGAAAGAGGAGAATAAAAATGTATGCCTTTAGAATGAGATCAAACTTAGGTTGTTATCAACTTAAAATAGACTATTATAGATATAAATTGATTTTTTGTATATGACATCAAAAGCACAAGCAACAAAAGTAAAAACCAGCAAGCAGTACTAGATGACATTTAAAAGCTTCTGTGCAGCAAAAGAGACAACAAAATAAAAAGGCAAACTACAGAGTGGGAGAAAAAATTGCAAACCATGTATCTAATAAGGGTTTAATACCCAAAATATACAAGGAACTTTAAAAACTCAGTAGCAAAAATTCAAACAATTTGATTTAAAAGTGAACAGAGGACCTAAATAGAATTTTTTTTTTTTTCCAAAGAAGACATACAAATGGTAAATAGGTACATGAAAAGATGCTCAACATCAGGGAAATGCAAATCAAAGCCACATGAGGGGCTTCCCTGGTGACGCAGTGGTTGAGAGTCTGCCTGCCGATGCAGGGGACAGGGGTTCATGTCCTGGTCTGGGAGGATCCCACATGCCGTGGAGCGGCTGGGCCCATGGGCTATGGCCGCTGAGCCTGCATGTGCGGAGCCTGTGCTCCACAATGGGAGAGGCCGCAACAGTGAGAGGCCCACGTACCTCAAAAAAAAAAGCCACATGAGATATCACCTCACACCTATTAGAATGGCTATTCTTAAAAAGACAAGAATAGGGCTTCCCTGGTGGCGCAGTGGTTGGGAGTCTGCCTGTCGATGCAGGGCACGCGAGTTCGTGCCCTGGTCCGGGAGGATCCCACATGCCGTGGAGTGGCTGGGCCCGTGAGCCGTGGCCACTGAGCCTGCGTGTCCGGAGCCTGTGGTCTGCAACGGGATAGGCCACAACAGTGAGAGGCCCACTTACGCAAAAAAAAAAAAAAAGACAAGAATAATTGAGATGTTGGTGAGGATGTGGAAAAGAATTTTCCCTTGTGCACCACTGGTGGAAATATAAATTTGTACAGCTACTATGGAAACAGTATGGAAGTTTCTCAAAATAACTAAAAGTAGAACTACCTTATGATCCAGCAATTCCACTTTGGGGTATATATTCAAAGGAAATGAAATCAGGATCTCAGAGAGACATCTCTCCTCCCATGTTTACTGCAGCATTATTTACAATAACCAAGGTTTGGAAATAACTTTGTCTGTCTATGGTTAAATGGTTAAAGAAGATGTGAGGGCGTTATGCTAAATGAAATGTCAGAGAGAGAAGGACAAATACAGTGTGATAACACTTATATGTGAGATCTCTGCTTCACCTTTATACCATATATGTTATCTCCTGATAGATAACATCTTATAGATATTATCTTATAGATGTTATCTCCTTATTCTAACATTTATTGACATTATAATAATTTATACAGAGTCTCTAGTATTTACTTAAATACTTTCCTCAGTGTTAGTCCTGTCCACTCATCTGGATATTTACAATTCTTCTGGTTAGCCTTGGAAAAATACATAAACAGTACTAGTAAATGCTCAGGAACTGATTGCTTTCAGGGTGACTTTGATGCGATTTAGCTTCAGACATATGTTTCTTATAGACACAGAAATGAACTCAAAGGGGTGGATCAGAACCAACCACAAAGAATTCACTAACACAGCAAGTAAAGATTCTCACCTTAGAAGGGTCAAAACAAATTTTGGTTGACCTTTTGTAGCATATATTGTAGTGTATCTTCAAGTAGAAACAAAGATAGGAATAAATGGTTTAAAGTACCATTTAACCCTTGAGGTTCTTGGAGAAAGATGAAATCTGACTTATTCTAAAAAGCAACATATTTCATTGGCTGCTAAAATGATTGAAAGAAATGAAACCCAGAACACTCTATGAATGATTCAGCTTATGACAGGCCCTACCATTCTCTAGTATTTTAACCCCGTCTTGTTACCTATTTATGTTAACTGCTAAGCCACTCTAATTATTTACATTTCTGTTCCATCTTGTACAAGTTTTCATAGGCCCATAAACAATTGACAGGAAAATTGAGGTGAGAATATTTTGCTTGTTTTCTTTACTACTGTATTTCCAGAGTGTAAAAATGCCTGGAATATAGAAGGTCCTTAAATTCTTTTTTGAAAAAAAAAAAAAAAAACACATTTTCCACTATAAACCCTTGCAGAAAGACTATTCCAACTTTTATTTTTAACAAAGTTAGTGAGTGTTTTATTACAGAAATGACTCCACTTAGCAATAAGAAAACATTAACCAGTAAAAGTTACATCTTATTAAATTTAGTTCAGATATTCTAATAAAACCTCTTACCTGCTCTAAATCGTTTCAATGATTTGAACTACACAGAAACTTCACTCCAACTCCAACTCTATTGACAACTGAATAGTGAAAGTGTAGCTTGAATGAAAAAGTAATTATGTAATCAACTTAAAAAATCATTAGATTTAATTGAGTGACTAAACTTACTGGACTACCACAACTGTCTGTTAACTAAGCATGTACTCTTACAAAGTTGCTGTGAATAGATAATGTCAGTGTCAACCCCAGTCTGGCATCTTTGTGTATGTTTCCCTGAATATTTCTACATGAACATTTTGCAAAGTCTAATGGTACCACTGGTGGATAATATCTGTAAATATATAAGGGAATGATTATGTATTTTTATGCTTTGCCAATCTGAGCTCTGGAACAAGATTGCCTGTAGTTAAACATCAGCTTCATTATTTAATTAGATGTGTGACTTTGACAATTATTTAACTAACTTTGTCTGTTTATCAATGAAATCATAATAAAAGGTTAATGATAGACTCTGTCTCATGGGTCATTTTGAGAGATGAATTAATTCATCAGAAGCTCATAGAGTAGTGCCTAATACACTAGAGAACAGTGAATGTTCTCTATTATTATATAATAGACGTGACAAAGGGAAACATATGGTTTACTGACAACATCAGTTTACAGAAATGTTTTAAACACATTTTAACATGCATCAACAGATCTTGATACCAATAACAACTATTCCTAAAATATGCTCCTGGGAACCTCAAATCAGCATGTCAACTTGATGTAGATTCCTATTCATATGGTGGGTACTGATGAAGCACAGGAGAAAGAGGCTTAAGACCAACTAAAATTTTCTCTTCCAAATAATTGAAAACTGTTTCATTACCCAAGTCAGGGTATCTATCTGTCACTCAGGTCAAATTGCAAATCACTGTTCAAAGACAGCTATGTACAGATGATTATACCACTTGATTAGTTTGAAAGAATATAAAACGTATTTATATGTATTTTCCAAATAATTTATTATCTACTTTTAATTGATTCAAAACTTAGTTAAGAAGTAGTTTCATTACTTTCACAAAAAATAATATCAGAACATGTAAATAACTAACACCAAGTGAAGTATAACAAAAGGAGAAAGAGATTTTAAATAATAAACTATTTTGAAGTCAGAATATTTGTGGAATATTTGTTGTCTCTCTTAGTCATTCATCAACAGAATTACATATTTTTATATGAAACAATTTTAAATATGAAGAGGCTTTATACTCCAAAATAAACCATAAGGGGTAAGACCAATTGGGCTGTTAAAACGTCTATAGTCTTCTTTTAAATATAATATCTATTACAATGAAATTACCTAAGTTCTTTTTACCTATACATATCTCTAGATCAAAACATTACCAATCCTAGAAAGTTTTATAGTTTTAAAAGCAACAAAATTTCAGGAAGAGTAAAGTCTGCCTAAAAGAGAATAATAAATTTGATTAAAAACCAATTGATTGAGTAGAGTGTGGAGTTCCAGAGTTTCGAGTTTTCTTAAGATTGGTTCAAGATGGCAGAGTAGAAGGACATGCACTCACTCCCTCATGCAAGAGCATAGGAATCACAACTAAATGCTGGAGAATCATCAAGACACTGGAAATCACCAAAAAAGATAGCCCACATCCAAAGACAAAGGAGAAGCCATGATGAGATGGTAGGAAGGGCACAATCACAATAAAATCAAATCCCATAAACACTGGGTGGGTGACTGACAAACTGGAGAACACTTATATGACAAAAGTCACCCCACAGAGTGAAGGTTCTAAGCACCATGTCAGGCTTCCCAACCTGGGGGTCCAGCAATGGAAAGAGGAATTAATAGAGAATCAGACTTTGAAGGCTAGCAGGATTTGATTGTAGGACTTCAACAGGACTGGGGGATACAGACCCTACACTTTTGGGTGGCACACACAAAGTAGTGTGCTCATCAGGACCAAAGGGAAAGGGCAGTGATCCTGTGGGAGACTGAGCCAGACCTATCTGCTAGTGTTGGAGGGTCTCCTGCAGAGGCGGGGGGTGGCTGTGGCTCACAGTGGGACAAGGTCATTGGCAGCAGAAGTTCTGGGAAGTAGCCCTTTGAGTGAACCCTCCCAGAGTCTGCCATTAGCCCGACAAAAGAGCCCAGGTAGGCTCCAGTGTTGAGTCACCTCAGGCCAAAAAACCAACAGGAAGGGAACCTAGTCCCACCCAACAGCAGAAAAATGGATTAAAGTTGTACTGAGCTCTGCCCAACAGAGCAACACCCAGCTCTACCCATCATCAGTCCCTCCCATCAAGAAGTTTGCATAAGCCTCTTAGATAGCTTCATCCACCAGAGGGCAGACAGCAGAAGCAAGATGAACTACAATTCCGCAGCTTATGGAATGAAAACCAAATTCACAGAAAGATAGACAAAATGAAAAGGCAGAGGGCTATGTACCAGATGAAGGAACAAGATAAAACCTCAGAAAAACAACTAAATGAAGTGGAGATAGGCAACCTTCCAGAAAAAGAATTCAGAAGAATGATAGCGAAGATGATCCAGGAACTCAGAAAAAGAATGAAGGCAAAGATCAAGAAGGTGCAAGAATTGCTTAACAAAAACCTAGAAGAATTAAAGAACAAAAATCAGAGATGAACAATACAATATCTGAAATGAAAAATACACTAGATGTAATCAATAGCAGAAAAACTGAGGCAGAAGAACGAGTAAGTGACCTGCAAGACAGATTGGTGGAATTCACTGCCACAGAACAGAATAAAGAAAAAAAGAATGAAAATAAAGAAGACAGTGTAAAAGACCTGTGGGACAGCATTAAATGAAGCAATATTCACATTATAGTGGTCCCAGAAGGAGAAGCGAGAGAGAAAAGACCCAAGAAAATATTTGAAGAGATTGTAGTCAAAAATTTCCCTAACATGGGAAAGGAAATAGCCACCCAAGTTGAGGAAGCAAAGAGAGTCCCAGGCAGGATAAACCCAAGGAGAAACATGCTGAGACACATAGTAATCAAATTCACAAAATTAAAGACAAAGAAAAATTATTGAAAGCAGCAAGGGAAAAGTAACAGCATACAAGGGAACTCCCATAAAAAAGGTTAATGATAGACTCTGTCTCATGGGTCATTTTGAGAGATGAATTAATTCATCAGAAGCTCATAGAGTAGTGCCTAATACACTAGAGAACAGTGAATGTTCTCTATTATTATATAATAGACGTGACAAAGGGAAACATATGGTTTACTGACAACATCAGTTTACAGAAATGTTTTAAACACATTTTAACATGCATCAACAGATCTTGATACCAATAACAACTATTCCTAAAATATGCTCCTGGGAACCTCAAATCAGCATGTCAACTTGATGTAGATTCCTATTCATATGGTGGGTACTGATGAAGCACAGGAGAAAGAGGCTTAAGACCAACTAAAATTTTCTCTTCCAAATAATTGAAAACTGTTTCATTACCCAAGTCAGGGTATCTATCTGTCACTCAGGTCAAATTG
The DNA here is from genome assembly GCF_000442215.2 of Lipotes vexillifer. Lineage (NCBI taxonomy): Eukaryota > Metazoa > Chordata > Mammalia > Artiodactyla > Lipotidae > Lipotes > Lipotes vexillifer. The sequence continues at coordinate 441,620 of NW_006794361.1, read as the reverse complement.
CAAATCACTGTTCAAAGACAGCTATGTACAGATGATTATACCACTTGATTAGTTTGAAAGAATATAAAACGTATTTATATGTATTTTCCAAATAATTTATTATCTACTTTTAATTGATTCAAAACTTAGTTAAGAAGTAGTTTCATTACTTTCACAAAAAATAATATCAGAACATGTAAATAACTAACACCAAGTGAAGTATAACAAAAGGAGAAAGAGATTTTAAATAATAAACTATTTTGAAGTCAGAATATTTGTGGAATATTTGTTGTCTCTCTTAGTCATTCATCAACAGAATTACATATTTTTATATGAAACAATTTTAAATATGAAGAGGCTTTATACTCCAAAATAAACCATAAGGGGTAAGACCAATTGGGCTGTTAAAACGTCTATAGTCTTCTTTTAAATATAATATCTATTACAATGAAATTACCTAAGTTCTTTTTACCTATACATATCTCTAGATCAAAACATTACCAATCCTAGAAAGTTTTATAGTTTTAAAAGCAACAAAATTTCAGGAAGAGTAAAGTCTGCCTAAAAGAGAATAATAAATTTGATTAAAAACCAATTGATTGAGTAGAGTGTGGAGTTCCAGAGTTTCGAGTTTTCTTAAGATTGGTTCAAGATGGCAGAGTAGAAGGACATGCACTCACTCCCTCATGCAAGAGCATAGGAATCACAACTAAATGCTGGAGAATCATCAAGACACTGGAAATCACCAAAAAAGATAGCCCACATCCAAAGACAAAGGAGAAGCCATGATGAGATGGTAGGAAGGGCACAATCACAATAAAATCAAATCCCATAAACACTGGGTGGGTGACTGACAAACTGGAGAACACTTATATGACAAAAGTCACCCCACAGAGTGAAGGTTCTAAGCACCATGTCAGGCTTCCCAACCTGGGGGTCCAGCAATGGAAAGAGGAATTAATAGAGAATCAGACTTTGAAGGCTAGCAGGATTTGATTGTAGGACTTCAACAGGACTGGGGGATACAGACCCTACACTTTTGGGTGGCACACACAAAGTAGTGTGCTCATCAGGACCAAAGGGAAAGGGCAGTGATCCTGTGGGAGACTGAGCCAGACCTATCTGCTAGTGTTGGAGGGTCTCCTGCAGAGGCGGGGGGTGGCTGTGGCTCACAGTGGGACAAGGTCATTGGCAGCAGAAGTTCTGGGAAGTAGCCCTTTGAGTGAACCCTCCCAGAGTCTGCCATTAGCCCGACAAAAGAGCCCAGGTAGGCTCCAGTGTTGAGTCACCTCAGGCCAAAAAACCAACAGGAAGGGAACCTAGTCCCACCCAACAGCAGAAAAATGGATTAAAGTTGTACTGAGCTCTGCCCAACAGAGCAACACCCAGCTCTACCCATCATCAGTCCCTCCCATCAAGAAGTTTGCATAAGCCTCTTAGATAGCTTCATCCACCAGAGGGCAGACAGCAGAAGCAAGATGAACTACAATTCCGCAGCTTATGGAATGAAAACCAAATTCACAGAAAGATAGACAAAATGAAAAGGCAGAGGGCTATGTACCAGATGAAGGAACAAGATAAAACCTCAGAAAAACAACTAAATGAAGTGGAGATAGGCAACCTTCCAGAAAAAGAATTCAGAAGAATGATAGCGAAGATGATCCAGGAACTCAGAAAAAGAATGAAGGCAAAGATCAAGAAGGTGCAAGAATTGCTTAACAAAAACCTAGAAGAATTAAAGAACAAAAATCAGAGATGAACAATACAATATCTGAAATGAAAAATACACTAGATGTAATCAATAGCAGAAAAACTGAGGCAGAAGAACGAGTAAGTGACCTGCAAGACAGATTGGTGGAATTCACTGCCACAGAACAGAATAAAGAAAAAAAGAATGAAAATAAAGAAGACAGTGTAAAAGACCTGTGGGACAGCATTAAATGAAGCAATATTCACATTATAGTGGTCCCAGAAGGAGAAGCGAGAGAGAAAAGACCCAAGAAAATATTTGAAGAGATTGTAGTCAAAAATTTCCCTAACATGGGAAAGGAAATAGCCACCCAAGTTGAGGAAGCAAAGAGAGTCCCAGGCAGGATAAACCCAAGGAGAAACATGCTGAGACACATAGTAATCAAATTCACAAAATTAAAGACAAAGAAAAATTATTGAAAGCAGCAAGGGAAAAGTAACAGCATACAAGGGAACTCCCATAAGGTTAACAGATGATTTCTCAGCAGAAACTCTACAAGCCAGAAGGGAGTGGTGTGCCATATTTAAAGTGATGAAAGGGAAGAACCTACAACCAAGATTGCCAGACAAGGATCTCATTAAGATTTGATGGAGAAATCAAAAGTTTTACAGACAAGCAAAAGCTAAGAGAATTCAGCATTACCAAACCAGCTCTATAACAAATGCTAAAGGAACTTTTCTAAGTGGGAAACACAAGAGCAGAAAAGGACCTACAAAAACAAACCCAAAACAATTGAGAAAATGGTCATAGGAACATACATATCAATAATTACCTTAAATGTGAATGCATTAGATGCTCCAACCAAAAGAGACAGGCTTACTGAATGGATACAAAAATAAGACCCAAATAAATGCTGTCAACCAGAGACCCACTTCAGATCTAGGGACACATACAGACTGAAAGTGAGGGGATGGAAAAAGATATTCCATGCAAAATGAAATCAAAAGAAAGCTGGAGTAGCAATACTCATATCAGATAAAATAGACTATAAAATAAAGAACGTTACAAGAGACAAAGAAGGACACTACATAATGATCAAGGGATCAATCCAAGAAGAAGATATAACAATTATAAATATATATGGACCCAACATAGGATAATCTCAATACCTAAGGCAAATGCTAATCGTTATAAAAGAGGAAACTGACAGTAACAAAATAATAGTGGGGGACTTTAACACCTCACACCAATGGACAGATCACACAGACAGAAATTTAATAAGGAAACACAAGCTTTAAATGGCACAATAGACCAGATAGATTTAACTGATATTTATAGGACATTCCATGGAAAACAGCAGATTACACTTTCTTCTCAATTGCACATGGAACATTCTCCAGGATAGATCACATCTTGGATAACAAATCAAACCTGGGTAAATTTAAGAATTGAAATCATATCAAGCCTCATTTCCGAACACAATGCTATGAGATTAGAAATCAATTACAGGGAAGAAAACTGTAAAAACACAAACACATGGAGGCTAAACAATACATTACTAAATAACCAAGAGATCACTGAAGAACTCAAAGAGGAAATCAAAAAATACCTAGAGACAAATGACAATGAAAATACGATGATCCAAAATCTATGGGATGCAGCAAAAGCAGTTGTAAGAAGTAAGTTTATAGCAATAAAATCCTACCTTAAGAAACAAGAAAACTCTCAATAAATAATCTAACCCTACACTTAAAACAGCTAGAGAAAGAAGAACAAACAAAACCCAAAGTTAGTAGAAGGAAAGAAATCATAAAGATCACAGTAGAAATAAATGAAATAGAAACAAGGAAAACAATAGCAAAGATCAATAAAACTAAAAGCTGGTTCTCTGAGAAGATAAACAATATTGATAAACCTTTAGCCAGACTCAAAAAGAAACAGAGAGAAAGGACTCAAATCAATAAATTTAAAAATGAAAATGGAGAAGTTACAATAGACACCACTGAATACAAAGCATCTTAAGAGACTACTACAAACAACTCTATGCCAATAAAATAGACAACCTGGAAGAAATGGACAAATTCTTAGAAAGGTATAACCTTCCAATACTGAACCAAGGAAAAATAGAAAATATGAACAGACAAATCAAAAATAATGAAATTGAAACTGTGATTAAATATCTTGCAACAAACAAAAGTCCAGGACCAGATGGCTTCACAGGTGAATTATATCAAACATTTAGAGAATATCTAACACCCATCCCTCTCAAAGTCATCCAAAAATTTGCAGAGGAAGGAACACTCCCAAACTCATTCTATGAGGCTACCATCACCCTGATACAAAAACCAGAGAGAGATACTACAGAAAAAGAAAATTACAGACCAATATCACTAATGAATATAGATGCAAAAATCCTCAACAAAATGCTAGTAAACAGAATCCAACAACACATTAAAAGGATCATACACCATGATCAAGTGGAATTTATCCCAGGGATGTGAGGATTCTTCAATATATACAAATCAGTCAATGTGATACACCATATTAACAAACTGAAGAATAAAAACCATATGATCATCTCAATAGATGCAGAAAAAGTTTTGACAAAATTTAACACCTGTTTATGATAAAAACTGTCCAGAAAGTGGGCATAATGGGAACCTACCTCAACATAATAAAGGCCATATGCAACAAACCCACAGCAAACATCATTCTTAATGGTGAAAAACTGAAAGCATTTCCTCTAACATCAGGAACAAGACAAGGATGTCCACTCTCACCACTATTATTCAACATAGTTTTGGAAGTCTTAGCCATGACAATCAGAGAAGAAAAAGAAATAAAAGGAACACAAATTGGAAAACAAGAAGTAAAACTGTCACTGTTTGCAGATGACATGATAGTATACATAGAGAATCCTAAAGATGCCACCAGAAAACTACTAGAGCTACTCAATGAATTTGGTAAAGTAGCAGGATACAAAATTAATGCACACAAATCTCTTGCATTCCTATACACTAACAATGAAAGATCAGAAAGAGAAATTAAGGAAACAATCCCATTTACCATTACAACAAAAAGAATAAAATACCTAGGAATAAACCTAACTAAGTAGGTAAAAGACTTGTGTTCAGAAAACTGTAAGACACTGATGAAAGAAATCAAAGATGACACAAGCAGATGCAGAGATATGCCATGTTCTTGAATTGGAAGAATCAATATTGTGAAAAAGACTATACCACCCAAAACAATCTCCACAGATTCAGTGCAATCCCTATCAAATTACCAATTGCACTTTTTACAGAACTAGAACAAAAATATTAAAATTTGTGTGAAGACACAAAAGACCCTGAATAGCCAAAGCAATCTTGAGGAAAAAAAAAAAAAAAAACGGAGCTGGAGGAATCAGACTCCCTGACTTCAGACTATACTACAAAGCTACAGTAATCAAGACAATATGGTACTGGCACAAAAACAGACATATAGATCAATGGAACAGCATAGAAAGCCCAGAGATAACCCGATGACCTATAGTCAAAAAATGTATGACAAAAGAGGCAAGGATATACAATGGAGAAAAGACAGCCTCTTCAATAAGTGGTGCTGGGAAAACTGGAAAGTTACATGTACAAGAATGAAATTAGAACACTCCCTAACACCATACACAAAAATAAACTCAAAATGGATTAAAGACCTAAATGTAAGACAGGACACTATAAAACTTTTAGAGGAAAACCTAGGAAGAACACTCTGACATAAATCACAGCAAAATCTTTTTTGACCCACCTCCTACAGTAATGGAAATAAAATCTAAAATAAACAAATGGGACCTAATGAAACTCAAAAGCTTTTGCACAGGAAAGGAAACTATAAGCAAAATGAAAAGACAACCCCCAGAATGGGAGAGTATATTTGCAAATGAATCAATGGACAAAGGTTTAATCTCCAAAATATATAAACAGCTCATGCAGCTCAATATTAAAAACAAAACAACCTGATCAAAAAATGGACAGAAGACCTAAATAGACATCTCTCCAAAGGAAACATACAGATGGCCAAGATGCAAATGAAAAGCTGCTTAACAGCAGTAATTATTAGAGAAATGCAAATCAAAATTACAATGAGGTGTTACCTCACACCAGTTACAGTGAACATCATCAGAAAATCTACAAACAACAAATGCTGGAGATGGTGTGGAGAAAAAGTGAACCTTTTGCACTGTTGGTGGGAATGTAAATTGATACAGCCACTATGGAGAACAGTATGGAGGTTCTTTAAAAACTAAAAATTAGAATTACCATATGACCTAGAAATCCCACTCCTGGGCATATACCCAGAGACAACTACAATTCAAAAAGACACATGCACCCCAATGTTCATTGCAGCACTATTTACAATAGCCAGGTCATGGAAGCAACCTAAATGCCCATCGACAGACAAATGGATACAGAAGATGTGGTACATATATACAATGGAATGTTACTCCCCTATAAAAAGGAACAAATTTGGGTCATTTGTTGAGATGTGGATGGATCTAGAGACTGTCATACAGAGTGAAGTAAGTCAGAAAGAGAAAAACAAATATTGTATATTAATGTATATATGTGGAATAGGAAAATGGTACAGATGAACCAGTTTGTAAGACAGAAATAGAGGCACAGGTTTAGAGAACAAACATATGGACACCAAGGGGGGAATGTGTGGGGTGGTGGCAGTGGGATGAACTGGGAGATTGGGATTGACATATATACACTAATATGCATAAAATAGATAACTAATAAGAACCTGCTGTATAAAAAATATATAAATGAAATAAAAATTTTTTAAAAAACTGATTGAAAACATCTAATTTCTCTTGATTGAGTTATGGATACACTTAAAATCTCATCTCTATTAAATTTGGGTATTTCCACTCAAATTTTCAAATATTCACTGCAATTATGTCAAAAATATCATTACTAAAAACTGGTACTCAGGGGCTAAGAGAAAGCTGTCATCTCTCAGTTGCTAGCACATACAAAATTTTGGATACTGAGTTCTGAAAAAGGGTTGGAAAGTGAAGATAAATGATGTTACAAGTTAAAGAAGAAAAATACCCTCCTTTCATAATATGATAAAGACAAATGAAATGTCATATATATATGATTTATAATCATATATATATATATATATATGTAAAGCCAAGCTAGTTTTCATTGGTCATTATGAAATATAAATCTCTTTGGATAAACTAAGAAATATAACCTAGCATTACTTATATGGTAAACTTTATTTTAGAGCATTATGATTAGATGATTTAATAGTGGTCCTGGACATTTTAGATTAAAATAGTAATAAATGTAATACTTTGGCTAAAAAAATTGATATATACCAGGTACAATAAATTTTATCAGTATAAGTATTAGTATTTTTTTAAAAAGAGTATAGATGCAATTCCAAACTTGATATTATCAATAATCATTATTTCTCCTTATTACTTTTTTTATTGGAGTATAATTGCTTTACAATATTGTGTTAGTTTCTACTGTACAATGAAGTGAATCAGCTATATGTATATATATATCCCCTCCCTCTTGGATCTCACTCTCACTCCCATCCCAGCCAACTAGGTTTATACACACAATCTGCAAAAGTCTTCCTTAATCTTAAGTAGTTGTATCAAAAAACTTAATGCCTACAGGTCAATGGTTGTTATACATGGTTTTCAGTTTTGTTTTTGACAATATAAATTCCCTTATACAACATCTATTGACTAGCTTAATTCATAAATATGAATCTTACTTTATTTTAAGTGACTTTTTAAATTAATCAACCAACTTTTTGTTTGGAACACATACATTTTTTAAAAAAACATAAAATAAATTTTCCTTGTATTTTATTTAAAGCTTAAAAGTATTAAAATGAAAAAATTTAAAAATACTTTATTATAAACTGCATACACTATACAAGCTTTTTCCCCTGCTGTACACGGACCTCTCATTGCCATGGCCTCCCCCCTTGCGGAGCACAGGTTCCGGACGCGCAGGCCCAGTGGCCATGGCCCACGGGCCCAGCCGCTCCGTGGCACGTGGGATCCTCCCAGACTGGCGCACGAACCCGCACCCCCCGCACCAGCAGGTGGACTCCCAACCACTGCACCACCAGGGAAGCCCTATACAAGCTTTTAAAATTTATTTTCCCACACCTCTCCTTAGGCAGGACAAGATGGCTATGGTGGGCTGGAGTTGGTTATTTCCCTTCTCCCACATGGAAGGCTAGAGCAGCTGGGGTTGGGTCTTTCCCTTCTCATAGGTGAGTTAGGCTCTGATAAAACTGAAGTGGGTTAGACTCTGGTTAACTGGTTTTTCCTAAGGGTAGACATTATTAAGAAGAAGAGAATGCTTTAACATATTCCAAAATGGTCCTTTTCCCTTTATCTCCTGCCAGAGAATGAGGGGATATTTCCTCTGATATTCACTGTTATAACTCCAAGAAGTAAAACTCATAAAAGTGTGCCTCATCTCCAATGACTGGATCCACTGGAGTGTTTTACTCTCAGAGTTGTCCACACAGAGCCTCCAGCAACTCATCGATTACAATTCAGTTTCCCTATTCCATGAGCACTGGTTTCCTTGGAGGTTTTATCTCAAGGTTTTCTGCGCCAGTTACGATTCTCTGTATTCATCTGTCAGTCTCTCCAATTTGGGCTAGAGTTGTTTGCTCTGTGACCTCACTTCACTTACAGATCTAAGAAGAGCTGTTGATTTTTCAGTTTGTTTAACTTTTTACTCATCTATAGCAATCTACAGATTCAATGCAATCCCTATCAAATACCAATGGCATTTTTCACTAAACTAGAACAAAAAATTGTACAATTTGTATGGAAACACAAAAAACCTTGAATAATGATAACAATCTTGAGAGAAAAAAAAAAAAAACGGAGCTGAAAGAATCAGGCTCCCTGACTTCAGACTATACTACAAAACTACAGTAATCCAGACAATATGTTACTGGTGCAAAAAAAGAAATATAGATCAATGGAACAGGATAGAAAACCCAGAGATAAACCCATGCACCTATAGTCAACTAATCTGTGACAAAGGAGGCAAGGATATACAATGAAGCAAAGATAAGCTCTTCAATAAGAAGTGCTGGGAAAACTGGACAGCTACATGGAAAAGAATGTCATTGTTTTTAATTGTGCTTTCTTGAGCAAGAGGTACTACTTTACATTAGAATAAAGTAATTTATGTCAAATATTTTAAAAGAATTGCCTATGCAGACCTCTCTTAGGTTAAACCCATCAGTTCTATCAACTGATTTTATATTACATAGTTTGTTCATTTAAATTAACCCAGGTTTTCTTCATTAGACAAAACACATTTTTTTCAATGCTTTCTTAAATTTTGGGACCAAGAACTGATTTGACCTGTTGTTCAGTAGAAAGTGTCACCTCCTTGTTCTAGGCACAATATTTTTATTAACATATCATAACATATATCTCTCTTCTATTTTGACAACCATATCAAACTATTGATACATATTGGGATTAAATGAATTCTTGTTTCTCGAGTATTCTGTAATACTGTTGGTATTTTATATTTAGTACTGGGTTAACCTTTGACATTGTTAAATTACATCTTTTTAGATTTAAATTTATAGTCCAAAGTAATTTTGAAAACCCATAGAGATAATACATGGAGTCTTCATGCTTTTATATTTTATCCTCATGTTACCAAAGTATTAATAATTTTTAATTGTTTTAATGAGATATACACTTCACCCATTTGAAGTGTACAGTTCAGTTCCTTCTTCTATGTTCACAAAGTTGTGCAACCATCTCCACAATCTAGTTTCAGAACATTTTCATAAACCCAGAAGAAACCCTTATCCTTTAGAAGTCACTCCTCATTCCTATCCAGACTCTACCCCCAGCCCTAGAAAACCACTAATCTACTTTATGTCTCTAAAGATTTGTCTTTTCATTATGTTTCATATAAATGTAATTCATACAATATGTCATCTTTGGTGTCTGGATTCTTTCACTCGGCATAATATTTTTAAGGTTCACCCATGTTGTAGAGTGTGTCAGTATTTTGTTCCTTTCTTTATATAGCTGAATGATATACAATTGTATGAATATACCAATTTTACTTATCCCCTCATGATCTGATGGATATTTTGGTATTTTCCTTTTTCGCTATATGAATAATGTTGCTACAAAATTTATTTACAAAATTTTTATTGATGTATACTTTGATTTCACTTGGGTATTTCTCCAGAAAGAAGTGCTACAACATTTGGTAACTCTGTGTTTCATATGTTAAGGAAATATCAAATTATTCTCCAAAATGCCTGCACCATTTCACATTCCTGCCAATAATATATGAGTGTTCCAATTTCTCTACAACCTTGTCAGACTTGTTCTTGTCTGTCTTTTTGTTACAGCCATTCTACTGGATGTGAAGTGGTATCTCTCTATCTCTCTCTCTTTTTTTTTTTGCATTTTCCTAATGACTGGGTGAAGTAGAGCATCTTTTCATGTACTTACTGGCTATTTGGATATCATCTTTGGAAACTTTGTCCATTTTCAATTAGATCATTTGTCTTTTTGTTATTAAATTGTAAGAATTCTTTATGTTCTCTGGATATTAGTGCCTTTTCAAATATAAAATTTGAAAATATAGTTCTTCCCATTCCATGGGTTGTCGTTTACTTCTTGATAGTAACATTTGCAGCATAAATGTTTTTAGTTTGATGAGTTGGAATTTTTTTTGACGTTGTTTTCATATCTAATAATCTATTGTCTAATTCAAGATAACAAAAGTGACTATTTATGCCTGTTTTCTTCTGTGAGTTTCATAGTTTTAGCTCTTACATTTAGGTTAAGGATCCATTTTGAGTTAACTCTGTGTATGGTGTGAGGATGAGGTTAAATTTCATTCTTTCATCTGTGGATATGCAGTTTTTCCAGAGCCATTTGTTAAATTATTTATTAACCATTGAATTTCCTTGATATCCTTGTTGAAAATCAGCTAGCTGTAAATATATGTGTATATTTCTCGACTGTCAATTCTATTTCATTGACCTATACATCTTTCCTTACACCAGTACTATACTGTATGATTACAAGAGCTTGGTAGTAAGTTTTGAAATCAAGAATTGTAACTCCTCATTGAACACTGAACAATAAACACTGAACAAATTTGATTAAAACCTATAATACCATTTTGGCTCTTCTGGAGCTCTTGAATTTCAAGATGAATTTTGGGGACAGTTTGTTAATCTCTGCCAATGGGCAGCTGGAATTTTGATAGGAATGTCATTGCACTTGTAGATTAATTTTGGTGTCTTACCATCTTAACAACATTAAGTCTTCCAACTCATAAATATGGGAGTTTTTTTCCTTTCCTTAGGTCTTCTTTATTTTTTTTAATGACAAATTATAGTTTTCAGTACAGAAGATTTGCCCTTCTTTTGTTAAATTTATTTCTAAGCATTTTATTATTTGTGAGGCTATTGAAAATGGAATTTTTTTCATATTTCATTTTCAGATTGTTCATTGCTAGTGTATACAAATATAATTGATTTTTGAGTATTGAACTTATATGTTTCAACCTTACTAAACTTACAGATAAAGCAGTCTTTGTGTACGTGTGGTTTCCTTGGGATTTTCAGCATATAAGATTATATCATCTGAGAATACAGATGTTTTTGCTTCTTCCTTTCCAGTCTAAATTACTTTATTTTTCTTGTCTAATTGATATGAGTAGGTTCTCCATATAATATTGAACAGAAGTGATGAGAGTTGACATCCTTTTCTTATTCCTGATCTTATTAGGTAATCTTTCCATCTTTCACCATTAGTATCATTAGCTCTGAGGTTTGTTTTTGTTTTTTAGATACAGTTTATCAGAACAGGACATCTATTTCAAGTTTACTGGGTGTGTTTGTGTGTGTATGTGTGTGTGTGTGTGTTTATCATAAAAAATGTTGGATTTTCTCAAATGTTTTTTCTGCATCTGTTGAAAAGATCCTGCAATCATTGTCCTTTATTCAAATATATGTTGTGATGGTCAGTTCTATGTGCCAACAACTTGGCTAGGCTATAGTCTTCAGTTATTCAATCAAACACTAATCTAGATGTGTTGTAAAGATTATTTTTTAGATGTGATTAAAATCTATAATCAGTTGATTTTAAGTAAAAGATATTATCCTGAATAACTTAGGGGGGTCTAATCCAATCAGTTAAGTACTTTAAAAGCAGAACTGAAGTTTCCTTGAAAAATAAATTTCACCTGAAAACTGCAGACAGTCTACCCTACAGAATTCAGACTTGCCTGGTTAGCTCCCAAAATCGCATAAGCCAATCTCTTGCAATAAATATTAATAAACAAGTTCTGGCATAAAAGGCTTTGTGTTGGCCTCTTGCATCTAGTTTAGTCAAAAAATTCTTTCCATGTAATCTGGGCTATCTCACTGAAGGTGAGGGGATTTCACATTTCTTATATCTGACATGAATCTCCATGTATTTATTTAGCTTAATACCTTATTAGAAGAGTGGCAAATGTATTTGGTGTAGGGAGATCTGATAATTCTCCATATCTATTTATCGGCATTCTGTCCTGCCACAAATTATAAATATTTTTCTTTTGTTAGAAAAATGAACACAACTTAGAGGTGGGTGGCTTTTCTTTTCCTCCATCTCAGCTCATAAAAAATGAATTCAGCTAATCATATAAAAACATGCAAAACAATTATTCTCCCACAAAACTTTATTGACTGTGAAGGTCTAAATCATTTTGATGCCTTTGTCTAATTTCCTCTTTCTTTGATATCCATTTATGTCACATTTGAAAAAATTCAAAATAAGATTATTGAGTTCCTGTTTGGTACAGAGCTTCTGTAAATGAAGAACTATCTATTGACATCTATTATGCAAGCTGTGAGAAATAAAAGGGGTCTAGGATTGCAGCCACACCTCTGGTCTTCTTCAGCCTGTATCTCTGAAGTCCAAAGCAACTTGAACATCTACATTCACAATAAAATTCCTTGTGATTTTTATAATAATCCTTACCTTAATTCTACTACTTACTTGCTTTGTGGTTTGGGGTAAATAGCTTCTGAAATCTGGGAATTGTTTTGAAGGTGAACTGAGAAGATTTTAGGTACTTTTTCAAATTTTACTTTATCTTTTTTGACTTCAGGTTTACACCTTTTAAATCTAAAATCAAGTTAAATAATTTTACTTTCAAGTTAATAAATTCCAAATCCCTCTTTCATAGGTAGGATATCCATCCCTTACCACTCCCCCACAGGCAGACACAGCAGCATTATCTGCCAAGTATTTTAGAACCTGAACTTATACATAACATAAATTAAGCCTCTAAGGGACTGGACAGTTTAACAACACTCAGCTTTAGTGAACACACACCACCTAAATATGCTCTTTTATTGTTTTTTTTTCTTTGTTTTTTAAACATAATAGCCTGGAACCACCTTTGGGCTTTCAGAATGCTAGTTTGTTATAGTAAAGACCTATTTGTTCTGTCTCCTGGATCACCTAATTGCATCTAAATTAGAAACTACAATCCTCACTTATTCTTAACCTTCCAAAGAGAAGTTTGAGCTGCTATATCAATGACTTTGTCCAATTAGTTCACAGGATATATCACAAACTGATTAATCATTTTCTGTTCTTATGACATTGACAAATTCAAATTATACTTAAAATTTTACTTATTTGATTTGGTCTTTATAGTCATTAATACTGACTACCCTTATGTAGTCAGTATTAATGGGTGATAGATCAGACAGATGACCTTAAGAGTAGGGGTCCTTATGTGTGCTCTAAGTCTTGGCAAGGCTCAGTTCCTCAGAGCCCACAGAAGGACATCCTCCATTTAATAGGAACATTGATTCAGGAAGGTGAGGGTGAATGGCTGCACAGTAGTTAGACTGAGAGCTAATGAACAGATGTGTTATAGTCTTGGCTTCCTAGGCTTTCTAAAAGTCTTTTCAAATTACCTCCCACATAAATTGGTGTTAATGACTGTGCAAGATTCTCTTTAAAAAACCACTATCTTAGACTAAAAGGGGTTTTCAATGCTTTGGGGGAAAAGTTTTCCATCTATATTAAGAATAATCCTCTTCATACCTACGCTCTAACTCTGCCTCTCAGCAAAAGAAAATGAGCTGCTTTGCATTTGTTTCTCAGTGCAAAGAAAGACATTTAATTTCCTAGGCAATGCATGGTAACTTAGAACAATGTGTAGAATCTAAAACAGAAAATGCATACAACTACAAGATGAGTGGACAGTCTCATCCACAGACAATAACCCATCCCTAATGACTCATTTTCCTCTGTATAAATTGAGAAATGTGACAAGGGTATGGAATGTTTTTGCCTCTCAAGGAAAAAAAAATTACCTGGAAACTATGCTAATCATATTAGGCCGATGCATTCATTCATAGCACATCATTCTTTTTTCTCTATATTAGGAATCTGCCTTCTTATTGCTACTGTGCAACTAAGAGAAAAAAAATAATGAAGAATTTTTTTTTTAAAAATGTTTTATCTTTACTTTGCTGGAAGGAGGCCAAGTGAGAGCTCTGTAACTACAAATACAAAACTAAATGACAAAAATGTAAATAAGAATTAAGAAATTGCTGTGTATATTAACTTTCAATTATTAATGCTTTTATTCAGCTGTTAGATTATAGCTAGCTGGAAATTACATAAAGAATGAAGATGTTTGTTTTTTTCAGTCCATAAATGTATGGAATTCTCTTATTTTGTATGTGAGTCGGGCTTCAATCTTTCATGTTTTCTTAAAACACTTGCCCTGAGAATCAAGGACTAAATACAAGATATTTTTCTCTGTTTCTCTTTATTCTCATCTGCACAAAGAGTATTCTTTGATGTGTACTCTAAAGCTGATTCCTTTGATTATTTTTTAAACTCCCAGTCTACACTCTAAACAAGTTATAAAACTGTACTCCTGCATTAACATTATGTATGCATGCACCAGTACTGAGCTAATGGGCTAGGATGAGTCAGATCTCCATATATTTTTATGTTTTTTTCTCCCTTAGTTTGTCTTCATTTCAGATTGAAAACTCCTTTTACTTAGCCATTTTTTAAAATGAACTTCATAAATCTCCTCACATAAAGCACAAGCAGCAGAATTTATTTAAAGTGGAAAACTTTTTCTCCCGATACACTTTTGTAGATTTTGCTGTAAAGGGAAATTAGTTTTAAACAGGCAGGACTGCTTTGCACTGAAAGAAAATTAAATTCTTGCATCCCTGTGCATACTGCATGCATGATATGCTTTCCATATGATTTCTACCTACGTGATCATCACTAAGCACTGAAAAAGCTCAGGGGCAAAGGAAGGTCAGGAAGGTATGAGGAGAGAAAGAAAAATCAAGATGAACTGCAAATGACTTAATTTCCATACAAATTTCATCCGAAGTGTAGGCTTCAAAAAGTTCTCACTCATCTCCCTCTTCACCAAAGCCTTCCCTGAAAACACACTTTAGGTAAGGGAGGGTAAAACAGGCCTTTGCATTGAGTTCATTTAACTTTCTCAGATCTGTTATCACAAAGAATTAGATTTGCCAGTGACTTATTAATTGGACATACCAAAAATAATAGGAATAGATAGGTGAAGAGCATTTTACAGGTATCAGAGCACATTACCAATTTGTGTCATTTTATCCTCAAAAACAAAAACAAAAACAAAACACCACCAAAAAAGATTAGTTTCATTATAATTGAAAAACAAAGTGATTCAGGTTAACTAATTTGAACAAGATCTAGTAAAGATCAATAAGTAGTAGATAACATTGGTTTTCAGACTCCAAATCCATGTTATTCTCAATGTTCCAAACTGATTTGAAAGATGCCCTTGCATACCTTTGTATGGATAAATACACATCTATGAACTGAAAGATGTGTCTTTCCTGAAGCCCTACACATTGTAGGGATTATTTGTTAATGAGACAACTCCTTAGGGCTCTAATCTCCGTGTGTACTTCTGACAGGAATATTGTGTATCTATGATTGAGCCAGGTCTTTTTTTTTAACTTCTTTATTTAAATTAAAAAGTAATACATACATACATAATGGGCTGGTAGGATAACAGATTTTAAAAATTACATATGAATGAATCATCTCCATTGATATTAAGAAAGAATATAGGAAAATAAAAAGAATAAGAATAAAATTCAACAGGGAGACACTTTTTAAAGGCATTTCACTCTGAGAATATAAAGTAGTTGTGAGATGATGATTACTAAATACCACATAAAAATATTTATGGCAATTTGATGCTGGCAAAAATGCTATATATGGTAATTTTTGTTTGATAGTGGCTTAAAGAAAGTCTAATCTGAAATGTTCCATTAAATTTTTGGATTCAATAGTTGATTAAAGTTTTGGTATTTCTTTTTAATTAATATCTTTCTCCCTCAATCTTATTCTTTCTTTTTATTAAACCATTTTTCTTGTCAACAGATTCCACAAAATGTGTTTGAGAGAAGTCATCCATAAATACATTTGCTTTGTTTGGTCTCCCAAACATATTTTTAGGAATTTAAATGAGGAAAAATTCATCATCTTAATGAAAAATGTAGAACTGGACAATACTTTATCACTGTCAGTATTGTTTTCAGGTGATTAGTGGATATGTTTTACTCCCAAAACAGTCATCTCGTTTCAATAGTCTGTTCCAAATCAAAGCATCAATAACTAATGTTTAATCTGCTATTTTTGTGTTTGGCTCAGAAACAAGTACTGTTGTCCCTCGGTACCCAAGGGGAATTGGTTCGGGGACCACACCTGCCCCCAACACCAGATACCAAAGTCTACAGATGCTCAAGTCCCTTATATATCTGGTGGGTGCCCTCCCTGAACAAGTTCTCAACAGATGCTGAAAGACAACTGTACATGAAATCCCCAGAATGTATTCATCTTATAACTAAAAGTTTTTACTCCTTGATCAACATCTTGCCTTTCCCCCCACCTTCTCAGCTCCTGGTAACCACCATCCTAGTCACTGTTTCTGTGAGTTTGGCTTTTTTAGATTCCACATATAAGTGATATCATACAGTATTTGTTCTTCTCTGTCTGACTTATTTCTCTTAGCATAATGCCCTCAAAGTCCATCCACGTTGGTGAAAATGGCGGGATGTTCTTTTTTTCTCATGGCTGAATAATATTTCATTGTATATAATGTACCATATTTTTTTAATCCATTCATCCATAGATGGACACTTACATTCTTTCTGTATCTTGGCTAATGCTGCAATGAGGATGGGGGTGCAGATATCTCTTTGAGATTCTGTTTTCATTTCCTTTGGAAATACCCAGAAGTGAGGTTGCTTGGTCATATGATAGTTCTATTTTTAACTTTTTTGGCTTCAGTTGTTGTGGCTCATGGGCTCTGGAGTACAGGCTCAGTAGTTGTGGTGCATGGGCTTAGTTGCTCTGCTGCATGTGGGATCTTCCTGGACCAGGGATCGAACCCATGTCCCCTGCATTGACAGGTGGATTCTTAACCACTGCACCACCAGGGAAGTCTATTTTTAATCTTTTTCCATAGTGGCTGAACCAATTTATATTTCCAACAACAGTGCAAGAGGGTTCCCTTTTCTCCAAGTCCTTGCCAACACTTTTTATCATTTGTCTGTGTGAGGTGTTATGTCACTGTGGTTTTGATTTGCATTTCCCTGATGATTAGTGATATTAATCACCTTTCATGAATCTGTTGCCCTTTTGTATGTTTTCTTTAGAGAAATGCCTATTCAGGTTCTCTACCATTTTTAAATATTTTTTGCTATTGAGTTATTAAATTCTCTATACTACACAAAGCAATCTATACACTTAACATAATCCATATCAAAATTCCAATGACATTTTTCACAGAAGTCAAACAGTCCCAAATTTGTGTGGAACCACAAACACCCTCAATAGCTAGAGAAATCTTAGGAAAAAAGAACAAAGCTGGAAGCATTACACTTCCTGCTTTCTAACAATATTACATAGTTATAGTAATCAAAACGTATGGTATTGTTTGCTAAAAACACATAGATCAAAGAAACAGAATAGAGACCCCAGAAATAAATTGTGCATATATGGTCAGTTAATTTACAACAAAGAGGCCAAGAATATACAAAGGGAAAGAATAGTTTTTTTTTTTTTTTTTTTTTTTTTTTGTGGTACGTGGGCCTCTCACTGTTGTGGCCTCTCCCGTTGCGGAGCACAGGCTCCGGACGCGCAGGCTCAGCGGCCATGGCTCACAGACCCAGCCACTCTGCGGCATGTGGGATCTTCCCGGACCGGGACACGAACCCGTGTCCCCTGCATTGGCAGGTGGACTCTCAACCACTGCGCCACCAGGGAAGCCCAAGAATAGTGTTTTTCAATAAGTACACCTGAAACTAATACGTCATTTATACCTCAAAAAAAAAAAATCAATAGCAAAAGAAATTTGAGTCTCATATTCTGAAACATTCTAAATTTACCATGGACTTGAAATTTAACTTCCCTCCAAGCATCTATGGGCTTTCAATATGGAAGTTTTGAGAATCACCTCACCCCCAAAACCCACCTTCAAGTTTAAAAATCCTAATGGGGTCTGATGCACAGCTAGATTTACAAATCACTTCTCTTGTAGCTCTGGCTTCAATTTCTTCCTGTCAATTCTAATTAATTTTATTAGTACTCCTATCTTTAATAGGAACTTGAATCCTCGGTCTCTACTCCATCTTCAGAAAACTTGGACTTTTATATGGATGGATCAAATACAATAACATTGCTTGGGCTAAAGCAATAAAAGAAAAGATTTCTCTTTAATAATAATCAGGACTATTTTTGTGTCTATTCCTTTCAAAATTTAACTTTTTGGATTGTCTTGCTATTACGGTCATCTGTAAATCTCAAGACACACTATGGTCTGAGCAACCCTCCTGTTCAGGAGGAGTTTCTGACTTGAGAAGGTTTTCAGATTTGATTTAGCATGTGCAAAATTGATTTTTGATGTAATACATTGCAAATCACTAGGGCTAATGGTGTCCCAACAAAGATTTTAAAGCCAAGTTTAAGCTAGTTATAAAATCTTCTTTTGACCTTATCTTATGAACATATATCTTTCCCAAAGCATATCTGTAGTAATGGTAGTTAGCAGGTAAGGATTTAGGGAATCTGAATCACAGCTATATAACTTTGAATCTTAATAACTATCAAGAGTATTCTAGCCCCACTGGGACTAAGTCTTCTTTAAGAATATTACCTTGATCTAACCAAGACTGGTCAGGAATTGCCTCCAGCTACAGGGACTGACATTCTCATAATTTTCAAATACAATGTCTGTCAGCACCTGGAATACTGTGTGCATTTATTATTACCATTCTTTAAGAAAGATAACAGAGTTTGAAAATAATAATAGATAATTTTAAATATTTTTTTTAAATTTCTACTGCTTTATGAAATGAGATTTAAAATATTAGAACCACATTTTCATTCTGAAAAACAAAAGCTAACAGAGTACTACTAAAACTATGAGGAAAAACACAAGCTATGCTAATGTGACTTTATTTACTAAATTGATAAATAATTAATTTAATTATCAATTTGGTAAACTAATTAATTTGATCAAATTTAGTAAATTAGTTAATTTTACTTCCAAAATTCTGTTAAGTCTATGCCTATTTCTTTATCTCTTCAAGAGCCAGTCTAATTCAACATACCATCATCTATCTGGACTAGGCTTCTAACAGGCCTCCATTCTCTGCTCTTTCTCTATCCTAATCCACATGTCACATACATTCAGTGTTTTAATCTAAGCTTGGGCCCAGGTCAAGATGGCAGGCTAAGCACATGTGTTCACACTATAGTTTTCCTGAGATATTAATTCAAATTATTATAAATAAATGTACAAAAAAATATATAATCTTACAACAAAGAAAATAGAATGAAAGCCATCAATGGAGGAGAAAGTTCAACTAATTCTGGTGATGCAGAATTAAGAAAACATCACCTAGAATTCTGGTAGGGAGCCAGCCTGTATAGCATGTGTTACAAAGGCCAAAATTTTAAAAGAATTTGAGTGGGGAATGGAAATAAAAGCAGAGGTATTATTTGAAGGCTTAAAAAATATATACATATACACCAAGCAAGGCTTTTTTTTTTTTTTTTTTACTTCAGAAATGTCATCTAACAGGAATTCAAGAAAAAACCAAACAAACAGGAGTTTGAGAATACTAGAAGATAATTTACCAAGGCTGAAGGGAGGCATTCATCATCAGAATAAATATTCTATAAATTATTGATCAGGATGAACAAAAATAAGTGACCCATACTCTGAAATTTTATGTTCCCAATGATAGAAAGAAGATTCCTAAAATATTTTAAAAAGGAAAAGAAAAACAGATTTCTTGCAAACAAACCTTTTTCAGACTGCAAACAGACCACTCATCAAAGTTGGCGGTTAGAGGAAAAAATAATGCCTTAAGGGATTAGAGGGAAAATAATAGAAAACCTCTGGAAACCGGATTAGCAATTGAAAGTGAGAAGTGAGTAAAGACTTTTTCAAACTGTAAAGACTCCAGGAAATTACCTCATACATATACCTTCTTGTGTTATTAAAGATGTACTTCAGTAAAATGAGGGTTAATTAAAGAAGGTCCACTGAGGATCCAATGTACAAAACCCAAGAGGACAATTCCATATTGCCACTTGCCTGTAAGCATTTACCACAATTTGTGCAGCTTTGGGCAGGAGAAGTCTTTGAGAAAAAAATTTACCTCTGTCTGTATGATTTAGATAATATTTTATGACTTGAGAAACTGAAAAAAAACAATATATCATAATAAAGGCAGAATCATAGAAAATATTTTGAGTGTTTACAATGTGACAGGCATTGTTCTGAGCATTTTATGTATATTAACTTATTTTATCATCACAATAACTTGACGAAGGATATACTGTTAGTATCACTAGTTACAGATCAGGAAGTAAGTTCATACAGCTAGTATGTGATGAAGCTTTGGTTTTAAGTCAAGCAGTATGACTCCAAGAGAGCCAAAGGAAATATCAAAAGAAGAAACAAAAACAAAATAAACAAAAATTGTAAAAGGCACGTAGAAAAGGATTCATTTATAGTATACTAGTTGACTTGGCAACAAACAATATTTACATCATTATAATATGTAAACATCATTAACCTTTAACTTTATAATTGTTTGGAGGGACACTTATCCCTAACCCTAATGTTGCTAAAGAATAGGAATTATCATTTGACTTCTTAAATGTGAAAAATAAGAGAGAAATACTCCAAGATTCTCTCTTTTCCTCAATACTCTGTAATATCTAAGCGGTGTGCCTAGGAGAATAAGTTGCTTATGCTTATCCCAACAATTTCCTCTTTCTCCCCTTCTTCTTCCTTCTCACTTTCAGAGATGGTCCATGTTGTTTGGCTTTCTCTCTCCATGCAGTTTACTCATATATGTTCTGTTCAGTCTGTTGTGAGTTAATTAGCACTTGATAGCCTATTTTCTACCTCAACTTCTATTAGCAATAAAGCTGATGTTTTAATTCCCTCCTCCTCCTCCTTCTTCCTTCTCTCTCTCTCCCTCTCTTTCTCAATTCCAAACCCATGAAGGTAATAAAAGACTTAATTACTCATTCTTTAATATCCAAAGAATCACCCTTTTATATGCCATAATATAATATAAAAGTGAAAATATGAAATTCAAATATAAACAGACAGTATAAAGTACAATATAAAAGTGTAAATGTGATATAGAATAGGTTCAAGAAAAGATAGAGTTGCTAACATTCTTATTAAAAAGTAGGGGAGTAAAGAGACACTGTAATTAATGCTGTAATTTAAAAATGTTTAGATATATTTTAAACAATAATTATGTTTTCTGATCTTTATAGAGCCCCACTCTTAGAGGCACTTTGTACTTCCAAATTCTGAGGCTTTCAGAGCTCCTGAATCAACCTGATTCTGTGCTGTCCCTGGGGCTGACATAACTAATTTGCTCAGGTCTGTCAAGTTAGTTACCACTCAATCTTCCTCTGCTTGCAGCTTTCTAAATATTGTACCTTACCTCTTCCCTCAGTTTCTCTTTGCCTTATAGACATAACACCTTTATGAAAATTCATGTGACTGTCACTTTCATGGTATCTCAAGGAGCATTGAGGTAAACAAGTATATTTGATCTGCCATGTTTAATTTGAAGTTCTGCTGTTAGTTTCAAAGTTGTCTGTATTTGCAGTATAGACGTTGTCTCCACCACAAAATGTAATTATATCCTTTCTTTAATACCCTCCTTATCTAAATTTGATTATCTGATTCATCATTTCAGCTACTGTCTTATCAAAACTCTAAGTCCTTTGCTATTTTATTCTATTAGCATCTACCCAGCTAAACACCACTATTTTCCTTTTGCTTACACCCAAATTATACAGATAATACAAATAAAAATAGTAAACAAACAAATAAATAACAAAACTAGATCAATCATTTTATAATTTTATCACCAGAAGTACCAGCACATAAATGATCAAGTGTAATTGGTCTTTTTAATAATTTTTATATCTCCAAATATCTTTCAGCAGCACTTGACAAAAACTGACCTTTATTTCTTGGAGAAGAAAGACTGTCCGCTCTTGCTTTCAGTGAAACCCAACTTCAGTTTTCCTACCTTCAATTTCTCAAATTTCTCTCTAATTTGCCAGTTCCCCTTTTTCATCTTGACCAATAAATGTTGGAATACATCTGGGTTTCTTTCCTAGGATCTCTAAATTCCTAATCATCCACTTGTTCCTCAGGACAATTCTGAAGGGTCTTCATATTTCAGAGTCCCCAAAAGGATTGGATGAGTCTTCTGTTGAGACTGCATCACAGCTTAACTTCTTCTGCTCATTCCAACTTCTGTCTGTTCCCTTCACAGTGTTAATGCCAAGAGCACTTCCTAATAACTTGCTGCAGGAAGAATCTATTTCTCAATGATGTAACCACTGACAAATAGTGTCACCCCTACTTAGAACAGTATATTTCATTCCCTTGTTTTCTTCACTGACTTCTCACTGTATGCAATCATGTTTTGATGGAGACATTTCCTGATTTCTAGGATTGGGATAAATTCCCTTATGTTATAGTGTTATAGCACTGTGCACTTCCAAGCTCATAATAACCATCATATGTTGAATTATTTGTTCTTTCTGTGTCTTCAACTGGATCTTCAACTCCATCTCTCTCCACCTTCCATGCTGGTCTTCCTCAGCCTTTTGCATTTTGTAGTTCATGCTGCCACCTGCTTCTGGTCCTCACACTACTGTTGTGGGTTTCTGGCCCTTCCCTCTAAGACTATTACCTGCCTCATTCCACTTAGCTTACTCTGACTCATTCTTTATGCCTTTGCTTTAAAATACCATGCTAGAGTTTCCTCCATCCCATTTACAAATATTTACTTATTCCCAATACTATCATCATGCTTTATTCTCTAAATAACCAAGAATGTAGGAACTGTATATGCTTTTCCTCCCACTTTAAGTCTTAACACAGGGCTTCACACTTTGTGGATGCTGAAGAACTGATTGACTTGAGTTGTTGTTTTGCCACCCACATATATATTGCTTTGGGATACATCCTCCTCAGAATGAACCATCCTTTTTGGAATTATATCCTTCCCTCCTTCCAATCCCTTTATACTCAGAGATGTACAGTTTCTATATTGATAATAAAAAAATGGAGGTGGGAGGGGCTTCCCTGGTGGTGCAGTGGTTGAGAGTCCTCCTGCCGATGCAGGGGACACGGGTTCGTGCCCTGGTCCGGGAAGATCCCACATGCCGTGGAGCGTCTGGTCCCGTGAGCCATGGCCACTGAGCCTGAGCGTCCGGAGCCTGTGCTCCACAACGGGAGAGGCCACAACAGTGAGAGGCCCGCGTACCAAAAAAAAAAAAAAAATTGGGGGTGGGAATAGAGTTGAGGGTTAGGGGCAGAGGCCACTGCTTACTGCCACTTTTCAAAGAGATCATCATATGTCCAAGTTTCTCATGTAGTTGACATAAAGAGTGTGCCTCTCAATATGGAGAGGTGGTAGGGGTGGTACAAAAACATTTCCTTCCATTTGTCAGGTAATCTCTATTTAGTACTATGAAGCTATTTATGTCACAGTTACTTCTCACCTTAGTTTAACTTAGTTGGACTAAAATAATTGTCACAAAATTAATCTGTTATGCTTCATATTAGTGTAATTCTTAGATTTAATAGTATATGGAGTTGTCCTTTCTGAAACTTCATCAATTAGTAAGAAATTAGGACAGGCTCAAAATTCCCTACAATTTCTAGAATTTGGTGGTATAGTTGAGGATTTTATAACAGGTATAATAATCTCAGTTTTGTTTACATTTGTGTATGTTTTCTCTCGAAAATAGTTTTACTTCTGTTTTTCAACCATATTTAGTCACATTTATAAACAGGCATTAAAGACATCTGAAGATGGAATGCTTGCTTCATTTCTTTTAACTTACAAACTGTGCACTTGTTGCTAAGTTACATACATTTAATTAATGTTTGAGATAGACTGTATTTGGTTTTGTATTTAATTACTTCAACTTACTTGGGAGATAATTGTACTTTCCTGCCCCACTGATGTGAGGCTCAGCCATGTGGCTTATACTACTATGACCAATTAAATGTTAGGGAAACTGAAGATTCAACATGTGATTTGTGCTGTTCTCTCTTTTCTTTGTGTCACAGAGAGGAAGAAGTTTCTTCAAGCCTTGATCTCAGAGTAAAGGGTGATTTCTGATCTATCTATCAATCTATGTATCTATCTATTTATCTATCTATTTAGGTAGAGAGTGAGAATGTGTGCATAGATGCACATATCTAAATATAAATCTCCACATATATATTGTATAAATATTACATGTACACAGACATATGCATAAAAATGTTCACTTTCAAACGTTGTGGAACAGAATATATTGGAACAAAAAACAATAGCCTGCTACTCTCTGTAAGTGTTTTATTATTTTGTCAGAGACTTTAAGCTTGTGATCTTCTTTTAAGTGTAGAATGACTATCCCATTCACAGATTTACAGAAGATCAGCACTAGACAGGCTCTTACAGAATAGGGCAGGACCATCCCAAGTTGGGTAAATTCAACTACGGCAGTACTGGTATTCACTGGGAATCATTCTGTAGTTCCTTTGCCAGTCCCCTTGTTGGTTACTGTTGCCTTTTTTCAGATTATATTTTAGAAACTGTAGGGGGAGAGACTTTAATCTTTGGATTAACTATTCCTAGGCATCATTCTTTCAGTTTGCCCCAAATATTCAAATTGCATCAAAATATTATTAACAGGGTCATTTTGATTTTCGTTAGTATAACTCTGTGCAGCTAAAATTTTGGTAATAATTTTTGATTAAAGAAAAGATAAAATCAATTTCAAATTCTATTTTTTATGACAGTATTGTATATACCTCAGTGGAATAAATTTTGATATTAGATAGATGTGTCCTTAAAACTATTGAGCCATTTCCCCAAGAAGTATTTACTTGCTGGTTGCAGTACCTTTCCTTGAATCTCTCTCCTTTATTCAAGACAGTGTTCTGTGTCCCCAAATCCCATCCTTCTCTCTTGCAAAGAGAGCTTTTTAGTTATCCACCTTTTTACCAATACTTAACTTTTCATCTCAAATCTGCATTCCCAATAACCACTAAGCATATCTGCTAAAGAAAAGAGACAGCTTTGTAGGTTTTCTACCCTTGAGTAATACCAAAGACTGGAGCAGAGTTGAATTAGAATATTTTCTTTAAAAAGATTAAATACTTAGTAAGGTCCCCCAAAATGCTAATGTCTATAGCAGAAGGAGCACCATAGAAAAATGTATTCTCTTCATCCAGAGAAAGCCCAAGAGTTCTTTAGTTCATTCTTTTTCCTTCAATCATATGTAGATTTAAAGCTTGCCAAGGTCACATAAATAACCTTTAATAGTAATAATATCTACCAATTTTCAGTATATACCATATGACCATGCATTTAAAAATCTTTATCAACACTTCTCATGTGTTTTCATTCTTTACAAATGAGGAAACCTTGGTCCTTGTATGGTTTAGATAAATTGTCCAAGGTCCCCAAAACATTGGATGGTAGACATAGGAGTCTAAACTAGATCTTTCTGGCTAGGAAAACACATGGGAAGTAGAAGAATGGCTGACATTCTTGGTCCTGTTACTATCTAGATTTGTGACCATCAGCAATTCTCCTAACAACTCTGAACTACAGTTTAATCATCTAGAAAATGCAGGGATTAAAATAATCTCTAAAATATGTTTAAGCTTCAAAATTTGTGATTTTCCAGTGAGACTTGTTGCAAGTAATAGCACTGTAAAATACATGCAAGTTCAGCTATTTCTCTGTATTTTTGAGCTATACTCATTACTTATCAGTATCTACTAGACTATTTATATATGTTAATTTAATCAGTTCATAATATTAAAGGGAACTCACTAATGTATATTTGACATCACTCTTTCTTAGACTAGAAGTCTTTAAGTTTAGGTTAAACTGTGAAATTGTCTTTTCACTTAGGAATCACTTCTTGAACATTGCATTTTAAATCTAATATTTAAAATCATTTTCAAAGCTTTTGTCATAGGGCTTCCCTGGTGGCACAGTGGTTAAGAATCCACCTGCCAATGCAGGGAACAAGGGTTTGAGCCCTGGTCTGGGAAGATCCCACATGCCACCGAGCAACTCAGCCCATGTGCCACAGCTTCTGAGCCTGTGCACCTAGATCCCATGCTCCACAAGAGAAGCCACCACAACGAGAAGCCCGCGCACTGAAATGAAGAGTAGCCCCCGCTCACCGCAATTAGAGAAAGCTCTTGCACAGCAACAAAGACCCAATGCAGCAAAAAATAAATAAATAAAATGAGTAAATTTATTTAAAAAAAATGTTTTGTCATAAACACATAATTTTAAAACTTTGAATTTGAGTATATCTACCAAGGTTCTACAAAGGGTTAAAACATTCAGACACTAGTACAGCTTACAATAGGTGAAGGAAACAGCAGGTCAAGTGCCCCAAGGTTAAAAGTAATATTTAGTAAGTTAGACCATAAATAGGTTTCTTTAATGTGATGAAGTCATCTTTGACTTCATCAAAGATGAAGAGAATATCATCTTTGCAAAGGGGAGATTATCTCCAAACCGAGCGTAAAGTTTTCTAAATGTGCATAATTATTAATTTTTTGATAAATGGAAATTAATATACTTTTTTTCTTTCCACCTAAATTTTTAAGTCAGTGCCTAACCAATTTCAAAGAATTTGCTACTATCCTATTGATAGTCAGTAGACCCAAAGATTGGTGCACATGCTATCATATTGCAGGATGTAATGAAATAAGTTCTTCATTATTTCCAAGTAAGTAATTGTAGCAATAGCCTCTTGAAAATTGCATAATTGAAATACTGGCTGTATATTGCTTCAAGCAGGCATGCTTTGAAATGGATGAAATAAAAATCCTTTTAAAACAAAAAAGTATATTTTCTGATCTCCTCCCTTGCAGTCATCTCACATGATTATGATTATTGTAATTCAGCAATTATAGAACTTTTAAAATGGATTGTGCTTAAGCTAAGAACTATTATTACTACCATACTCTGAATTAAGAAGCAAGCACAAAGATTTCATCAGCGAGGGCTCTCAGCCACTCTACCTTCTGTTAATCTGAACACTAGAAGACGAAAAGGTCAAGTCCAACAGCTATACATACTGAATAGCTGTTTAACACAGCAAGAGACACTATAATAAGCTGGACACCAAGACTGCAGCCTGAGAATGCTGAGCCACTGGCAGTGTGGAAATGAACCTTTCCAGATTTAATTAAAACTATCCATGAAGATACTAAGGACAATGAATCAGACACCATAACAATTACCACAGGCTTTTTGTAGTTGGTTGATAGAGGAAAGCTATCATTCAGGGAAAAAAAATATTCAATTCAGAAGATAATACTGTAAATCAAGTTTATACTGGGTGAAAACTGAATGCCTTTTTGCTATTTGCTGAATGCCTTTTGCCAGGATAGGAATAGATGGTGTTTTAGGTGGCACTTTTACACTCAAGTTCATATTTAACAAATACTTTTTATGGTGTTCAACAGCAGGTGTGTATATTCTGGGGCACTTGATAATAACAAATGGCACATCTAACAACTTCTTTCTCCAAGCCCATGCAATGAGGAAGGCTCTAAGTTACTATTTATAATTTTCATGGAAATACTTTTTAAAAGAGCATTTCTAAATAACCACCCATGGCTGTCTGATTACAATTATTTTTCAGCCTTAAAGTACAGTAAAGTGTAATTCCTTATAATAACATTTTCAAAGGCTTTAAGTGATAGTAAGAATAAGTTTTAAAAATTCATTCCCTGGTGGGTTATTCTGTTACTATAGTTCCTACAATTTTAATATCTCTAAATCATGAGGTAGAGAAGACAAGCAAGTAATTAATATAGAATATGTAACCTCTTAATTATATATGAGTTATTTCAACTAAAAGAGTCAAAAGTAGAGAGTAAAAGCAACTCTTATTTCAGAGAATATATAAAAGATCAATGTTATGTTGACTTTACTATTATTATGGTTTAAAAGAAAATAATCATTTAATGTTTCATAGTTAAGCAACATTATGAACAAAGTGAAAATACAGGCACTGCATTAAATTCAAATTTTATTAAAATTATTCTTAATACACAAAACTATAGAGCAGTCAATTGTACAGATTTATGTATATGCACACAAATTATTTTCTTTTAAACCAGGCATAATCAGTGACAAACATATAATCAAGCACTATTCTGTAATACAAGAAATTAAGACAGTGAATAAAGTGAGCATAAGAACACTGGAGTACTCACTGATTTGAATACTTTTTTTTCCTTTTTTTTTTAACTTTTTCAATTTTAAAGTAGTAACAACAATATCATTTCACTAAACACCTTAAAGGAATAGTCAGCTGAACCATCCTGTAACAAAGATAATGATAGAGACATCCATTATGCCAGTAAAGGGTCATATGGGTGTATTAGTTTGCTTGAGCTGCCATAGGGAAGTGCCACAAACCCAGTGGCCTACACAAAAGAAATTTAATGGCTCACACTTGCTGACGTTAGAAATTCAAAATCAAGATGTTGGCCTCTCCTTCAGAAGGCCATGAGGGAAGGAATTTTTCCATTTCTCTCTCCTGGGCTTGTAGATGGCCATCTTCATGTCCCTATCATGTCCCCCATATGCATGTCTGTTTCTAAATTTCCCCTTTTTATAAAGAGACCAGTCATATTAGATTACAGCCCACTCTAATGACCTCATTTTAACTTGGACACCCCTGGAAAGCCCCTTTCTGCAAATGAAATTGTATTCTGAGGTACTGAGGCATTAGGACTTCAACATATAAATTTTAGAGGAACAGAAATCAATCCATGATGACAGAGTTTTACCCTTTCATTTTTAATAGTTTCAAGATATTAACTGGAAAATTGAGGATTTCTTTAAGTGGATGGTTTATGTCCATGTTATTCTTCTAGCTTAAAATCATAACAGAAAAACAAATAGCAGTATACAGTTCTACTGATCCCCTTTTTACTTTACAGAGACCCTCTCTTACATCCCTTTTAGCATATTATGTAATGAACTCTTTATATTTTATTGGCTTTGTAATTTTTCCCAATACACTTCAATATTGGGCATTTGTCCCCCAAAACCAGGAAATGTTTAATGTTTAAAATGTAAATATCATCAATAACAAAAAAAAGTAATGGTTTATTATTTCAGGGAATTTTAGAAATATCTACTAAGG
This sequence comes from Lipotes vexillifer, assembly GCF_000442215.2. NCBI lineage: Eukaryota > Metazoa > Chordata > Mammalia > Artiodactyla > Lipotidae > Lipotes > Lipotes vexillifer. Next base: position 412,083 of record NW_006794361.1, on the reverse strand, counting down.
ATATTTCTGTATAGCCTGTAAACTCATTCTTTACACATATCCTCCACAAGAAAGCTACAAAGTCATCAAATGTATATTTACTTTTTAAAAATCAATATTTTATAACAAAAACCTTTTCAGAATTTTGATAAAATGGTTGAGTAAAATAAAACAGTACAAGTTTACTTACATGCTGTTAAAATTCTTTTGACTTTCATGTGAATTATATCTTTAATTTTTTAAACTTTTCATTTATCTAGTTTCATGCTTTACATCGATGGTAAAGTCAGTATTCAAAGCAATTTTTAAAAATAGTATAGCACAATCATAAGATGTCAGAGTTTACAAACAGATATATGCTCAATTTCTGAATCCATCACCTAATTCCTGGATGACGTGTGACATGAGCAAGTTACTTACTTTCCCTGAGCTTCAGTTTCACCTTATGTCAATTTAAATAATGATATATGTAAACTATTTAGAAGAATACTTCGTCCATAGTAACAGCCCAACGTGTGTTAGTTGTTTTACTCTTATAAAACTTGATTTTTCTACTTCTTTAGTCTGTAATTTTGTTTTTCTTTTCAATTGTGCAGTGAGCACACAAAATTGTACTGTGGCTATATGATGGAAAAAGACTTCTATGTAAACTTAACTTTGAAGATGGCCTTCAGAATATATTTTCTGACAATAACAAAAAATAGTAGAAAATAATAAGAATTAGATGCCAGTAGGGAGAAGTTTCCTTTTTTAATTTTATAAAGAAAGCAGCTATAAGAAAGAAAAGAAGCCCTTTTATTACAGCTTAAGTGTCAAAAATATGTGGTATGAAACAAGGTCAAGTTTTCTTCTAAAGAAAAAACATAGGCAATAAATTCAATGGTTTATTGAAAAGATAAGAACCTTGCCAGAAAGAAGTTGTATACCTTGAACATAAGTATCATTTATTTTATTTTAAGCTCATTCTGTTGTACCCAAAATAAATATTAAAGACATGAAATGAACGTAAAGACTTTAAAAGCTCTAGTTATATGAGATCAGGGCTGGATAGGACTTGAGAGCTGGATCAAACTTTCAATGTTCAATAATGTTTATGATAGAAATGGTATTTGGATATAGAATTCAGAGGCTTTATTTTGGAATACAGAGTTAAAATGAAATTAGGTAACAAATTAAAATTAAATTTAATAATAAATACATTCTAACAGGATGTCAAACAATGTTTTCTATCTTGAACTGATGGATAAGTCAAATAAAATAGAATAAGTTCAAAACAAAATCATCTCAATTGCTTTAAACAAAGCATGAGAAAGCAGGTAAATTGGGGGGCTTCTTACTTTGTACTTCCTTCTTTCTTCTCAAATCTTGACACTATCATACCTTTTGATAATGAAAATGCAGTCTGTCTGCTGCTGTCAAATTTTCAGTTTTCTTTAACCTAGCATTTGTTGGTTTGTTGAGCAGAGCACTCAGATTTTCATGTTCCTGCTGTATCATAAATATGAATGATGGACAAAAACTTTCACAGGTAGACTCCCCAAATAAACTTTTTTTTTTTTTTTTTTTTTAATTAAGAAGAGAAGACCTCAACCCTGGGTGGTTTGTATTAAGGTCAATAAGGCATCTTGATTGTGCACTGCATGCTTCAGCAAAACAAGCCTGTGGTCAAGATGAAAGGCAAAGCAGTTGCCTAAAAATTCACATGCAGGAGTTCAGCAAATGTTTTTGAATGTATGAATTACCTAGTGTGTATGGTAGAAATTGGATTGCAATATCTGTTACTGTATTGATTTGATTGCCATTTTAATTTGAATGAACATATTATCTTAGATTGATTAATAATCTGTCACACACAAAGTTAAGATTTATTTTCTTTCAATTCGTATCATCACTCATGGGTTGTTGACTATTTCAATGTGAGAACTAAGTAGTTTTAATATATGTGAAAGCTAGTTTTGAACACTTCCTTCATTTTCATTTTATTTAGCATTTCTTTATGGTGACTCCTGGATTAAAACTGACCAATTGGCAGATAATTTGCTGAATACAGATTTTTGTAGACACTCAAATCTTTCCTGATAATCTGTGAAAGGATACACTCTTTCATTCCTAGTTTACCAAAGCAGTTAACCCAAAACCCCTGGGTACCACTGCTCCCCAGCTTTCTAAAGGAATAAATTACAAAGTCTACTTCGCTTTTACCTGGCTACCATCGCTGACACTGTCTAGACGTCAGTCTTCCTGCTCTTACAGTTTGTGGCTAAGCCCTTTGGTGCTCAGCATACACACATCATCTTTCACCTAGGGTGATATATAAGTGAACCCCTCATTAAAACAGCAAATGATATTATTAAGCAAGAGACAGGTGAGCTCTGTACAGAAATTGGAAAAAAAATGGCTGTGGAAGTCAGGGTACATTTTGGCTGGTAACGCTTCTCCAGGAAAGCTTAGAAGAGTCACTAATCTGAAAAGAGGTCAAAATCATAGTTTTAAAAAATGTCTAGCAATTCTCATTCCACTTATCTATCACCTGACTTTATTATTACAAGTTCTTCTCTTACTTTCTCTTTCTGACAGAACCCTCTTAAGAAGGAAATTGTTTGACACTCCCCGCCTCAATGTATAAGCATTTCTCTAACAGGATTTTCTCACATTACACCTCCCCCAGCAACTCTGGTAGTGTCCATCTCCACCCTCCACTCTAAGGAAGCACATGGTGATAAACACCACAAATTTCTTTTGGTTTCCATGAGAATTGGACCTAAATCATAATTCAGATTGTTGGAACTAATATTTTAAGCATTTCCTAAAAATGTATTTGAGGCAGTTATGCTTCTTTTTACCCCATTGCTCCCTTTGATTAGTTATGAGAATAAAGAATACAGGATTTTGGGCTTCCTTGGTGGCGCAGTGGTTGAGAGTCCGCCTGCTGATGCAGGGGACACGGGTTCGTGCCCCGGTCCGGGAAGATCCCACATGCCGCGGAGCGGCTGGGCCCGTGAGCCATGGCTGCTGAGCCTGCGCGTCCGGAGCCTGTGCTCCGCAACGGGAGAGGCCACAACAGTGAGAGGCCCGCATACCGAAAAAAAAAAAAAAAAAAGTAGTAGCTTAAAGAATCAAGTTCACTAGAACCCTTCAAAGAAACTCAGCAGTTCTTTCTTCCTCTTACCACCTATTATTTTCTCATCGCTTGAAATATGATCTAACTTTGCTTAAAGGGGGAAGGAAAAGTATCCCCTTTCTGTGTGGCAAGGTAGAGCTGGAGGCATCAACAGCCATCTGTAGAAAAATCCCTATAACATCTAAGCATTAATCTCTACCTACACATCTTACCTTTGCATAAAATATCTTTGAAAGGAAAAATGAAAAATAATAGATAAATCATATCCATTTTACAAAATATTTCTAGCCTTGGGACATTGCCATATAAAATGAAAATCCATTGCCCCCATACAGATATGCTGTTCATTTCTAATTAGACTTTTATTGCCAGTAGATATTCTCAGAAACTGCTGTCACATTTCATATTAATACTAAAGAAATAATTTATGACATACAGAGCACCCCAAACTAGTAATGGTTTCATGCTATTACTATTGAATTATTATCTAAATGCATTAGATTCACTGTTTATACATTGTCTTGATATTCTTATACAATATTCACACATGGTAGTTGTCTATAAAAGTCTTGTAAATAATCACTTTTCTAGTGACTTAAGGCAAGCAAAAACTTTGGTTTAAATTATGTTACTATTAATGCTCCTTCATAAAGAAAAAAAAGATTAATTTATTTCTGATAGAGTCAGTTTCTTTTATTTATAAGTCCCTTATATTTCTATTCACATTGAAAATTACTACAGCAGAGTTCCATTAAATAAAACTAAACAAATGTGTCATTTCTGTATAACTAAATCAGAGTGGGTCATTGAAATAGCTGCCCTCAACAACAACACAACAATAACAAATAAAAAGGACACCAAAACTTACAAGCTTCTACTAAAAAGAAAAGATTGCTTAAAAAGAGATAAAAATGAACTAAGATGCAGCTTTTCCTCTGTACGACAAGATGCTGTAAAATAATGTAAAATCTACAAGTTGCCATGAAAATAGGATTTTGAACCTAGAGTCTTATGTCTATTCAAACAAGAGGAACTAACAAAGACATTTTTAGTTACACAAAATCACCTACCCTTGCATGCCTCTGTTTCTCAATCCACATCTGTTTCATTTTCTTCTCAGGGTTCAGGCTTCTTCTCCAAGGCTTTTATTTTCTGCTTCCACTTAACTTTCACTTGCAGCATTCCATGGCTTTTCATGATGATTCTTGCTTTACCTCATCACTTATAGATCCATTTATCAATATCAGCTCAATTCATCTCTGTGTATCTCAGTTCAAATTTCTATAGAGAAACTATTTGACTCAACCTGTATCAGGTGCCTGCCTTTGGTTGCAGCAACTGTATGCTAAGGTGTAGGGGCCCCTGATATCAATATGCCCATCTGAGTTATGAGAAATAGGAGAGTAGGGAATATAAGTTTAGAAGGGAGTGAAGCAAATATAAATATATCTAATAACTTGGACTACTTACAATTTATGTGGGAGCTGGTTTATAAAATATAGACTTTGGAGTTAGGTTGGGATTTGCTTGATTACTTATTCCTGATGTCCCTAAATCCTATTGTTCAATGATAAAAACATTTATCTCCAGGCATTGCTGTGAAGAAGTATGCAATAAAACACATGTTGTGACCAGTCCCAGGTCTAAAATATTATAGTTAATTAATGGTAGCTTCCTCTCCATAAATCAACAGTAGTTAATTTTAGTCCAAAGAAAAATCATTTGTTCTTACATAAATTATTTTAAGTGATTATAAGCAGCAGGTTTAAGGTAGAGGCACTGTTTTAGGAGGCAAAATATATTGAAATAGAAATTTACCCTCATTGGCTGTCAGGGTTACCTCAATACAGTAAAATTCACAAAAGCATTTCCATTTTTGTCCTAGGGAGTCAGGAGTTTCTGAGTTAGATAGATAATAGATGATGGATAGATAAATAGATGATGGATAGATAGATAGTTTTATATATTTGTTCCATAGCTTTCAAAGTCTTCTCTAATCTTTCCCACTCTATTTAGTGAATAGTTTTCTCACTAAGAACCAATATGTTTCCTTTACCCTTTGGTTCCCTTAAGACTCAAAGCTACATCCAACATACATGCATGGGCTCCTGGTATTCTACAAGTCCAGAATGGTCATTTTCTTTATTTATCTAAATTTTATTCATGTTGTCACCCCAAATCAAGTTTAAACTCATTAAAGAAATATTCTTCTGAATTCTAAAACCTCTACTGACCTCACCTTTCTCCGAACTTCTCGAGTCAATTGCCATGTGATTTATTACTTTGTTGTCTTCTTTCTCTTGTTACTTTTCATGCATTACTTTTGTCTTCCCAAACATAAGACTGGAAGGCAACTATAGATTGTACTCAACTTATATAACACATAGGTCCTAGTTTAATGTAAGGTTCACCACAGGTATTCAATAAATTTCTAGTTATCATTTACTCCATACTTTCTTTAAATTAAAAAAAAAAGATAACATTTGATATATACTGACAGTAATAACATATTATGCATACACAATTCATCTTGCAGTACACACTTCATGACATCACTCTTGTAATAACTACATGAACTAGAAATAATTATATAACGTTGATTCCTAATGTGTTATAATCTCTGAAATATAATTCAGATAAAAATTCCCTCAACACTTAATAGCCCAAAATAGTTCATGGATTTTTATGTGCTATATCAAGCTAAACACAATGTTTAGTTCATTTTACAAAAGACATAAAAATTATTCATATATAGTGATTCATAGAATTCACTTAATTAAAAACTATTTTTCCTCTTGACTATAAATAAGCATAATATGTTAAGAAATAGGAATAAATTTGTTAAAGTTGGAACCACAAGAAGAAACTCTGGAATAACAACTCCTTACCCTTTAAGTCAGAAGAATAATTGCAAGAATTTGAGTGTACTGCATGCACAACAGTGTAGCACCACTTCAAATGAATTACACTATTTTCAATTAAGAATTTGTAATAATGTTCAAAAGTAAATAATAACCTGTAGGGCAAGTATAAATGGCCGTGGAATGTAGAGAAATTTTACCAGAAACTCAATTCCACAGGCTAAATTGATCTATGTTGATCGTTTTTGCCTGTACAATTTGCTTCTGCAGGTAACAGCATAAACTCCAACCCAACTCTCCCTACCTGCCAACCTCAATTGACTTCTCTGTTTATACTGCTTACCTTTAGACACTAAAAAGAGAAACTATACTCAATCAACACTTCAACCTGTAGTATAAGCACCTTCTAAAAATAATGTAATCTATTGAGAGAAAAACATTACCGTTTCATGTAATTAAAAGCATTGTGATAACAGATAAGACCTTAGACTTGTAGCACTTAAATCGTTTTTGTAGCTCTATTTATTAGGTGATATAACCAACAAGACTGAACATTTATACCTCACAGGAAAATTTTCATGGAAAAGTTGAAGTTTTAGTTTTTTAATATGATCTAAGGTACTTCTTTTAAAATGTATGTACTTGATATCTAGATTATTGATCATTAATAAATGAAGACCTTTTGTATAATTTCATAGAAATGTTATATTAGAGGTCTTCTATGGTATTGCAGTTCTTAGAATAGTCCTAGAGAGAAGTAGAACGAAATTAGTCAAAAATATGTGATTTTTTTTAAGGTGTTTCAAAATTGGTTTAGATTCTTTAATTTTTTTAATTGAAGTATAGTTGATTTACAATGCTGTGTTAATTTTTGCTGTACAGCAAAGTTATTCAGTTATTCATATATATATGTATATTAAATTTCTTTTCCATTATGGTTTATCATAGGATATTGAATATAGTTCTCTGTGCTATACAGTAGAACCTTGTTGTTTATGCATTCTATATATAAAAGCTTATATCTGCTCACCCCAACCTCCCACTCCATCCCTCTCCCAACCCTCACCCCCTTGGCAACCACCAGTCTGTTCTCTATGTCCATGATTCTCTTTCTGTTTCATAGATAGGTTCATTTGTGTCATATTTTAGATTCCACATATAAGTGATATCACATGGTATTTCTCTTTCTGATTTATTTCACTTAGTATTATAACCTCTAGTTGCATCCGTGTTACTGCAAATGGCATTATTTCATTCTTTGTTTGGCTGAGTAGTATTCCATTGTATATATGTACCACATCTTCTTTATCCATTCACCTGTCAATGGACATTTAGGCCATTTCCATGTCTTGGCTATTGTGAATAGTGTTGCTATGAACATAGGAATGCATGAATCTTTTTTAAAAAAAATTTTATTGGAGTATAGCTGATTTTCAATGTTGTTAGTTTCTGCTGTATAGCAAAGTGGATCAGTTATACATATACCTATATCTACTCTTGTTTAGGTTATTTTCCCATATAGGTCATTACAGAGTACTGAATAGAGTTCCCTGTGCTATACAGTAGGTCCTCAGAAATCGGTGAGCAGGGGCAGGTCTGCTGTCTCAGGATGGTGTGGAGAGCATTAGTCCCTAGGAATACATGTGATTTTTAAAAGTCCCACATTTCCACCAAACTAAACCAATAATCTCAATAACTATTACTCCTGACTAATACAGCAAACTTTAATTTAAAAATAGCCATTATTTGAATAAAAGCATGCAACCCTATAGTATGGTATTTTTTGCTCTTCTTTGGTGTGTACAAAGTTCAAATAGATAGATAGACATTTCTAAAACCCACTTTTTTCCATTTAATCATTTAAAGTGATCCTACTTATGATAGATATTGGGTATTGAACATAAGAGAAGAATATACAAGAGGAGAGAAAATACCTAAACTGACACCCCAGATAACAATTTTGTGTATTCAGGTATATTACAGTTTAACTTCCACTTTAAAAAAAGATTTACCACACTCATAACTGCCAAAGCTTTCCATATATCTCAAATGCAAATAACATTTTTTATTATAACCACAATAGGGCTTAACATATGGATTTTTGTTTAGAAATTGGTCCTTACATTTTGAATACTTAGTGAATGATTTGCACTTCAACAATGGGAATAATTTTTATTCACTATGGGTCTACAGACAGATGCTTGCTGCTGTAATAACTACCCTCATATTTCAGTAGTTTAAGAGAAAAAGTGTTTATTTCTCAAAAAAGAGTAACCCAATATAGGTATTCCTGGTTGCAAGTGAGATGTGATACTCTTGTCTAGTTTCACTCTTGTTTCTGGACTCAGGCCGATGCAAAATCTTGTGACGTTCCATGCCTGCTATAGCATTCTTCGATGACATTTTTTGTCCTTAGTAAGCAATTCCAATCTCCTTAATGTCTCTCATGAAACTCTCTGTGATTAAAGCCATTAAAGCCAAAGCCATTTTGGTTACTTTTTATGACTCTTATCCTGAAATTCTCATATTCCTTGCACCAGCCCACTGACTTCTTTCCATCTCCTGAATGGACTACACTCTCTCACCTACCTTCAGACTTCTTTCAGGCTTTCCTTCTATGCATGTTGCCCCTCTTTATGGAATCTCCTTTCTTCATTTTTATGTGGATAAGTTATGAATCTTATGCTTCAGCATAGAGGTCACTTCTTAGAATTCCAGAAGTGACCTCCCTATTTCACAATACTTTGTGCTCCCCATAGCACACTATTTTTAGCACCATCATAGCATTTATGTTATTCTCCAATTTCTTCCTTGCCTCTTGGTGATATGCTTAAAGAAATAAAGTGTTTGAAGGCATGGACTATATCTTATACTTCATTTTATCCCCAGGACATAGCACATGACTGTCTAACAATAGATACCAGTATAGAAATAGTGAATAAATAAGTAGGGAAAATATTTTGTACTGTAACAACAAGACATAAGTTCCAAGTTGATTAGTGTTAGTAGTAAAAACAGAAAACATAGGAGAAATAGAACAAAATATATAGGTCACTTTTTAAACTTAGTTCTAAATGAAAATGGAAGCAATGCATAATATTAATTAAAAAAGCACAAAGGTTACAAAAGATAGAATGGCTTAGATTAACATTTAAAACTAATGCTCATTTTTAGAGTTATATATAAAACTAAAAAGTCAAAGGCAAATGTGGAACATTTTGGCAACAGATTTGATGGGCAAGCCATATTTTTAATGTATGTAAATTTCTTACAAAGCACTAAAAATACATAAACACAGAAAAAATAGACATTTCTTTAAAAAATCATTACAAATTGACAAAAACTTTTTTTAATAAAGGTACATATTCTCTGGCAGTAAAAAATAACTCTATAAGATTTTGCCCTTTAAATTGATCAAAAAAGAAAAAAAAAAACACAGGGGAAAAAAATAATGATGGCAGTATTGTGAGATAACCACTTCCAGAAATCAATATGCCCATATGTATCAAGAGACATAAAAATATGTATACCTTTTTATTCTGGATTTCCACCTGGAGGAATTTATTCTAAGGAAACAATTCGGTGTGAGTTTGAAAATAAATATATAAATCACATATTAAAGTAGTATTTATTTTAATACAAATTGGAAACCAACTAATTATTGAGAAATAAGTACATGATTAAATAAATAAAATATAGTGTATAAAATGACAAAATATTATTTCAGTAACTAAGAAGATATTTAGTGACCTAAAGAATTTTTTTTCATATTTAGGCAAGGAAATATGGCATTTTTTTCTTTTGTGGTATCTGCCTTTGTTTCAGTTGCTTAAGCTGCCAGAAAACTCTATGCCATGGTAGAGTTAGCCAGTGATCCAGAGTGGTGCCCCAGTTCCTGGGCTATGTTCAGAGGTAAGGCAACAGGCACTGAGGGAAGATGGGCCCCCCTTTCCCTTTCTCCTCCTCCATAAACTTTATGTTCACTCTTGGATTTTGGCCTTCGAAAGAAAAAAATTTCAAGAATAGATGTAGTCTATTTCTACATTTTGGTGTGCCAGAATCCTTCTCAAAATAGAGAGCCAGATGTTTGGTCAGTATGCTTGTTGGAAAGGATGAAATGTAGAGAAAAGGGAAAAAAAGATAATATCTAAAAACATTGTTATTCATATTTTGAAAGACTTTCCCACAACCAAGATCAGATGAACATTCACTTTCTTTTTCTATTTTTATGGGACCATTAAAATTAATTATAATGTGATATTTTTACTAATGAGAAAATTATCTAATTTAGTTTTTGAAAAAATCAGCTTTCCACTGCCATCTATTATATAATAATCACAGTTTTCACTAATTTGATATGCCATATCTAACATATACCAGAAAATGCCTAGTATAAGCCACAGTACTTATATTCATAAATTTTAGTTGTTTCACTGATCTATTTATCTTTTCTGTATAGTCTTGATTAGTAATTCTTTATGATATGCTTCTCTATTAATTATTATAAATTGACATAATCATACATTTTTTATTACTCAGCCATAAAAAAGAATGAAACTTTTTGTTTCCTTGGATATTTGAAAGGATATATGTGCCCAAAGTTCATAGCAGCATTATTTACAGTAGTTAAGATATGGAAGAAACTTTAGTGTCCATCAACAGATGAATGGATAAAGAAGATGTGGTATATGTATACCACAGAATACTACTCTACAATAAAAAAGAATGAAATTTTGCCATTTGCAACAGTATAGATGGACCTAGAGGGCTTTATGCTAAGTGAAATGAACCAGAGATATACAAATACTGTCTGTTTTCACTCATATGTGGAATCTAAAAAATAAAACAAATGAATGAGTATAACAAAACAGAAACAGACTCATAGATACAGAGAAAAACTAGTGGTTATCAGTGGAGAGAGAGGTAGGGAGATGGGCACAATAGGAGAAGGAGATTAAGAGTACAAACTACTAGGTATAAAATAAATGAGATACAAGGGTGTAATGTACAGCAAAGGGAATACAGCCTATATTTTATAATAATTTTAAATGGAGCATAAGTTATAAAAATATCAAATCACTCTGTTGTACACCTAAAACTAATATAACATTGTAAATCAACTGTACTTTAATTTAAAAAAAGAGAGGGAATGAAATCTTGCCATTTGCAACAACATGGATGGACCTGGAGGGTATTATGTTTAATGAAATAAGTCAGACGGAGGCAGACGAGAGCCGTATGCTTTCACTTATATGTAGAATCTAAAAAATGAAACAGACAGAAGAATATAGCAGAACAAAAACAGACTCACATAGAAAAAAACTAATGGTTGCCAGAGGTGAGGAGGGTAGGGGGATGGGTGAAATTGGTGAAGTGGATTAAAAGGTACACACTACCTGTTATAAGATAAATAAGTCACAGAGATGTAATGTACAGCACAGGGAATATAGTGAATAATATTATAACAACTTTGTATGGTGTATAATCTATAAAAATATCATGTCACTATGCTGTACACCTGAAACTAATATAATATTGCAAGTCAACTATAAATTAATAAAAAGAAAATGCTTTGTTAATGTTAATAACAAATAAGATTATATTTTTTGCTCATCAAATTTTTAAAACAAGGATATTTTCTGAGAAAAGATTTTAGATACGCTGTTACATCACTGTCATTAGCATCACTACTGTTATCTGTCTTTGGCCTGTATCAATCTTCAATTTTAATATGCACCTTAACTGATATAACATTATTGAAACCACAAGAAATGTTTTCTGTTCCTTCTTTTCTGTCTACAGCTTTTATGCAGCCCTTTCTAGCAAATTATACTCTTATTTTAAATCTATAGTTTATTTATTTCCAAGCAGGGCATCTGTGACAGCTGTTCTGAAACCCTAACAAGTGAATGCATTCATTTAGATAGAGCTCCTTCTGAATAACCTCAGTTGTCTGAGGTTGCCAACGGTCTAAATTGTAACTCCTATTCACTGGAAATGGCCTGATACTTTTACCATTAAGCTAAGCTTGAGGGTTTCAGGGAATCAGCTGGACTGGTCAAGTACCATGCAATAATACACTTAAGGAGGCAGCTTCCAAGGACCACTACCGTTAAAGGTAATTCTGTAAGAAGTTTCGATGCATACTGCAGTACTCACTCTTATACCTGTGCCACACTGGACATCATTTGCCTGGTGCTGGCATATCCTTTTGAAAAGATGTGAGAACTGCTTTAAAATGAAAACCATACACATTATCCAGTGATAGAATGACTGTAATCTAATTTTAATATACTCAACTAAAAATCCTAGTCATGTTTCTTTCTTGCAAACTCTAGTTCATAATAACTGTCTACTAAATAAAGCATGCCTGGTAAACTAACATAATTATCCCGATCAATACCAATTACAAGAGAATAGAGACCATGACATTTAGCATGGCACTAAACGTATTAGTTGCATTTATTATAAGAATTCTAACAGGTAGACACTGTTATCACCACCTCCCCATTTTTGAGATGAGATAATGGAGGTTTAAGAGGTTAAACAATTTGTCATTGTCAACACAGTAATGTGTTGTGGATCTGACACTGGAACGCTAATCTATGTGACTCTAAGTACCAAGTACTGTGTAAATATTCAGCCAAATACTTCAAAAGGGTGGCATTTAAATACCCTGTCTCTGAACTGAATTTGATTTCAATCATCTCAGAAAAATAAATTTCAGAACCTTTTCTTAAATGCCTCTTTCTTTCTCAATGGCCTTGACTAATGCTTTGCAATTTTAATATTCTTTCTGATATCTAATCCCAAGCGTCCCTGATGAATTTTAAACCTACTCCATTTTTAAGGTGTATCAAATAGATGCTTGCCATCTATAAGTAGCTATAGCGCAGCATAACCCGACTTCAAGTGAAAAAATATTCTGGAAAAATGTGTCGAAATGAACACTGTTCCCCTTCCTTTTACATTTGCTAATGAACAATACAACTTCAGGGCCACATTTTCAAAGATAGCTCATCAAATTTGTAATTGTTTCACGGACAAATCCTTGAGGTCACATACAGGAGATGGTGCTTCAGAGGTCTTCTGGATTGTCAAAAGCTGAGAGTAAAAGGAAGATTAACTATCAATGCTTGGAAGATCTAGTTTTATTTACAATAAAAATGGGCCATGATATCTGCAACCAGGGCCATTTAAGGGAGAACTTACTGTCTTAATCAGTGTTGTACAGGGAATTAGATTACTGATAAAGTAGAAAAAAGAAAATAAGGAAAAATTAGATTGGAATAAAGAAGCTGTCTAAAGTCATTGCCCAATAGTTTAATATGTCTACTGTTTTGTTGAAGCATAAGATATTAGAATACCTGAGTCACTGTAGAATATTTGTGTCATGGTGAATCATTACTCTGTTAAGAGTCACAAAGAGGTATGTTTCTGGGTGCACTTGGTCTCATGGTTGAATACTTTGTGATCTTGGGAGTGCCATTGCTTTCCTTTTTTTCTATTAGTGTAATAATTTTTTGGCAAATGTGAATTCTTTTCTTTTTTAATGTCATCTTCCTCTATTCCATTCTTTTCCATTTTCAACATTGCCTTATGCTATTTCATTTATGATATATTACTATGGGCTATGGCATCCTAACCTGTTTTAGTAACCTGCTTTTTAACCTGTTTTAGTTTTTAGTAACTTGTTTTTTAGCCTGTTTTAGTTTTTCCATCTCTTCCCATCCTTGGCTCTTTAAGCCAGTTTGAATCTTCCTAGAACCACATCATCAGTGGTTCTTTTGACCTCTGATCTGCTCTAGCCTTTACTTGATCTCTACCTGGTTCAAAACACCTGCCACCAAGACTCCTACTTTGGATACATTTGGATTTAGTATCTCCAGTATATTCTCAATCATCAACTTTTTTTCAACAAACTTTAACTTCACTTGTGACTCTGATTCCTCAGGTCCCTTGTTTCTTTCAACAGGAATCCTATACTCCTGGCTGAGTTCTAGAACACTGAGCTATAAAAATTAGCTCCACATTCCAACCAGATTGCCTCCAACACACATTCTTCCTGCAATATTCCCTATGCATTACCACTAGATTGAATCTTTTCTAAATTCCACTTTTCACAAAACATTTTCCTACTAAAGCATTGAAGTATTTTTCCATTACATCCCTCCAAATCTATTTGTTAATGCATTTTATGTCAGTCGAGTTTCCACCAGAGAAACAGAACTAAATATATATTAAGAGATTTATTGCAAGGAATTGGCTAATGTGATTATGGGGCTGGCTACATAACTTAGAAATCTGAAGTCAGCCATCAGGAAGGGCAGGCTGGAACTCTCAAGCAGGAGTTGAAGCTTCTATCCAGAGGCGGAATTTCTTCTTCTGGGAAGCAGTAGTTCTGCTCTTAGGGTCTTTTAACAAATTAAATCAGGCCTGTTCAGATTATCTAGGACAACCTTCCTTACCTACTGTAAACTATATAAATTTTAATCCCATCTAAAAAACATCTTCACGGCAATATGAAGATCAGTGTTTGATTGAATAACTGTGGGCTATAGCCTGGTCGCTGGTACATAAAACAGACCATCACCTACTCCAAACTGAATGAATGAATGAAACCCATTCACTCGCTAGCCTATTAATAATTGCAGAGAATAAGCCATTAAGACTGGGAGTAGAGGGGAATCTGGAGAAGCTAAAAATGACTAACTCTGGCCCAACACAAGAATACCAGTTTCTTGTCCAGTGAAATTTCTCTTCTCGCACCAAAATAATAAGTTTATTATCTTCCTGGCATGGCCTACATACTTTGCCTCCTGATCCTTACTCAGTATCACAGCTCTGGAATACCATCTCCTAACATGCAGTCTAAACTATAGCCTTCCTTCAAGGTCCCACTTAAGCCCTGCTTGCAGAGTGAAGCTTGCTTAGATGGCAATTCACTCTGGACTTCCATAACAGGTAGGGTATTTTTTCCTTTTTTTTTTTTTTTTTTTAATTTTTTGGCAGCTGCCACGCAGCATGTGGGATTTTAGTTCCCTGACCAGGGGTTGAACCCCTGTCTTCTGCATTGGTCCTAACCACCGGATCATCAGGGAAGTTCAGGTAAGGTTTACAGTACTAATTTATCATTTGCCATCTATACCTTGTATCATTATTCATCTTTAGAACTCTTACCCCAGCTGTACTCTAACAAGTCCATGTGCAATGTTGTGTTCCCTACATACATAATAGGTCAAAACTATTTATGACCACATTGGTACTTGTCAAGCCAAGAGAATTATTTCATAAACTAGTCTACTTTTGTTAAAAGATCATCCTGATGTCAAAGTGAGCAGAAATAGATGGAGAAATCAAAACATTCTCTGTAGTTCAGTGGAACTGCCTCTTGTTGTACAATGGAATCTATTTGGACTGCATCTGCTTTTGTTTCACCTCCTTTTTCAGTTCCTTTTTCCTTTCCTCTCCTTCTCACTGCATATATCCACCCCACCAAGGAGCTACACTAATATCTCTTGAGAAATGCATTGTCTGCAGTTCTTACCTAGCTTTTTCATCTCTGTTGCACTGCCTGATGCTATGATTTAGCATGATTCATAATAGCAAGACTCAGCTAAGGTCCTGTCACCTCAGATCGCTTATGTGCCTTTTTAGATACATCCTTAAATCCTGCTGATGTTGCTGGGAGTCATTCACAGTGTGGGATTGAGGAATAATTCCCTGAAGGCATTACAAATGACACTTGCTTTTCGAACCTTCTTTTTTTTTCTTTTGTTTAGTCATTTAGTGAAACACTGTGCTCAATATACATATCATGGATTCTAGGCTGTTAAAGGAGGAAAATGCTACTTACATCTTCTTATTAACCCTGCCAAGAAATGATGATCCTTGTGGTGTATTTCTTAGAATAGCCAGGCCCTAACTTAACACTAAGTGGTTTTACAATATTAAACTCTGAGCCATTTGTCTGAAACCTAGTATGTCTTTCACATTGAAAAATGTTACTAAATGTCAGTGAATTTCCTGAACTAGGCTAAAAGAAATCTCAAAGTAGACTTAATTCAGCAAATTAGGCCCAGTATATTATAAATAATTTGAGGTATTTTCCAGTAAACTCTATTAAAAATGTAGCCATTCTAGGGCAGGAATGGAGACACAGATGTAGAGAACAAATGTGTGGACAGAGGGTGGGAAGGAGAGAGTGGGATGAATTGAGAGATTAGGTTTGACATAAATACACTACCATTTGTAAAACAGATAGTTAGTGGGAACCTGTGGTACAGCACAGGGAGCTCAGCTCGGTGCTCTATGATGACCTAGATGGGCGGGATGGGGGGGGATGGGAGGGAGGTCCAAGAGGGAGGAGATATATGTATACATATAGCTGATTCACTTCATTGTATAGCAGAAACTAACACAACATTGTAAAGCAATTATACTACAATTAAAAAAAAAAGATTTAAAAAATAAAATAGAGTTTAAAAAATGTAACCATTATTTCTAGCACAAGTTTCACTTTGGAACACTGGGAAATTATCTTCCTTACTAAGGAAGGCACTGGATCACAATGTGGACATTTTATAGTTATAGATTTCATCCACTGAATGTTTATATGAAATATGGACACAATCCACATATTTTCTAAATGAAAAATTAATGAATAAGCAGATATCAGATATCCTTCTCCTATGTACTATGAGAGAGGGAAAACGTTAATAATCACCTCTTTTGATATGAAGCAGCAAGAACCACAGGGAATGTTGGGTCACATCCTCTCATGGAACACTGCCCTTTTGCTAAAGTAAATTTTTAAAAACTCTAACCTTTCCTTGACATTGTATGGATAAACTCGCCTCCAAATCAGGCAATTAAAGATCAGGTGCTGGTGTGATGGAAGCTGTCTATATTTAAATAGTTTGTTCAAATTAAGACTACCATTGAAGATTCTACCAGAAGAGTTGACCGTGTCTGTCCTTCCAAAAATCTCAGATCTCTTCTGTTCCCTTTTTAGAAGACTTGAGTAAAAAAT
This sequence comes from Lipotes vexillifer, assembly GCF_000442215.2. Taxonomy (NCBI): domain Eukaryota; kingdom Metazoa; phylum Chordata; class Mammalia; order Artiodactyla; family Lipotidae; genus Lipotes; species Lipotes vexillifer. The sequence goes on along the minus strand of NW_006794361.1, from coordinate 395,090 downwards.
GCAGAGCACTTAAAAATACACACTCAGCTGGAGAAAGAAGATAGAGAAAATAAGAGAACGCTTCCTTCTGGTGCAAAGGGAGGGAAATGCCTGCCTTTTACATATAAAACCTTGAGAGTAATTACATTAAAGGCATATTCAGTAATATCACTTAATAATTTTTCAAGGATACTTATGAGTAATTTAAATATATACCTTTTAACCTACACCTCATGTTCCATTGTACATAATTATTCTACTTGCTTATTATACACTTTAAATTACAATGATTAATCATACACATAGCATAATTAAATTGTGAAAAAGGATTAATCATCATTATATTATTGTTTAATTAGACTACATATTTCATTTTAACTAGAAAATGCAAAGCGCTTTAACTCATAGGCTAACCACATTGCTATATGGATAATTAGCCTGGATTTTATTATAGGTAAAGAAAAATAAGGTCCAGGATAAGTGACTTATCCAAGGTGAAACAAGAATATGTCCTGTCCTTGGTCTGAACCTAAAATAGCTTAGAATTCAGAACTTTCAGCCATTTTTCAGAAAACCAAACCAAAGAAAACCAAAAAGGTTTTCTCTTTAATGAATTATATCGTGACTCTTAAAGAATATGTGTTCTTCTCACCCAGAATCATATGGTTCATATAGGGTTTCTGAGGACATGGCCACTGAGTGTGTCAGTTAACCACCTATTGGCAGTAAGTCTGGCTTACACAGCTGTCACAGTCCCAGCCTCTGACCCTATACAGTTCCACCACAACCTGGAACAGTCCCAGGGTGTCTTACTTCTTAAATGGCCTCCAAACAGATATTGTCACCAGATGGCAGTACCAGACACTTGTGATCCAGAACATAAATATACCACCTTTTCTTTTCTATTATAATACCTATTTATAATACTAAATGAACAGAGAGAAAAAAGTAAAAGTACTGGTGGGAATTATTTTAAATCGCAAGGCAGGTTTTTCTGCTAGGTAAGGAAGTAGTTAGATTGCTTCTTGAGAATGCTACTCAAGACATAAAAAAGAATAAAACAAGGCCTTTCGCAGCAACATGGATGGACCTAGAGATTATCATACTAAATGAAGGAAGTCAGAAAGAGAAAGACAAATACCACAATATAATTATATGTGGAATCGAAAATATGACACAGATGAACTTATCTACTAAACAGACTCACAAACATAGAGAACAGACTTGTGGTTACCAAGGAAGAGGTGGGTGGGGGAGGGATGGATTGAGTTTGGGGTTAGCAGATACAACCTATTATATATAGAATGGATAAACAATAAGGGCCTACTGTATAGCACAGGGAAGTATATTCAATATCCTGTAATAAACCATAATTGAAAAGAATATGAAAAAATATATATATATGTAAACTGAATCACTTTGCCGTACAGCAGAAATTAACACAACATTATTAATCAACTATACTTCAATAACATAAATTTTAAAAACTTCCTTCTTGAGTAAATTGCATCTGGTTTAGTTAAGTCCATTGATGGGTGTTTTGATTGTTGAAGTAATTAAGACTCAAGCCTTAACCAGGAAAATACAGGAAACAAGTAAATGAACATCAACAACAACAACAAACTTGGTCTCTGTTTCAATCTCTTGTATGAGGTGACATTCATAATTCCTGAGAGAGAAAGTCTTATTGCTCAAGATTAGATCATAATACTGCCCATCATACGAGTTAAATTGTGAGGAAGGGAAGACAGTTGATAGGAGATATTTGGCTGACGAAGTTTGCAGGAACTCCTCTAGTTTCTGTTAAGTGTAGGTAGAGCACCTGGATAAATTTCCCCAACAAAACACCAATGAGTGTAAAACATTCCTAAAGGTAGATTGGAAAGTTGTTAGAAAGGGGAAATAGATGCTGAGCAGCAAAAATAAAAATAAAAATAAAAATAGACTCCAACACAGAATCTAATCAACACACAGATTTTTTTTTAAATGCTTTGGTACCTGAATAAGGTAACCATAATTTTTAAAATTTTACCTTTATATTTTAAGTGTGTGTGTGTGCATGTGTGTGCTTTATATCAAAATCTACAAATTGGAAAGATACAGCTCAGTTATTCCTCACAGTACCTCTTTCTTGATAAAGAAACATGAGAAAACCCAGCTAAAATATTTTTACTTGAAGAGAAACTGTAAAAACCAAGGATCATACATAAAGCAAACGAACATGCTTGTAATTATTTTTCTGGTAAAAGCTTCAAATAACAAATTTCCTAAAGCGGGTATTTTTTAAAAATATAATAAATATCTTTAGTATACACACATGCTTTCACAATCTGTCCCTTTTAGATTCTTGACTGTAAACAACAGACCCAGGAAATGATCCTTCTATTTGATGTTTCTGGATCCAGCATCTAACTGCAGATACCATGGTTACAATGCCAAGTGTTGGGCATGAAATTGTAGGCTTTAAAATGCAGCAAATTGATATACAGTTTTTTTAGGACACACAGCCACATCTGCACCAGATCACATATATTTTATGAAGAAATTGTTCTCTGTAAGGTAAGGTGATGTAGACCACTAATTATAGATGGAAGTCAGGAGATAAGGGAAAAGATGATTATTTATATAACCTGGTTCCTTACCACAATTCTGTACAGGAAAAGAGCTAATAAAACCTCTCTGATAACTTTGAACCCAAGAGGTAATTTACATTTTATTAGGTGGAGGAGATTTGAAATTGTTTGTTGCAGAAGATTAAAAAGAGAAGAAATAGAGAGAAAGAGACTGAAGCTTGAATTAAAAATGAGACTTATGATTTTCCTTTTGATACACAGAATAGCAACTCTCTGTACTGCATTATAACTTCATATGATTTCCCATCATGTTACCTGAAAATTCACTCTTTAAATGTGATGATGCTGAAAAAATGGTGTCTAAAAAAAAGATTTTTTTTAACATTATGTCTCCTGCAAAATTTTACTAATGAGATACACAATAAAATTATATCACTCGGGCTTCCCTGGTGGCGCAGTGGTTGAGAGTCCGCCTGCCGATGCAGGGGACGCGGGTTCCTGCCGTGGTCTGGAAAGATCCCACATGCCGTGGAGCGGCTGGGCCCGTGAGCCATGGCCGCTGAGCCTGCGCGTCCGGAGCCTGCGCTCCGCAGCGGGAGAGGCCACAACAGTGAGAGGCCCGCGTACCGCAAAAAAAAAAAAAAATTATATCACTCATGCATTATTTAACATCATACCCCCCGGATTTCCATCTCTTGATTTTAGATGACTCACATGCCTGGAAACAGAACAGCCCTAGGCATTTTAGGTTTTGAATATAAATCACCTATATAACTTAAGAATGTTATTTTAAATAAAATACCCACTGCTCTGCCTTGATTATATATGAAAGAGAATATGTATTTTTGCATAATTATAACTGTATTTGCATATTGCAGTATTTCATTTTTATTGAGGGCCCATTGGTACAAGGTGCCATGATAGAGATGTATGACATTGTTTAATTTAATTAGGAAATCATTATTCTTAGCATATTCCGCACCTCCATGCAGGCAATTGACAGAAATACTTTGGTAAATTGCTGGCATAAATTATTTATAGAGATAAGATATCCATTTTACATTTAAAATGACACAAGACTGATATTTGAGTTGCAGAAGGAAACATACATGTATGTGCCCAAACCATGTATTTGAATAAGGAGGTTTATACAGTGGTGTGCTGGAGTCAGCTTATTTTGGCTCAGGAGAACTGTTGTAAGCATCTCTTTTCAAATCCATTTTCAATAATGTCAAATCGCTGGCTTGAAACTGGCCATAGTGGAAATATTTACACCAGAGAAATTGTAAATGCAGCAAACCAGTGGTTTTTATTTTGTTTTGTTGTTTTCAGAGAGCCAGTTGTTAAACATTTACCAGTACACCACTGGATTCATGAAATGTTTCAGAATTACACATGCAAATAAAGTGTTGTCTTGAAAGAGCAACACTCTCTTTGAAAGATTTTTAATGTTGTAGTAAATGTTGTAGTAAAATAATATTAGCACTTATATTATATTTAGCATTTACTTTAAAATAATCCGACCTTCACAAAAAATGAGTTGGTGGGAGGATAGGGAATAGATATAACAAAACTAGTAAAAATATTTACATTTTTTAAATTGGGGGATTGGTATATAGGTTTCTTTTGCATTTTTATATTTGTGAAGATTTCCATAAAATGATGTTAAAAGTAAGTATCAAAAGCAAATATACATATACATATTCTCTTACATGTGCATGTATGTATATATATTTACATTTTTCATGAAATATATATATGAATTCACAGATAAGTACCATATTCTTAAAAATAAAAACCATATGAACATACACAGCTTTTGTTCTATAGACATTCAATTATTTTCTTAGTATGTTTCTGTATCATGAAGCTATGGCTTGTAATTTAATTATGAAAAAAATATTTAATCAATCTCAAATATTTCCTTAACTGTGATTCTAGCTTCATCAGGGCATGAAAAGAAGTAAGGTATCAAATTATCTTCTTAAGTAAATTTATGACATAGTCACAAAGGATATAAAGTAATGTATGTTAACAGAGGTACTGAGGGCTTGTGTGATTCATGCTCCTTGCATATTATAGAGTCCAGCACTTTATTTTGTAAATACATAAACAAAAACAAAAAAGGACAAGGGACTTCTTCAGAGTTAGTTAACCAAGTTCTTTCTACCCAAATGCCAAAGTCAGAATCACCTAGGAACTTGTAGGAAATTCCTAATCTCTGCTCCTACCCCAGGACTACTGTAGGAGAAAACTGTAGTTTAACAAGACCCCCAGTTGATCTATATACATTTAATAAAAATTGAGAAGCACCAAACTAGGCTGTAACAAATTCTGACAGTTTGTCTGATTCCCCCTCCTCATTACACTCCACTCCCTAGCAAGTGGATGAACTTCTTTTTGATAATCGAAACAAGAGGAAAATAGATTTTCCTCATTCCGTTTGCATTTTCCCTTGTCGAGGTTATGCTTGTGTCTACACATGCACACAGTACAGAGGCACCAAAAGATTTCTTACAGGTTTTGCCTCCTTCCTTCAATCTTGGATTGGTCATTTCAGTAAATGAAAATGTTGATATTCTGAAATTCTGTAAAAGTTATCAGACACAAGAAGAATTAGCAAGAAGTACAGCAGTGATCTATGATGATGATGATAAAGATATCTGTATTCTGTATGACAGAGTCATATAAATTCATGAAGATTCATAGAAGAATGAGTTTGAGAAGGACTGAAAATGCTGTGCTAATAGCTCTAGACTTCCCTTAAATGGGTGTATAACCTTTCCTCGGACCTCAATAGTACTTTATTTGAAGAAAAGTTGCATGTAGATTGCACATGGCATCAAGAACAGCACAACTTCTCAGAGAGCCTCTGTGGTCATGCAGATGGGCAGGAGCTGCCACAGGTTAAACCAATTACCTTACACCAAACTTAATTGAAGAATAATTTATAGAAGCCAAGAAATGTTAATTGAACAATGAATAACTTAGACTGAAGTTAAGATACATGTGGATTGATCACTAGAAAGCAAACAAAGATTGAAAAGAGCTTAGGAGGACTTGAGTACCTTGAAACTTAAAGCAACTAAAAATAAACTTCATGATGGTAGGATTATCAAAACATTGGAGCAAGAAATTGAAGGAGGTTGTCAAATTCTAGAGCATGGCCTGGCTAGCAATCAGTGTTTGTGTTTATGTTCAATTATTTCATGAAAGTAAGGTATTGGACTAGGAGAATTCTAATGTATTTTTAAACAGTGTTCTTTAAATATTATTTTCCCCCTTAGACAGGCTTACCCCCAAGAAATTAAGACAGCTATCATTACAGTGTTTGGAATACACGGTGTGGTGAGCATTAGTTAATCACCTACATACCTCAAAAAGCCATTCAGGCTACATTTGAAGGGATGGTTGGTGAGAGATAGGAGTCATGCCTGGTCATCAGGTGAACAGAAATTGGTACAGAATTAAACACAAATCTGAGCGCAATGCCGGAAAGGCATTCTGGTCAAATAGTGTTAGTGCAATTAATGTTAGTGCAAATAGTGTTAGTGTTGTGTGACAGTGTTCAGAGAAGAAGAGTGAATAAAACAACACTCAGTTGAGTTAGGATCTGCCATCATACCGGTATGTCATTGAAAATGCAATTCTTTTATCTAACAGACATCTTTATTGCTTTTTGAAAGCAGAGAATTATTTAGAAACTTTAAGTTTTGTTTATCTTTAAAGTAATGTGATACGATTTGGTCATCATTTTCTAGTTCTCTACCTCTCTCCAGATTCTATGGTTTCTGGTAAAATCACTTGACAGCCTTACTCAGTCTTAAATGATGTTAGAGGGAAGATTTGCAGAACACTTATTTTCCCTGGGAGACAGCAGGGAGTAGTAGAGAGAGGTCGGCGCTCAGACAAAATTCTGGCTCTGCCACTTCTTTGCTACTAACCACAAGCAATAGCTACCTCTAATCTTCAGTTTCCTCATACACTTTGCATCTCAGATTATCCTTCATCAGTTTGTTATGGAGTTTAAATGAGGTAATAAAAATAGACTGTTTTGAGGGAATTCCCTTGTGGTCCAATGGTTAGGACTTCATGCTTCTACTGCAGGGGGCATGGGTTCGATCCCTGGTTGGGAAACTAAGACCCTACAAACCACACTGCATGGCCAAAAAATAAAAATAAATAAATAAATTTTAAAAAGTAGACTGTTTTTTACAATGCCTGGCACATAAAAGGAGAAAAACAGTGGGAGCTCTTTTCTCCCTTTTCTCCATCAGTGATGGAATATTTCTTCAAACACAAATCACCCAGAACTGGCTAAACTAGGTAATTTATGGGAAAACAATAACTTCCTCCATTCTGAATAATTTACTACTATGAATTACTGAGAGAGTGTCACTATTACCCCCTAGCTAACTATTCCCAAACAGAAGAGGACATATGTTATTCCCATTAAAAAAACAAACAAACAAAAATTTAAAAAAGGAAATCCAGGTAAAACAAAATGTAAAAGAAAAAAAAGCCAAAATTGCAGAAAGTGTAGTTTTTAACTGCATGGTTTTCTTAAATGTTCAGGGTTTGGTTTCTCCCTCCTGTCCCCCAACACTCTCCCCCCCCCCACCGTATTTGTCAGCAAGGTTGGCCTCAGTTTAGTGACAGCTCTTTCTCTGGGATGTGATGACCTTATTTTTGTGGAAAATTGCTTTGACTTTTCGTAAGGTAATAGCCATTCTAGCGTAAACATACACTGTAATTTGTTTTTTGCTTTTGTTTTGCCAGGAGAGGTTGTGCATGCTTTCAGAAAGCATCTTTCCCTCTCACTTCTTGTTTTTCCTGAGAGATCCAATGGGCAGTGTTATTTTATGGGTTACTTTATGCTTTGTGATTTTTCCGTGATTGACTTCTTGCACTTAAGCTAAAGGGATCCACTGATGTTAACTGAGGTGGTTTCATTCCTATGAAAGCTCAAGCTTTAACTAGGCAAATCTGAGATTGATAAAGATGCTTCAGATTCTATACTGCATCTGGATATGCATAGAATTTTACAGCAAGGGGTTGGGAAAATAGCTAGGAAAAGTTGAATAGGTACACATTTGTTAACATCATTATTCAGCTCACTTTATATTTCCAGAGTTCATTAAGTATATATTTCTTGACACTTAAGAAGAATAATGAATTGGTGAATTGTTTGTGTGCACTTGCCTCATTCTAACCTAAAAGATTTAAATCAGATGAGAAAATGACTTAGTAAACGTAAAAGTTTTGTCAAATGTAAAGTGTCTATAAATGTATACTAGCCAGCCTCCATGCTGGCCCCAGTAATCCCTGTCTCCTGGTATTCATGCCCCTGTATAGTGTGTGCCCATATTAAATAAGACTGGTCTGTTTAACCTACAGGATGTTATGGAAATGAAGGTGTGTGATTTCCAAGGTTAAACTATAAAAAATATTACAGCTTATGCCTTGTTCTCTTTGGGATCATTTGCTCTAGGGGAAGCCAGCTTCTAAGATGTGAACACACACATGTGGTTCTAAGAATAGATCCAGACATTTTGTTGTTGTTGTTGTTGTTTGTTTTTGTGGTACGCGGACCTTTCACTGCTGTGGCCTCTCCCGCCGCGAAGCACAGGCTCCGGACACGCAGGCTCAGCAGCCATGGCTCACGGGCCCAGCCGCTCCATGGCACATGGGATCCTCCCAGACCGGGGCACGAACCCGTGTCCCCTGCATCGGAAGGCGGACTCTCAAACACTGCGCCACTAGGGAAGCCCAATCCAGACATTTTGATTGTAACCTCATAAGAGACTTTGAGCCAGAACTACCTAGGTAAGGCAATTCCAAATTTATGGTCCACAGAAACTGTCCAAGACAATCAATCTCTATTTGGGGGGGGGGGGCAATTTATTATGTAACTATATTTAACAAATGAAGAATGGTGGTTCACTCATTTATTCCTCCAATGTTTATAAAATGGCATCTACCAAGCACTGTACTAGAAAGTCAGACACAATGATAAAGAAGTATGCAATTCACTGAGAAAGAAATAATGTAAAAATAAAACTAAAAAATGCTTTTCTTGGCATATTGAATTATAACCACTTTAACTGTTAAAGCCCCATTGCCGTAACTCTTGTAGAAGGAAAGACATTTCCCTCAGCAACCTGAATAAATACATTGTGATTATTACAACTTTCATTTTATTTTAAAATGTGTCCAGGTTAACTGATTAATTTGACCAAAAACATGTCTCATGAACCAGAGTCAAGTGCACAATCCTTGGCCAGCGGGTTTTCCATTCATGGCTCATATCAGAGCTCCTTACCTTGACTTCCCTCTTCATCAGAGACAAACCAAGGGATGGTATCAAAATTTACTTCATTAGCAGGAAGAGGAAAACTAAATGCAAACAAAAGAAAACACAGAGAGCAGGAGAGACCTTCAAGATGGATGAGGAGTAAGATGTGGAGATCACCTTCCGCCCCACAAATACATCAGAAATACACCTACATGTGGAACAACTCCTACACAACACCTACTGAATGCTGGCAGGAGACGTCAGACTTCCCAAAAGGCAAGAAACTCCCCCACGTACCTGGGTAGGGCAAAAGAAAAAAGAAAAAACACAGACAAAAGAATAGGGATGGGACCTGCATCTCTGGGAAAGAGCTGTGAAGGAGGAAATGTTTCCACACACTAGGAAGAACCTTCATGGGCGGAGATGGGGGGCGGGCGGGGGAAGCTTCAGAGCCACGGAGGAGAGCGCAGCAGCAGGGGTGCAGAGGGCATAGTGGAGAGATTATCACACAGAGGATCAGTGTCAAACAGCACTCACCAACCTGAGAGGCTTGTCTGCTCACCCACCAGGGCCAGGGAGGGCTGGGAGCTGAGGCTCGGGCTTTCAGATGTCAGGTCCCAGGTAGAGGACTGGAGTTGGCTGCGTGAACACAGCCTGAGGGGGCTAGTGTGCCACAGCTAGCTAGAAGGGAGTGTGGGAAAAAGTCTGGATCTGCTGAAGAGGCAAAAGACCATTGTTTCTGGGTCCTCAAGGAGAGGGGATTCAGAGCACTGCCTAAACAAGCTCCAGAGACGGTCGTGAGCTGCAGCTAACAGCACAGACACCAGAGACGGGCATGAAACATTAAGGCTGCTGCCGCAGCAACCAAGAAGCCTGTGTGCAAGCACAGGTCACTATCCACACCTCCCCTCCCGGCAGCCTGTGCAGCCCGCCACTGCCAGGGTACCGTGATTCAGGGACAACTTCTCCGGGAGAACACATGGCACACCTAAGGCTGTTGCAACGTCATACCAGCCTCTGCCGCCTCAGGCTTACCCCGCATTCTGTACCCCTCCCTCCCTTCCGGCCTGAGTGAGCCAGAGCCCCCTAATCAACTGCTCCTTTAATGAAGTCCTGGCTGAGCAAAGAACAGATACTCTCTGGCGAGCTACATGCTGATGCAGGGCCAAATCTAAAGCTGAACCCCAGGAGCTGTGCGAACAAAGAAGAGAAAGGGAAATTTCTCCCAGCAGCCTCAGAAGCAGCAGATTAAAGTTCCACAATCAACTTGATGTACCCTGCATCTCTGTAATACCTGAATAGACAATGAATCATCCCAAAATTAAGGCAGCAGAATTTGGGAGCAACTGAAGACTTGGGGTTTCCTTTCTGCATCTAATTTGTTTTTGGTTTTATGTTTATCTTAGTTTAGCATTTAGAGTTTATTATCATTGGTAGATTTGTTTATTGATTTGGTTGCTCTCTTCCCTTTTCTTATATATATGAGTATATATTTCTTTTCATTTTTTTCTTTTTGTGAGCATGTATGTGTAGGCTTCTTTGTGTGATGTTGTCTGTATAGCTTTACTTTTACCATTTGTCCTACGGTTCTGTCTGTCCATTTTTTTTTTTTTTTTAGTATAGTTTTTAGTGCTGGTTATCATTGGTGGATTTGTTTTTTGGTTTGCTTGCTCTCTTCTTTCTTTCTTATTCTTTTTTATTTTTTTATTACTAATTATTTTTTTAAATTTCTTATAATTTTTTTATTTTTTTTATTTCAATAACTTTTTTATTTTATTTTATTTTTCTTTCCTTCTTTCTTTTTTTCTCCTTTTTCTTCTGAGCCATGTGGCTGACAGGGGTATGGTGCTCCAGCCGAGTGTCAGGCCTGTGCCTCTGAGGTGGGAGAGCCGAGTTCAGGACATTGGTCCACGAGAGACCTCCCGGCTCCACATAATTTCAAATGGCGAACTCTCCCCCAGACATATCTATCTCAACACTAAGGCCAAGCTCCAGCAATGATCAGCAAGCTACACTGCTACACACCCTATGCCAAAAAACAAGCAAGACAGGAATACAACCCCACCCATTAGCAGAGAGGCTGCCTAAAATCATAATAAGGTCACAGAACCCCAAAACACACCACCGGACTCTGTCCTGCCCACCAGAAAGGCAAGATCCAGCCTCATCCACCAGAACGCAGGTACCAGTCATCTCCAACAGGAAGCCTACAAAACCCACTGAACCAACATTAACCACTGGGGGTAGACAAAAAAAAACAATGGGAGCTACAAACCTGCAGTCTGTGAAAAGGGGATCCCAAACACAGTAAGTTAAGCAAATTGAGAAGACAGAGAAACACAGAACAGACAAAGGGGCAAGGTAAAAACCAACCAGACCAAACGAATGAAGAGAAAACAGGCAGTCTACCTGAAAACAAAATCAGACTAATGTAAAGATGATCCAAAATCTAGGAAATACAATGGAAAAAGAAAAGAAACGTTTAACAAGAACATAGAAGAAATAAAGAGGAAACAATGAAGAACAACATAATAAATGAACTTAAAAATTCTGTAGAAGGAATCAATAGCATAATAACTGAGGCAGAAGAACAGATAAGTGACCTGGAAGATGAAATAGTGGAAATAACTATTGAAGAGTAGAATAAAGAAAAAAGAATGAAAAGAATTAAGGACAGTCTCAGAGACCACTGGGACAACATTAAACACACCAACATTCGAAATATAGGGGTCCCAGAAGAAGAAGAGAAAAAGAAGGGGACTGAGGAAATATTTGAAGAGATTATAGTTGAAAACTTCCCTGATATGGAAAAGGAAAAAGTCAAGTCCAGGAACCACAGAGAGTCCTTACAGGATAAAACCAAGGAGAAACATGCAAAGACACATATTAAACTATCAAAAATTAAATACAAAGAAAAAATATTAAAAGCACAAGGGAAAAACAGCAAATAACATACAAGGGAATCCCCATAAGGTTAACAGCTGACCTTTCAGGAAAAACTCTGAAAGACAGAAGGGAGTGGCAGGACATATTTAAAGTGGTGAAAGGGAAAAACCTACAACCAAGATTACTATATCCATCAAGGATCTCATTCAGGTTTTATGGAGAAATTCAAATTGTACAGACAAGCAAAAGCTAATAGAATTGAGCACCACCAAACCAGCTTTACAACAAATGCCAAACGAACTTCTCTAGGCAGGAAACACAGAGAAGGAAAAGACCTACACGAACAAACCCAAAACAATTAAGAAAATGGTAATAGGAACATACATATCGATAACTACCTTAAATGTAATACTCCAACCAAAAAACATAGACTGGCTGAATGTATACAAAACCAAGATCCTTATATATGCAGTCTACAGAGACCCACTTCAGACCTAGGGACATATACAGACTGAAAGTGAGGGGATGGAAAAAGATAGTATGCAAATGGATATCAAAAGAAAGCTAGAGTAGCAATTCTCATATCAGACAAAATAGACTTTAAAATAAAGACTATTACAAGAGACAAAGAAGGACACTACATAATGATCCAGGAATCAATCCAAGAAGAAGATATAACAATTGTAGATATTTATGCACCCAACATAGGAGCACCTCAATACATAAGGCAAATGCTAACAGCCATAAGAGGGGAAATACAATCATAGTAGGGGACATTAACACACCACTTTCAACAATGGACAGATCATCCAAAATGAAAATAATAAGAAAACACAAGCTTTAAATGATACATTAAACAAGATGGACTTAATTGATATTTATAGGATAGTCAATGCAGAAACAACTGAATACACTTTCATCTCAAGTGCTCATGGAACATTCTCCAGGATAGATAAATCTTGGGTTACAAATCAAGCCCTCATAAATTTAAGAAAATTGAAATCATATCAAGTATCTTCTCTGATCCCAATGTTGTGAGACTAGACATCAATTACAGAGAAAAATCTATAAAAAATACAAACACATGGAGGCTAAACAATACACTACTAAATAACAAAGAGATCACTGAAGAAATCAAAGAGGATATCAAATAATACCTAGAAACAAATGACAAAGAAAACACGATGACTCAATACCGATGGGTTGCAGCAAAAGCACTGTTAAGAAGGAAGTTTATAGCCATACAATCCTACTTAAAGAAACAAGAAACATCTCAAATAAACAACCTAAAATTACACCTAAAGAAATTAGAAAAAGATGAACAAGAAACCCCCTAAGTTAACAGAAGGAAAGAAAACATAAAAATCAGATCAGAAATAAATGAAAAAGAAATGAAGAAAACAATAGCAAAGGTCAGTAAAACTGAAAACTGGTTTTCTGAAGAGATAAATAAAAATGATAAGCCATTAGTCAGACTCATCAAGGAAAAAAGGAACCAGACTAAAGTCAATAGATTTAGAAATGAAAAAGGAGAAGTAACAACTGACACTGAAGAAATACAAAGGATAATGAAAGATTATTACAAGCAACTATACACCAATAAAACAGACAACCTGGAAGAAATGGACAAATTCTTAGAAAAGCACAACCTTCCAAGACTGAATCAGAAAGAAATAGAAAGTATAAACAGACCAGACACAAGCACTGAAATTGAGACTGTGATTAAAAATCTTCCAACAAACAAAAGCCCAGGACAAGATGGCTTCAGAGGTGGATTCTATCAAACATTTAGAGAAGAGCTAACACCCATCCTTCTCAAACTCTTCCAAAACATATCAGAGGAAGGAACACTCTCAACCTCATTCAATGAGGCCACCATCACCCTGTGACCAAAACCAGACAAAGATATCACAGAGAAAGAAAACTAAAGGCTAATATCCCTGATGAACATAGATGCAAAACTCTTCAACAAAATACTAGCAAACAGAGTCCAACAGCACATTAAAAAGGTCATACACCACAATCAAGTGGGGCTTATCCCGGGAACACAAGGAGTCTTCAATATACACAAATCAATCAATGTGATACACCATAATAAAAAGTTGAAGGAGAAAAGCCATATAATCATCTCAATGGATGCAGAAAAATCTTTCAACAGAATTCAACACCCATTTATGGTAAAAACTCTCCAGAAAGTAGGCATAGAGTGATCTTACCTCAACATAATAAAGGTCATATGTGGCAAATCAACTGTCAACATCGTTCTCATTGGTGAAAAACTGAAATCATTTCCACTAAGATCAGTAACAAGACAAGGTTGTCCACTCTCACCACTATTATTCAACATAGTTTTAGAAGTTTTAGCCATGGCAATCAGAGAAGAAAAAGAAATAAAAGGAATCCAAATTGGAAAAGAAGAAGTAAAGTTGTCACTGTTTGCAGATGACATGATATTATACATAGAGAATTCTAAAGATGCTCCCAGAAAACTACTAGAGCTACTCAATGAATTTGGTAAAGTAGCAGGATACAAAATTAATGCACTGAAATCTCTTGCATTCCTATACACTGATGATGATAAATCGGAAAGAGAAATTAAGGAAACACTCCCATTTACCACAGAAACAAAAAGAATAAAATATCTAGGAATAAACCTACCTAAGGAGACAAAAGTCCTGTATGCAGAAAACTATGAGACACTGAGGAAGAAAATTAAGAATGATACAAACAGATGGAGAGATATACCATGTTCTTAGATTGGAAGAATCAACATTGTGAAACTGACGTTTCTACCCAAAGCAATCTACAGATTCAATGCAATCCCTATCAAATTACCAACAGCATTTTTCCCAGAACTAAAATAAAAAAATTTTACAATTTGTATGGAAACACAAAAGACCCCGAATAGCCATAGCAATTTTGAGAAAGAAAAACTGAGCTGGAGGAATCAGGCTCCCAGACTTCAGACTATGCTACAAAGCTACAGTAGTCAAGACAGCATGGTACTGGCACAAAAGCAGAAATATATATCAATGGAACAGGATAGAAAACCCTGAGATAAGCCCATGCAAATATGGTCATCTTACCTTTGATAAAGGGGGCAAGAGTATACAATGAAGAAAAGGCAGCATCTTCAATAATTAGTGCTGGGAAGACTGGACAGCTACATGTAAAAGAATGAAATTAGAAGACTCCCTAACACCATGCATAAAAATAAACTCAAAATGGATTAAAGACCAAAATGTAATGCCAGACACTATAAAACTCTTAGAGGAAAACTTAGGCAGAACACTCTATGACATTAATCACAGCAAGATCCTTTTTGACCCACCTCCTAGAGAAATGGAAATAAAAAAAAAATAAACAAATGTTTCCTAATGAAACTTAAATGCTTTTGCCCAGCAAAGGAAACCATAAACAAGACGAAAAGACAACCCTCAGAATGGGAGAAAATATTTGCAAATGAAGCAACTGACAAAGGATTAATCTCAAAAATTTACAAGCAGCTCATGCAGCTCAATATCAGAAAAACAAACAACACAATCCCAAAATAGACAGAAGACCTAAATATCACTTGTCCAAAGAAGATATACAGATTGCCAACAAACACATGAAAGGATGCTCAGCATCACTAATCATTAGAGAAATGCAAATCAAAACTACAATGAGGTATCACCTCACACCAGTCAGAATGACCATCATCAAAAAATCTATAAACAATAAATGCTGCAGAGGTTGTGGAGAAAAGGGAACCCTCTTGCACTGTTGCTGGGAATGTAAACTGATACAACCACTATGGAGAACAGTATGGAAGTTCCTTAAAAAACTAAAAATAGAACTACCATATGACCCAGCAATCCCACTACTGGGCGTATAACCAGAGAAAACCATAATTCAAAAAGAGTCATGTACCACAATAATCGCTGCAGCTCTCTTTGCACTAGCCAAGACATGGAAGCAACCTAAGTGTCCATCGACAGATGAATGGATAAAGAAGATGTGATACATATATACAAAGGAATATTACTCAGCCATAAAAGAAAAGAAATTGAGTTATTTGTAGTGAGGTGGATGGACCTAGAGTCTGTCATACAGAGTGAAGTAAGTTAGAAAGAGAAAAATACTGTATTCTAACACATATATATGGAATCTAAAGAAAAAAGAAAGAAAAAAGAAAAAAAATGGTTCTGAAGAACCTAGGGACAGGATAGGAATAAAGATGCAGACATAGAGAATGGACTTGAGGACACGGGGACAGGGAAGGGTAAGCTGGGACGAAGTGAGAGAGTGGCATGGACATATATACACTGCCAAATGTAAAATAGGTACCTAGTGGGAAGCAGCCACATAGCACAAGGAGATCAGCTCGGTGCTTTGTGACCACCCAGAGGGGTGGGATAGGGAGGGTGGGAGGGAAATGAAAGAGGGAGGAGATATGGGGATATATGTATATTTAAAGCTGATTCACTTGTTATAAAGCAGAAACTGACACACCATTGTAAAGCAATTATACTCCAATAAAGATGTTAAAAAAAAAGAAAGAAAAGAATATACAGAGAGCAAACCAACCCATGATTATATATATATGATGCACATCTTACTAAATTTTGAACCCATCTATAGCAAGTTAAAATACATAAACCTCTGTGAGTTTCAAGAATTAGCCAGATTTGTGCTCACAAACATCACAATGATCAGTGGCCTAAATAATGCATTTTATAGATTTACCAGAAGTTGCAGATAAAGCAGCATACCCTCAGTCCCAGCACTTGTTAATTCAAGAAGCAGAAATATAACACAGAATTCCAATGCAGATGATTTTCCAAACTCCTTAAGTGGTTTCTCTGGCAGTTTAAGAATCATAAGTAACAGAAATATGGCTGAGCTCACTGCTCTGTAAATTCTAATTTATGTTGATGTCGCCCTGTTGTTTCCTAAGTGTCAAATGTCTACTTGATACACAATATACCAGAGAGTAAAATAATCCCATTGTTAGCCCTCAAAAAGAGATAATCATACAAATTTGACAATGTTACTTCAGAAAGCTGTGGAACAGTCCTTCAAAACTACACTTTTGAGAGCATAAAGAACAGCAATCTTACCACAGGGCAGTAAGCCTCTAAGGTGGGCTTCCCTGGTGGCGCAGTGGTTGAGAATCCGCCTGCCAATGCAGAGGACACGGGTTCGTGTCCTGGTCGGGGAAGATCCCACATTCCGCGGAGCGGCTGCGCCCGTGAGCCATGGCCGCTGAACCTGCGCGTCCGGAGCCTGTGCTCCACAACGGGAGAGGCCGTAACAGTGAGAGGCCCACATACCACCAAAAACAAAAACAGTCTCTAAAGTACAACTTTTCAAACAGCAGTGGTTCCCACATTTAGTCAATAAAACCAAGATCTTGTAAAGCTACTGAAAATGAGGTGCTGGAACTGGGTGTTCTTTGATATTCAAAACTTTTTCACAGAAGAAACTGAGAGTCTGAAAACAGCACCTGTCAGAGTTTATACCATTTGATATTGCTGGGAAGGTAAGACCTAAAACCTGGGAATAGCCAGTTTTTATGTCCTTGTTTCATAACAAAATTTTAGGCTATGGCATAGTGTCAAAATGAATTTCATGATGTTCAGGATTGTTTATTCACAGACGATACTATCCACACTTTCTTAGATTTAAAATTAATATTCAATATGTTAAAGAAACAAATATGGAAATATGACTTTCTTCCTAATTTCAATGTACAGATAATGTTATTCCCACTTATTAATCTAATAAAGAAAGATAACAATCTTCAATTTTTCTTTGTTTGATTAGTTCAGATGAAACAAACTAAAACCCTTTGGAAAAGTGTTATTTACAACCCAGTTATAATTCACATTTAAATGCACTAAAAAATTTAATAATTCTACTTTATTTTTATGTTCTTCAAATGTGTGATTTAACAAGTGAAATTTCCCCAAGTACTTAAAAGTAACTTTGGAGAATCTAGGAAATCAAACTTAAAAATACAGTTACTCAAATTATTTTGATTATCCCAACACAGTTTAGGATGTTGGCCAGATTCATTTACATTTTTCATCTTGAAATCATAAGTCTAAAATCATAACTATACCCCAATAAAAATAAATAAAATAAAATGATGCTATGCTCAGAGATGAGATGAATAAAACATTGGTAAAAATAAAATCAATTGTGCACTTTAAGTTGTAAATTTAAATCTAATAAAATCTCAGCCTAATGTCAAATTCTCTTAAACACCTCAGACATTTAAAACGCCAGTTACATATATTACTACTGACTCTAACACCAAAGTGTGATTATGGTAGGTTTGATTTACTATGTCATTTCTGCTTTCAATTCTATCTAACCTTTCCATGTTGGAAAGATACATGTCCAATAAGGAAACATTCTGATCATCTCAGATGTGTTGGTTGCCATCTCAGAAAGCTGAAGGAGCCAATCAGCCAATGAAGTGATTTTGGGATGAGGGGCCTACACATATCTTGAGTGATTTCTCCTCCACCAAAGAGGGATACACTGAGACATTTGTCAAGTTCACTTTGCTAACTGAGGACTCCAGTCCATACTTTTCGGATAGGATGTTAACTTTCATAAGTGTTAAAATGTTATAATTCAATATTTTATTTCAGCATATGAATAGTCACATACTGCTAAAACTGAAAATAACTGTTTTTACTGACTTTCTTATTTTCTCATTTATCTTCATTTTTCATATTCACAAGTCTTACAGTTACTTTAATGACATTCGATTGTATTTTCCATCTGTTTCATAACTTTGGTGATCCACAACTCTGATGTCATCAAATGAAATGTGGAAGAAGCTTTGTAAAATAATCAATACAGAAGTTCAGAAAATAATTACACACAAAACCGTAGGACTTTCAGTAGATTTAATACTATCATTGGGCCTCATCTAGAATGCTTGAGCAGACTTAGTGGCCTATGGATACTTATAAGACACTTTGCCACAATTGGATCTGTCAGAGTTGATGACATCGATTCTTCACAACATTTCTTTTGATGGATAGAATATATTTCTTTGTTTAAATTTTTAAAATTATTATAAACCAAGGGATTAAGCTTATGAATTTAACCTTAAAGAGAATCTTGATGGAGTTGAATACTGTCTCCATGGTAAAAGGAAAAAATGGAAATTAAATTATATATAATAGGAAGGTTATGTTTCTGGTGCCATTTCAGTGTCAATGAACCATTTCTCAAAAGACACAGTCCTGGTGAGAATGCTGTCTTGAGGAATAAGCCACTTTAACTACCAATAGAGTGCTCAGCAGAGCTATTTGCTTCCCTCTAGTATTAGATTTTAGGGCTGTCACAACAGAGTACCACAAACTGAGTGACTTAAACAACAAAAAATTATTTTCTCAGAGTTCTGAAGACTAAGAGTCTGAGATCAAGGTGTCAGCAGTTACGATCCCTCTGAAGGCTCTAGGGAAGCATCTGTTCCAGGTCTGTCTCCTGACTTCTGGTA
The DNA here is from genome assembly GCF_000442215.2 of Lipotes vexillifer. Classification (NCBI taxonomy): domain Eukaryota; kingdom Metazoa; phylum Chordata; class Mammalia; order Artiodactyla; family Lipotidae; genus Lipotes; species Lipotes vexillifer. The sequence goes on along the minus strand of NW_006794361.1, from coordinate 375,853 downwards.
CTTCATTGGCTGTGGCACCATAACTCCAATGGAATTCTCCCTTTGTGCTTGTCTGTCTCTTTTTCCAAAGTTTCCGTTTTTATAAGAACACCAGTTGTATTGGATTAAGGCCTATTATAATGACTCCAGCTTTATTAACTAACATCAGCAAAAACTTTATTCCCTAATAAGGTCATATTCTGAGGTTCTGGGAGTTAGGACTTCAACATGTGAACTTTGGGGGGACACAATTCAATGTATAACACCTCTCTAGTGCTAAGAGTAGAAGGACCTCCAGAGCGATTTGAAACTGAATAGGAGTGAGTGACAAGTCATCATCCTTCTGGGAGTGGAATGTCTTGATACCTAACATCCTTCTTAAAAGATCTAATGCAGAAGTGCTGGAGATGTTCACGAATAACAAGTCACTGACTTGCACATGAAGGAATATTTAAGAAAGCAACAATTCAAAATATTTGTCCATAAATGAAGAAAATGTTTTCATATTCTGGAAAGAGTTTAAGTAGACAGAAAATTTTTGAGAAGATAACATTACTACCTCCAATTCTCAGCCCCATTCTTACACCGCTTATGACCCTAGAGAAAGAGGTTTATCTACCCTTTTAGCTTATGTACTTCTGGAAATAGGTAAATGTGGTTACAATAAGAAAAAAGAACTTTAATTATCTACCATTTGAGCTAATAAAATAAATACTAAGATCCCTGTAATTTCCAGAAGAGGATATGTCTCCAAAGTATAAACATGATATGGCAAAAGCTGAGCTCTGCTATTATATTTTTACCTTATTTTTATTCTATGACTTATTTTGTCCTGCTAAATCAAGAGAACTGAAAGACATAATGTACTTTGGTTCAAGGGAGGCAGAACATCTGATTCCACCCTGAACTTAATAGGGCTCCCTGCTTTACCCACGGTCCCCCAAATGTTTTGTACATCCTTAGGTTGGACATCCTTAGCTGTGCCCTATTCATACCCTTTGCACATACTACTATTAAGATTTCCATTGTGTCAATAAAGGACCATTTATCCTGGGAACTCATGGATGAAACAGAGTAAATCAAAAGTATTATATTAGATTATCTTGTCTAGCAGTGAAATCTCTGACATCTCATATATTGGGGAGGCAAAGTCTTAAAAACTGACCTGGGAGTCTATGCTTCTCTTCAAGGTTTCTTAGCTTCTCACTTACTGATAATTCTACTAATAATGATTTAGTAAGTACGATGTCCACTCCAAGCCTGAAGCACTGTACGAGCAGGTTGCCTTGAGGGACTGACATTGAACAATGCAATAGCCATGTCCTCGATAGGGCAAAGTGGAGCCCCATTTTAGAAGCAGGCAAAACCTCTTCCAATACCACAAGATGCATCTGCCTCAAAATTGAGGATCTGATCACACCCATTTCAATTTCATTCTCGCCCCTTATTAACTATTTTTATGATTTGTTGTACAACTGGATGTGGCTTAGCTGACACTACTTTTTATTTCATTTGGCTTTCCAGTCTTTGTTTGGATATCTGCTTTGCCAAACCTTAGCTTGTAGTTGTGTAAGCACGTTTACTACTGCTTTGGCTCTTCGGTTCTTTACCAACTTGTCTGGATCTCTGGGAAAGTTCAAGGGCTTGTCTCACCTGCACTGTAAAACGTTTAGGAGGTAGCTCCCAGATTTGTGGATTTGGGACTGGTGCTCTGCTGCCCCCTACTGGCCCTAAGCCATACTTTACTTTGAGGTACAACCTTGTCAAAAGCCAAGCATTTCTCAAGGAACTATTCTTTCAAGAATTCAATCAAAGATCTATAAAGTTAACTAATGAAAAGACCTAATATGTATTGAGAACTTAAATTCCCACATACTATACTTGGCTTTTTGTATATATTCATTATTTAACCTTAACTTCTTTGTGAGATAATTGTTATTATAATTCACTAGATAAATTATTTTAAGGGGGAATTGGAGAGATTAAATAATATGCCTGAGAAATTAAGCATATGTCAATGCCTGGGTTTTGCTTTTTTTGTAGTTGTTTGTGCAAGCTCTTCTCTGACTCAATTCACAGGTTCACTACCTCCCTTCCTTCAGAATAAATCCTCAAATGACCCAAATACCATTTTATCATCCTCAGTAACAGGGTTAAAATTTAATTATCTATGAATCTGGGCTACAGTTCAGATTACTTCTTTTACTACTGTTCCCAGGACATGGAGTAATGCTATAATAGAAAATAAGCATTGGATGCAAAGTCAAAAAGCCTGGATATAAATATCAGGCTACTCCTTGGGCAAGTCATCTGACCAGCCAGAGTCACAGTCTCCTCAGACTAAAAAAAAGGAGAGCACTGCTCTTTGTACCTCAGCAAGGGCTTGTGTGAACCACACACAGGGTGTTGTGAGCTTAGCATGCACTCTACAGAAGTACTATACATCTGCGTAGTTACTTTAATAAGATCACAGATAATAGGGGACTTCCCTGGTGGCCCAGTGGTAAAGAACCTGCCTTCCAGTGGAAGGGATGATAGTTCGATCCCTGGTTGGAGAACTAAGATCCCACATGCCGTGGGGCAGCTAAGCCCGCACACCACAACTGCCGAGCTTGCACGCCTCAACAAGAGAGCCCGCATGTCACAAACTACAGAGCCCACGTGTCCTGGAACCCACGCACCACAACTAGAGAGAGAAAACCCACACCCACAACCGGAGAGAATCCTGCACGCCACAACGAAGAGCCTGTGTGCTGCAACTAAGACCCAACACAGCCAAAAAATAAAAAATAAGAGCACAGATTATACATGAGAGAAGGAACACCAGTATTTCCTATTGAACAAAGTATGTTTATATTAAAAATTCAAACAATAATGATATTCATCAACATGCAAGGGAAGATGTAAACAGTAGAAAGAAAAATAATTCTTGTTGCAAGAGCTTACTCAAATGAGCAGACATGAACTTAAATGCTTTTTAATTTTATTATCTTAATTCAAATATAATCTAATTTTCCTTACTAAATAAGTTATAAGACCACTACTACTACCACTGCTCTTACTACTACAACTTTTATAAATTAGAAAAGGGAAGAAATCATGTTATTAATTCTGCCTCTATATAATTATGGTATAGGATGTTTACAAACTTCCTACAAAAACATTTAGAAATCATCTTAACGATAATATAATATGAAGCCAACTTTTTCTTTCTGGGAAATATTATCAGCAACGATGTCAACTTTCTTCTCCCATTTATGCTATTCTCATGAGAATTTGTTCCCCTGTGACTAGTAATTTTTCTTCTCACTGAAATTTCAAAATATAAAATAAGTAAGGAAAATAAATAGTGTTATTTCAAAATTCTGTAAATTAATCCTTAGGACTATAGAACAACTTAATCTTTATTATCCAGTGCAATTTTCAATAGCTTCCTAAGCTCTTTTTTGCCTCCCATCTTATTTCTCTCAAACTATTGCATCCTAAGAGACCTGTGCAAAATCCAATCCGACCAATTTGCTCCCTTTTCTAAAAATATTTTTAATTTATATCTATCACCTACAAGGTAAAGTCAAATTTCTTTTGAGGGACATACAATTCTTTTCATGGGCAAACTTCTGCTTATCTCTCTAGTGCTCCTTCCACTCCCCACCTTACTCTTTACAATTATATAAAACTGATGACATTTCAAGATTTGTCTTTGTCAACTGCTCATCCCTCTCCATTCCTGGGCTTCTCTACAACCCTTTTCTTCATTTAAAGAATTTGTATTCAGCCTTCAAGAGCCAGAATCATCTCTGCAAGAGAGCTTTCCAAGAAGTCATCCCTAACTTTCCTCAGGAAGTTGGAAATGTTTAGGAAATTAACATTTCCTAATCTAAGCCCCACTAGTCACAATTATAAATTATATTTGGTTAATGGTATAACTTTAGTTCTAGGCTAAGCATGTCACATACATTAATTATGTAATCCAGACAACAAGCATATGAAGTAGTTAATATTATTATCCTTTTATGCATAATGAAATATAAATACAGAAAGGTTAATAACTTGCCAAAGACCACACAGCTAGTCAGTTGTAAAGTTGAGAATCTAAATTCAGTTAGTCTGACTCCAGAGTCCATTAGCTTTAACCTCTCCGCAGGTTTCCTGTAAACAACTGTTTCCTGTTTCCTGTAACTGTTTCCTGTAAACAACACTGAATTGTCTCCTCAAAAGTTCATTTCCTTACCAAGATTTACCAGGGGAGAAAAATCAGGTCATTCATATTTCTGTCTACAACATATCATATGTTATAGTGTTCAATAAATGTTTGTTAAACCTAATCCTGCTTTATTTTTTAAATTATGCTATATTTTAATTACTTAAAGCTTTTCAAGGGGAAAATATATACTTATTGGAGTAAAGAATATGTAATGTAAATTGTTCTTCTGGAAAGAGTTTGAAGTAAATCAATAAAAGCCATGTACATAAAAAGGTTATTAAACTTGTAGATGATAAAACACATAGTTTTCACATTTTTGATAAATCATGCAATAATATGATGAAAAATTTCATGAACACAGACTCTAAAACACCTTCTTAGGGGAGGCTTGTTTTTCCTTGGCTGTTTAGAATCAGTGATGCAAGTAAATAGAGTAAATAGATCGACCTCTAAGACTAATGATTAAACATGAAGTCTAACTCTGAACTTCATGGTAATAAAAGCAAAAGTATGAAATATGATATGCATGTGTTGCCACTATATTAGGTAAATTTTTAATTAAAATCATAATTTAGTAGTAATTTAAATAGTAATCAAAATCATAACATTTTAATAGTAGACATCTATTGATTTTTGTTATATATTAATATATTCCCAAGTTATTTGGACAAAGCAAAAATGTAATATTAAAATATATATATATCTTCCTCAAATAATATAGCTAAAAGAAAATATTATATATACATACATACTTATTTTATAATAAGCAGTGTATAACTGTATAAATAGGTAGATCTATACATATATAGTTTAATAGAAAGATTTACCTACTTACAGTGCACTAGGTTATAGATTTCTATAATGTATTTGCTTGTTTTTGTCCACTTGATGCAGGTATACCCAAGTTATTCTTAATAGCCAACTGCAGCCACTAAGTAAACAAGTCCCTTGTATATAGTTCTTATGTTGACTAGTTTTTAACATTTACAAGCTATTTAGAAATAGCAAACAGAATGTTGATGTCTAACAAGTAATACACACCTAAGTAATTTAAATTTCTACCATAAATAATGTAGTTTTCTACATGGTTAATATACTGTGTTATAGAATTGTATCAAGACTTTTATTAATCTTGAGCACTCAGACCAGGCATGTTCATTTGCTGCAACTCTGAACAGGAAAAAAATAAAAGTTCCTTGAATATAAGTCTTAAAATGGAATCATAACTTCACCTGCTCATCTCTGTAATGGACCACATCAAAAAACAGTTTTCTCTGGGTTGCAAATATTTGCTACTAGAAGAAAAATAAAAGAATGAGAGAGACAGAGAGACAGACTAAGAGACAGAGCAAGAGAGAGAGATCATTGTGGAGACCTGAGCACAGTCTGAACATGCCCCTCAGCTGGACTAAACTTTAGACAAGTTTCCTTCTAACTATAGACCCTGACCTCCCTTTCCTTAGAGTACTTACTCTAGAACACTTAAAATTGTAGGTTATTTCATTGCTCCTTTGAGATGTAAATCTTCTTAGCCTTTTGCCAGTTTTATAATCCAGGAATGTCTTTGTCAAAGCCTGGAAGCCATCCCTTTGAAATGTAGCCTTCAAGAAAGGTAAAGTCCCTAGCAACCAGTCTCTGTGGGAGGGTAGCAGCATAACTTCCATAGGCAACATTAGCAAACACAGTGCAATCAGCCAATCTCCTCCCTAAAGTCCTAGTACTTTTCCATTAGATGACCCCAGAGCTTGAAAGTTCTCGCACTTTTTCTTTCAGTGGAGTTCAATTCAATCTCTCTCCCCTATTGCAATAACCTTGAATAAAGTCTTCCTTGCCTGTTTCACTTGGCCAGTATAATGTCTCTTGGACATATGAAACACTCTTCATACAAATAAAGTACTTTAATCTTTCTCTCATCTTCATATGGTTACTTCTAGAGTTAGAGACTGTATAGTTAGGTACTTTTTGAAAAAGCATTCTTTGAGTTCCGTTATTTAACCAAGTTAGTTTACAAGAATGTTGAATAGAGTAAGATTATGAATATTGTGGTCAGTCATGTTGGATATGCTTAATACATTATTCTCATCATAATATTTTTTCTTAAATACGTATTTTATAAAACAAGCTAATTTCTGTTTCTCTGCCTCCCATTACTTTTTTTCTAACATGATTCATCTATGTAATTTCCCTAGCCTAAATTGTTTTGCTGATTTTGAGTGGTCTTTTGTATAAATTTCCATAAAGTTCTCTCTTCCGTCTGCTCACTCATTCTTGATTGTTCCGATATTACAAAGTTGTCAATATTTCTATCATCTTATTTATGAAAAATTCATATAAATTGAGTTGAAATGTGACAAACTGTTTAAACAATTTCTTTAATTTTGCCTTGGATCCCAGAAAATTACAGCAGAAAAAGCAGTAAATAAAAATAAGTGCAAGTAAGTACATACTATGTTAGAAGGTTTTAAGTACAAGGTAAAACAAAACAAACAAAATAAACAAGCAAACAAAAAGTGAAATCAAGGTAAGTTATACAGAGAGAGAGAGAGATTTGCCCATTGTATGTCAAGAATATTTTTGGCAGTGTGGCAACTGCTAACATGCCCTTGTCCTCATGTGTTCTGTTGAAAAATGCACAGTAGTTCCCATTTAAATGAAATAGGAGTGAGAACTCCATAATATTATTGTAAAAATACTCTTCATGAAAAGCTGCTGCATTATACACATGAAATAGATGAAATATTTAGTTAAGAAGTAGCAAATATGGTATTTAAGAGGAAAAAACAAAATGTCTAACTAATGAGATGATGTTAATCTAATACAATTAATTATATACTCTTTATAATAAAAACAAAGACATCTTAGAAACAAATGAAATTAATATGTAAATGGCAGGGTCTTAAATCATTGAAGAGCTAAGTTCTAGAAGAAAAACATCAATTAAATTAAGGACTATTCTATATTCTTATTTTGCTAAGAATTGAACGTTGTTAATATTTTCAGGTTTCAAAACTTATCATACAGACTTTAATTTAGATGACAGAAATAATTTTAGGTTTGGGGGATTTCTTTCCCTCTTTTTTCAGACAAACTAAAGATAACTCTCTTTTCAATTATTATTCTGAGGTCTTATATACAGTGATAATTTTTTTCTGAAATTTAATATATTCATCTTTTTTTTTTTTTCCAGTACGCAGGCCTCTCACTGTTGTGGCCTCTCCTGTTGCAGAGCACAGGCTCCAGACGCTCCATGTGCGTGGCCATGGCTCATGCACCCAGCTGCTCCGCGGCATGTGGGATCTTCCCAGAGCGGGGCACGAACCTGTGTCCCCTACATCGGCAGGTGGACTCTCAACCACTGCTCTGCCAGGGAAGCTCCTAATATATTCATCTTTATGTATGGATGGGACTAGTGTACATAAGTAGGAGCCACTGAGGGAGAGAGAGAGAGGGCGAGAGAGTATGTGTGTGTGTGTGTGTGTGTGTGTGTGTGTGTGTGTGTCTACGTGAGAAGCAGAGAAGAATTGGAAATCAGAAATCCTTGGAACATAATCATGGTGAAAGCGAGGTAACTCAGTCAATAAGGACAAGGATGCCCAATAAGATACCCTGACATTGTTTTACCATAAGCAGGTTGCTGAGAAATCAAGTAGCTGGTTAATAAAGAACTGAATTTCAGGAAAGCATTCAGTCAGTGCCCACGGAGCTACAGTCTGAAAGGTCAACTGAGTCACCCACCAAGGCTGACTAGCAGCAAAACAAAGCTGAGCATTAGCTGAGCAAAAGAATCCATATAATCCTGCTGCTTAGAGTATGTTTAAAGTTGGAGTAAAGTGGATTCAGGAGCCAGGAATAAAAGGATCTTGAGAGAATGTAAGAGACTGGAAAAGGAAGGACCAGGGAAGATGGAAAGTACCAAACTGTAGTAAAACCAACCTGATACTGGTTGTCTATTTGCCTCTCCTCCCCTTGACCAACTTCAACTACCTAAATTTATTTTACTTTGAGACTTCTCTTAATTCTGGCAATTAATCCATAAAAAGAATTCTAAAGACAAGTGAATCAAGCATTTACAAATAAACTGCACTTAATTGTCCTATGTATTTTGCAATAAGCAAAGTCATTTGATAAACACTGCCCATGAAACTAGCATGTCATTAATAGACAAAAAATACTAACATTTATGCTATTTAGCACATAATTTGCATTTATTTGAATTTATTAGTGTTCTGAAAAAGCAGTCCATTTTGATTAGATTTCTTTATTCATATGACCCAGAAGAAATTTCCTGGAAATTCATATATAAATATCTCTGGTTATGCAGTGAAAAATGGTAAGCGTCATGCTTCTATGTGCCAGGGAGCAAAATTCTTGCATTTAAGCACATGACCCTTTAGGAAGAGAAAAATACCTGAAAATGTGTAAAAAGACATTTCTCTGTAGTTTTTGTATTTTGTCCACACAGAAATGAGTTCACACTATCGAGGTTCATAATCTTTTCTTTTGTCACAAAGGAAGCAAGGAAAAGAGTAATACTAAAGCAGTGTATTACCACTTCTCTCAGCTAGATAGGGCCAATCAGTGTTAAAAGTGACAAGAGAAGACACCAAGGCAATATAGCTTATCAGAGCTGATCTTTGGGGACCTCAAATGAGAAAATCTTGGGAGAGCAATGAAAAAGAGAGTGAGAAGCAGAGTGACATATATAAAGTAGGAAAAATAGAAGGAGACCTTCAAGATGGCAGAAGAGTAAGACATGGAGATCACCTTCCTCCCCACAAATACATCAGAAATACATCTACATGTGGAACAACTCCTACAGAACACCTACTGAATGCTGGCAGAAGACCTCAGACTTCCCAAAAGGCAAGAAATTCCCCACGTACCTGGGTAGAGCAAAAGAAAAAAAGAATAAAGTCAAAAGGATAGGGACGGGATCTGCACCAGTGGGAGGGAGCTGTGAAGTAAGGAAAGTTTCTACACACTAGGAAGCCCCTTCACTGGCAGAGACGGAGGTGGATGGCAGGAGGGAAGCTTCAGAGCCACGGAGGAGAGCACAGCAACAGGGGTGCAGAGGGCATAGTGGAGAGATTCCCGCACAGAGGATCAGTGCCGAAATGCACTCACCAGCCTGAGAGTGCTGCTCGTCTGCTCACCCGCCTGGGATGGGGGCTGGGAGCTGAGGCTCAGGTTTTCCGAAGTCAGATCCCAGGGAGAGGACTGGGGTTGGCTGCATGCAAACAGCCTGAAGGGGGTTACTGTGCCACAGCTAGCTGGGAAAATGTCTGGCCCTGCCAAAGAGGCAAAAGAACATTGTTTTGGGATGTTCAAGGAGAAGAGATTCAGAGCACTGCCTAAACAAGCTCCAGGGAGGGTCATGAGCCACAGCTACCAGCGCAGACACCAGAGACAGGCATGAAACATTAAGGCTGCTGCTGCAGCAACCAAGAAGCCTGTGTGCAAGCCTGTATCCACACCTCTCCTCTCAGGAGCCTGTGCAGCCCACCACTGCCAGGGTCCTGTGATCGAGGGACAACTTCCTGGGGAGAACATGTGGCACGTCTCAGGCTGTGGAACCATCACGTTGGCCTCTGCTGCCACAGGCTAGCCCCAAATTCCATATGCTTTCTCTCCGCGGCCTGAGTGAGCCAGAGCCCCCTAATCAGCTGTTCCTTTAATGCTGTCTTGCCTGAGTGAAGAACAGATACCCTCAGGGGACCTACATTCAGAGGAGGGGCCAAACCCAAAGCTAAACCCCAGGAGCTGGGCGAACAAAGAAGAGAAAGGGAAATCTCACCCAGCAGCTTAAGGAGTAGTGGATTAAATCTCCACACTCAACTTGATGTCCCCTGCATCTGTGGAATACCTGAATAGACAATGAATCATCCCAAAATTGAGGCAGTGGACTTTGGGAGCAACGATTTATATATATATATATTTTTTCTTTCTCTCTTTTTGTGACTGTGTAGGTGTATGCTTCTTTGTGTGATTTTGTTTGTATAGCTTTGCTGTTACCATTTGTCCTAGGGGTCTATCTGTCAGTTTTTTGTTTGTTTGTTTGTTTGCTTTAGTATAATTTTACTGCTTGTTATCATGGGTGGATTTGATTTTTGCTTTGGTTGCTCTCATCTTTCTTTTTTTTCTCTTTGTATTACTTTTTATTTTTATTATTTTTAATAATTATTTTAATTGTTTATTTTAATAACTTTATTTTATTTTATTCTTTGTTTGTTTGTTTGTTTCTTTCTTTCTTTCTTTCTCCCTTTTCTTCTGAGCCATGTGGCTGACAGGGTCTTGGTGCTCCAGCGGGGTGTCAGGCCTGTGCCTCTGAGGTGGGAGAGCTGAGTTCAGGACACTAGTCCACCAGAGACCTCCCAGTGCCACGTAATATCAAACAGTGAAAATTCTCCAAGAGATCTCCATCTCAATGCTAAGACCCTGCTCCACTCAATGGACAGAAAGCCACAGTGCTGGACACCCTAGGCCAAACAACTAGCAGGACAGGAACACATTAGCAGAAAGACTGCCTAAAATCATAATAAGGTCATGGACACCAAAAAATACATGAGCAGATGCAGACCTGCCCACCAGAAAGACAAGGTCCAGCCTCATCCACCAGAACACAGACACTAGCCCCTTGTATCAGGAAGCCTACACAACCCACTGAACCACCCTACCCACTGGGGGCAGACACCAAAAACAACAGTAACTACAAACTTGCAGCCTGTGAAAAGGTCACACAAAACACAGTAAGTTAAGCAAAATGAGAAGACAGAGAAATATAAAGCAAATGAAAGAGCAAGGTAAAAACCCACCAGACCAAACAAATAAAGATGAAATATGCAGTCTACCTGAAAGATAATTCAGAGTAATGAGAGTAAAGATGCTCTAAAACCTTGGAAATAGAATGGAGAAAATACAAGAAACCTTTAACCAGGACCTAGAAGAACTAAAGAGCAAAAAAACAATGATGAACAACAAAATAAATGAAATTAAAAATTCACTAGAAGGAATCAATAGCAGAATAACTGAGGCAAAAGAATGGATAAGTGAGTAGGAAGATAAAATATTACAAATAACTACTGCAGAGCAATATAAAGAAAAAAGAAGGAAAAGAATTGAGGACAGTCTCAGAAACATCTGGGACATTAAACATTCAGTTATAGGGGTCTGAGAAGAAGAAGTAAAAAAGAAAGGGACTGAGAAAATATTTGAAGAGATTATAGTTGAAAACTTCCCTAATATGAGAAAAAAAATAGTCAATCAAATCCGGGAAGTGCAGAGAGTCCCATACAGGATAAATCTAAGGAGGAACATGCCAAGACACATATTAATCAAACTATTAAAAATTAAATACAAAGAAAAATATTAAAAGCAGCAAGGGAAAAACAAAAAATAATATTCAAGGGAATCCCCATAAAATTAACAGCTGATCTTTCAGCAGAAAGTCTGCAAGCCAGAAGGGAGTGGCAGGACATATTTAAAGTGATGAAAGGGAAAAACCTACAACCAAGATTATTCTACTCAGCATGGATCTCATTCAGATTCGATGGAGAAATTAAAACCTATACAGACAAGCAAAAGCTAACAGAATTTAGCACCACCATACGAGCATTTCAACAAATGCTAAAGGAAGTTCTCTAGGCAGGAAACACAAGAGAAGGAAAAGACCTACAAGAGCAAACCCAAAATAATTACAAAAATGGTAATAGGAATATAAATATTGATAACTACCTTAAATGTTAATGGACTAAATTCTCCAACCAAAAGACATAGACTGCCTGAATGGATACAAAAGCAAGACCCATGTATATGCTGTCCACAAGAGACCACATCAGACCTAGGGACACATACAGACTGAAAGTAAGGGGATGGAAAAAGATATTCCATGCAAATGGAAATCAAAAGAAGGTTGCAGTAGCAATTCTCATATCAGAAAAAATAGACTTTAAAATAAAGAGTATTACAAGAGACAAAGAAGAACAGTACATAATGATCAAGGGATCAATCCAAGAAGAAGATATAACCATTGTAAATATTTATGCACCCAACATAGGAGCACCTCAATACATAAGGCAAATGCTAACAGCCATAAAAGGGGAAGTTGACAGTAATACAATCATACAAGAGGAATTTAACAAGCCATTTTCACCAATGGACAGATCACCTAAAATGAAAATAAATAACAAAACACAAGTTTTAAATGATACATTAAACAAGATGGATTTGATTGATATTTAAAGGACATTCCATCCAACAACAACAGGATACAATTTCTTCTCTCAAGTGCTCATAGCACATTCTCCAGGACAGATTATATCCTGCATAAATTTAAGAAAATTGAAATCGTAACAAGTATCTTTTCTGACCAAAACACTATGAGACTAGATATCAACTACAGGATAAAACCTGTAAAAAAAACAAAACACATGGAGGCCAAACAATATGTTCTGAAATACCAAGAGATCACTGAAGAAATCAGAGGAAATAAAAATTACCCAGAAACAAACGACAAAGAAAACACGATAACCCAAAACCTATGGGATGCACCAAAAGCAGTTCTAAGAGGGAAGTTTATAGCAACGCAATCCTACCTCAAGCAACAAGAAACATCTCAAATAAGCAACCTAACTTTACGCCTAAAGTAATTAGAGAAAGAAGAAGAAGAACAACAACAAAAAAGTTAGCAGAAGGAAAGAAATCATAAAATAAGATCAGAAATAAATGAAAAAGAAATGAAGGAAATGATAGCAAAGATCAATAAAATTAAAAGCTGGCTCTCTGAGAAGATAAACAAACATGATAAACCATTAGCCAGACTCATCAAGAAAAAAAGGGAGAAGACTCAAATTAATCAAATTAGAAATGAAAAAAGAGAAGTAACAACTGACACTGCAGAAATACAAAGGATCCTGGGAGATTACTATAAGCAACTATATGCTTGTAAAATGGACAACCCAGAAGAAATTGGAAAATCCTTAGAAAAGCACAACATTCCAAGACTGAACCAGGAAGGAATAGAAAATGTAAACAGACCAAACACAAGCACTGAAATTGAGACTGTGATTAAAAATCTTCCAACAAACAAAAGCCCAGGTCCAGATGGCATCACAGGTTAATTCTATCAAACATTTAGAGAACAGCTAACACCTATCCTTATCAAATTTTTCCATAATATAGCAGAGGGAGGAACACTCCCAAACTCATTCTACGAGGCAACCATCACCCTGATACCAAAACCAGACAAAGATGTCACAAAGAAAGAAAACTACAGGCCAATATCCCTGATGAACATAGATGCAAAAATCCTCAACAAAATATTAGAAAACATAATCCAGCAGCACATTAAAAGAATCACACACCATGATCAAGGGGGATTTACCCCAGGAATGCAAGGATTCTTCAGTATATACCAATCAATCAATGTGATACACCATATTAAAAAATTGAAGGATAAAACTCATACGATCAGCTCAGTAGATGCAGAAAAATCTTTTAACAAAATTCAACACCATATATGATAAAAAGCCTCCAGAAAGCACCCATAGAGGGAACTTAGCTCAACATAATAAAGGCCATATATGACAAACCCACAGCCAACATCATTCTCAAAGGCGAAAAACTGAAACCATTTCCACTAAGATCAGGAACAAGGCAAGGTTGCACACTCTTACCATTATATTTGAACATAGTTTTGTAAGTTTTCCACAGTTATATCAGAGAAGAAAAAAATTTATGTTGGATTCCTTTACAGCGGAAGAGAAGTAAATCTGTCACTTTTTGCAGATGACATGCTACCATACAAAGGGTATCCTAAAGACTCTACCAGAAAACTACTAGAACTAATCAATGAATTTGCTAAAGTAGCAGGGTACAAAATTAATGCACAGAAATCTCCTGTATTCCTATACACTAATGATGAAAAATCTTAAAGAGAAATTAAGGAAACACTCCTATTTCCTACTGCAACATAAAGAATAAAATACCTAGGAATAAACCTACCTAAGGAGACAAAAGACCTGTATGCAGAAAACTCTAAGACACTGCTGAAAGAAATTAAAGATGATATAAACATATGGAGAGATATACCATGTTCTTGGATTGGAAGAATCAACATTGTGAAAATGACTATTCTACCCAAAGCAATCTACAGATTCAATGCAATCCCTATCAAACTACCAATGACATTTTTCACAAAACTAGAACAAAAGTTTTCACAATTTGTATGGAAACACAAAATACCCTGAACAGTCAAAGCAAGCTTGAGAAGGACATAAGGAGCTGGAGGAATCAGGCTCACTGACTTGAGACTATACTACAAAGCTACAGTAATCAAGACAGTATGGTACTAGCACAAAAACAGAAATATAGATCAATGGAACAGGATAGAAAGCCCAGAGATAAACTCATGCACATATGGCCACCTTATTTTTTCATAAAGGAGGCAAGAATATACAATGGAGAAAAGACAGCCTCTTCAATAATTGGTGCTGGTAAAACTGGACACCTACATGTAAAAGAGTGAAATTTGAACACTCCCTAACACCATACACAAAAATAAACTGAAAATGGATTAAAGACCTAAATGTAAGGCCAGACACTATATAACTCTTAGAGGAAAACCTAGGCAGAACACTCAGTTGTATAAATCACAGCAAGATTCTTTTTGACCCACCTCCTAGAGAAATGGAAATAAGCACAAAAATAAACAAATGGGTCCTAATGAAACTTAAAAGCTTTTGCATAGCAAAGGAAACCATAAACAAGATGGAAAAAGAACCCTCAGAACAGGAAATAATATTTGCAAATGAAGCAACTGACAAAGGATTAATCTCAAAAATTTACAAACAACTCATGCAGCTCAATGTCAAAAGAGCAAACAACCCAATCTAAAAATGGGCAGAAGACATAAATAGACATTTCTCCAAAGAAGATATACAGATTGCCAACAAACACATGAAAGAATGCTCAACATCACTAATCATTAGAGAAATGCAAATCAAAACTACAGTGAGGTATCACCTCACACCAGTCAGAATGACCATCATCAAAAAATCTATAAACAATAAATTCTGGAGAGGCTGTGGAGAAAAGGAACCCTCTTGCACTGTTGGTAGGAATGTAAACTGATACAGTCACTATGGAGAACAATATGGAGGTTCCTTAAAAAACTACAAATAGAACTACCATATGACCCAGCAATCCCACTACTGGGCATATAGACTGAGAATAACCATAATTCAAAAAGAGTCATGTTCCACAATGTTCATTGCAGCTCTATTTACAATCACCAGGACATGGAAGCAACCTAAGTGTCCATCAACAGATGAGTGGATAAAGAAGATGTGGCACATATATACAATGGAATTACTCAGCCATAAAAAGAAATGAAGTTGAGTTATTTGTAGTGAGGTGGATGGACCTAGAGTCTATCACAGAGTGAAGTAAGTCAGAAAGAGAAAAACAAATACCGTATGCTAACACATATATATGTAAATAAAGACACAGAAGTAGAGAATGTACTTGAGGACACGGGGAGGGGGAAGGGTAAGCTGGGACGAAGTGAGAGAGTGGCATGGACTTATATATAATACCAAATATAAAATCGATAGCTATTGGGAAACAGCTGCATAGCACAGGGAGATCAGCTTGGTGCTTTGTGACCACACAGAGAGGTGGGATGGGGATGTTGCTAGGGAGACGCAAGAGGGAGGAGATATGGGGATATATGTATATGTATAGCTGATTCACTTTGTTATACAGCAGAAACCAACACACCATTGTAAAGCAATTATACTCCAATATAGCTTTAAAAAAAAAAAACAGTAGAAATAATAGTAGTGCTAATTTGATGTTTTAAAGTAAATAATGTGTCTCTGATATAAGGCTTAGTGGAAGCACAGGGCCCTTTGGTCTAACTGCAGGCTTATTGTTTGCTAATGTTAATTATCTGAATATTTAATTAAATTTTCTTTACTCTTATGTGGTCACTCATTGACACAGCTGTGCCTCTATCCAGTAATAAAATAAGGTTGAAGCATTATTTTTTATAACCACATTATTGAAGTATTATTGACGTACACAAAGCTGTACATATTTAAAGTAAACGTCTCGATCAGTTTGGAGGTAAGTATACTTCAGTGAAACCATCACCACCATCTATGCCATAACATATCCATCACCACCAAAAGTTTTCTACTGTCCTCTTTATTTATTATTAGTGTTTTCTTTGATAAGTGCACTTACTATAAGATCTACCCCCTTAGAAAAATTTTAAGTATACAGTGCAGTATAACTAACTCTAGATATTATCCTGTACACCTGGATGTCTAGGACTTATTCATCTTGTATAACTGAAGCTTAGTGCTTTGATTAATATCTTCCCCTGTCTCCTCCTCATCTTCTGGCAACTATCATTCTACTGACTTGTACTGAGTTCGACAATTTTAGACTCCTCATGTAAGTGGTATATGCAGTGTTTGTCCTTCTGGAATGGCTTATTTCACTTAGAATAATGTCCTCTAGCTTCATCCATGTTTCTTCAAACAGCAGAATTCCCTTCTTTTTTGAGGCTGAATCATATTACATTGTATGTATACACCGCATTTTCTTTATCCTTTCTTTCATCGATGGGCATTACTCTTGCATCTATGTTCTGCCTATGAGGATAATGCTACAGTGAACATTGAAGTGCAGATACTCTCTTTGAGATCTTTCTTGTTAGTATTTAACTGTTTAAATATAAAAGAAATTTACAGTGCCAAGAAAACGAATACGAAAAAGAAATATGTAGCTTGATACATGAACCCTGTGAATCGAAATATAAACATTCAAAAACAGCTTAGAATAATTAAAATTTTGACAAATACAGCATTTTCTATTACAAAAATGTATGGGTTATTCAATAAAATATATAAATTTTAACCTCACCTTCTACTAACACAAAAATAAATTGTAGGTCAATTAACAATCTTGATAAAAAATTGGAAATATTTTCAAATATCTAAAAGAAAATACTATAATTAGATGAGAACATTTTCAGCAAAGAGAAAAAATACCAAGAGAAAAACATGAGAAATGATTTTTACCTGTGTATATGTAAGTTTATATATATATATGTAATTATTTCTTAGATTATGAAATATTTGACATAATATAGAAAGAAATAACTGACAAAAAATACATGAAATATAATGGATGACAAGCCAATGTCTTTTTAATTAAAGACTTTATATAAATTTATAAAAAAATAGATGAAGACCCAGTAGAAAATGTATAAAGATGTTTAAAGGATTTTACTACAAAATTTTAAAATATTGAATATAATAAATAAACATAAATGTTTAACTCCTTGTTTACTTAAATCAATGTTAATTTAAATATTTTTGAAAATATTTTCAATGCTAATATCAAACTTAGGTAAGTATGGAAAAGTGCGCAATTTACTGTAAAAGCAACTTGGAAAAATGAATCTATTCACGTATTTGGCAATTTGTATCAACATTTATCAGAAAAAGTTAAAAGATATTTTGCTTTATGATCTACACTTTACTACTAGAAATTAATCCAAGGGAAATAATTACAGATATAACCAAAGTTTAGCTACAGGAATATACAATGGTGCACTGTTGACAATAGTAAAATATTGAAAACAGCCATTTGACAAGAAATGTGGGATTATGTAAATAAACTATAATATAGTCAGTCAATGTAGTTGTAAAATATAAAATTGTAGATAACATATGTGTCATCCTTACTCTTTTTCTCTCTGTGTCTTCCCCTCCCCATAAATATATGTATTTTTATATAACTAAAATGGAATTGTATATTCTTAATTTTAAGAGGGATTATTTTGGGTTAGTGAGGTTATAAAAGACTTTAGTTTGCTTCATTTTCTGATGCATATTTTCAAAAGTGTTCTACAATAAATGTGGATTTATTTTATAATACATAAAATGCAAGTAATAAAAGCAAATCTAAGAGATTTTTCTCTTGTGCATTAGAGAGCATGAATTAAGCTAAAACTCTCTTAAAAACTAATGAAAAAAGAAAAGACTCTTCATCATAATGGCTTTCTAAGAACACTACCTCCCAATGTAAAATTGTGCTTTAGCATTCCACTTGACAAATCTATATGTTTGTCTACTGATTGCTGAAAAAATGCAAGTCATTTCTGGGAACTTTTCTAACTTATCAATCACTCCCTTACTACTAAGTGCTATTTGTAAACTGTGAGAGTAAAATGATTCTTCTCTATGACATAATAAATAATAAAGGAAAATGTATGTCTCTTAAATGTAAAATGCAGGATTTTACTTCTTGGCAAAATGTCTGATTTCCTTTCACTCATATGTACATGTGCACATAGTCATGCATTTTCTTTGTTAACAAAAACATTT
Source organism: Lipotes vexillifer (assembly GCF_000442215.2). Classification (NCBI taxonomy): domain Eukaryota; kingdom Metazoa; phylum Chordata; class Mammalia; order Artiodactyla; family Lipotidae; genus Lipotes; species Lipotes vexillifer. Next base: position 357,274 of record NW_006794361.1, on the reverse strand, counting down.
GATATATGTAGGAAAAATGCATTGGGAATACCTATAGCATTTTTGTATGTCAAGGGAACAAAAAATAATTGTCATAAATTCCCAAAGATATCCTGGATAATAATAAATGGTATGCAGGGATGTGCAGTTTGTACTTAGTAATATACTAATGCCTATGTTAAACCTGCTTTTAGGAGGACATGGCCCTTTTTTTCCATTATATATTTTAGCACCCTCTCAGCAAGCTTTACTGGTTTAAATTTCTTGGATGCCCCAAAAGAAAGATAAATGTTGACAGATTAATGAATATCTGCTGAGCCTGAAATTTGTCCATACATTATGAATTTAATGTCACTCAGTTTCCTTAAAAGGGGAAGCATATATATTGAGCCAGTCCTGCACATTATAATATTATGCATCCATGGTCCAAATCTAAATAAAGTAGAGTGGTCCTATGGCACTGAATGATTTTTCAAAAAAGTATAAGTTCCAAAGAAAAGTAATTATCCACATCATTAATATTTTTCTTAAACTGTAGTCATCTTTTTCATTGACATTTTAATCTAAATAGTTCTTATTATCTTTTGTAAAACCAGAAAACTATGGTTATTTAACCATGTGTGTTTTGAAGGCTGTTTCGCAAGTCAAATCATTTTGCACTTGGGAATTACAAACGATCAAATGATATTTCCAAAAAAATTCTCATCAGTACAAAAATGGAAGTATATCTGGAATTACAAGAAGAATTTAACTCAATTCAAAGATTTTATAATATGAAACCCATGTTTAAGGTTTTTGAAACAAACTTTTCAGATATGGCTCTAAACTTTTATATATGATATTACAAAAACAGTACAGTCATTCAGTCTTTTGTGGATTTCACCATTTTACTATCTGACCTAGTATTTATAAGTTATATTCCATTTACCAAAATTCTTAATTGAAAATTTTGTACATTTTATATATGTGTGTGTGTGTGTGTGTGTGTGTGTGTGTGTGTGTGTATTGCTTTCATATATACTTTGAGAATTTGCCCTTAAAAATATGTTTTAAGATAGAAATATTTATCCTTTTTAAATGTGGAAGGAAACCTAGCTGTTTTCTTTTTGGTTATTTTTTTATTGCATTGAAAGATAGAGTATCATCACTCACTTCCTGTGAGAGTTGGAGGATTAAGTTGTTCTTTTCCTCCTGGAATAAGAAACTCATTTTTACTTTGTTGATGACTTCAAAGTATATTATGAAAGAACAAAAGAGGAATGCATTTTTGTTTTTGTTTATAGGAGTACAAAATCGTCAAAGTAGAAGTAGGCCAGAAACCCTAGAATGGAGCAAGGTGGGAGGGTTGACATACAGAATTCTGGAAGTTAAACCACAAAAAGTCATCCAAGAAAAAATGTCTGCTATCCTCAAAGATTCCAGTCAATGTATCTAATGACACAATAGACAGTTTCAGAGTTCACAGGGGACCTAAATTCTTCACCTCCATGTTTGAACCATATAAGTTTCACAAGACTCAATTTAATGATACCACTAATGCGTGGTATCCTGATTATTCAGAGATTCAGTATTGGCAAATTTGTCTCCTCAGAAAAATTTATTTGTAACCTCAAATCAATACTTGCAGCACTTTTGTAGTTACTGCGGACATGGTACAGTGGAACATGGCTATGATCTGACCTCTTATTTCAGCTATCATACTGTAAACAAGTGTCTTTTTCACAGTCGATTTAGTACCACATTTTTCACATTTTCTTTTTCATTGGTGATTTCTCTATTTAAAATACTCCCAAATATAGTACTGCAGTGTTGTTTGATGTTCCTAAGTGCAAGAAAGCTGTCATGTGCCTTCTGAAGAAAATATGTATGTTCATTCAAGGAAGATTTATAGTACTGTGAATTTAATGTTAATGAATCAAAATATATATTAAATAAGATGACTTTAAACAGAGACACACATAAAACAATGTTATATATAAATTCTTAGATAAAATGTTGTGCCTAAGTGCTCACAAGAACAATGAAATGCACTAATTCACTGTTTGAAGCAACTTTATAGAACATAACTATTGCAAATAATGAGAATCAACTGTCTGTTTATCTATTCATCTATCCATCTATTAATCTCTGTATCATGTGTTAAATGCATATATCTAAGCCAACCAAGTCTAACTATTCTTCTTCATAAACAAGGGTATCTAATTCCTTGATTTTAATAAATATCACAGTTTCAAAAAAAATTGGAGACACAATAATGGATTTTAAAATACCCAATCGGTCAAAAAAGAAATCAAAATAGAAATTAGAATCTATTTTGAACTACAAGAAAATGAAAACACAATATATAAAATCTCTGGGATACACCCAAATTTAAAGAGAAATTTACAGTGCTAAATGCATATAGTAGAAAGATGAAATGTCTCAAATCAGTGACCTCATAACTCACCTTCACAAACTAGAAAGCTAATTAAACTCACAAACAGAAAAAAGATGATAACAATCAGAGCAAAATAAGTTAAACAGAACACACAAGAGTCTTCAACATTTTATTTTATTCCCCTCCTGTCTTTTGCATTATTATGGTCATGTTTTATTTAATTCTACATATATTTAAAATCAACAGATGATATTATTATGTTTCTTACAACTATCGATCTACTTTCCCATTACTCTTGATTTCTTCAATTCTTGTGTTTTCATCTGGGATCATTTTCCTTCTCATGTAGTATACATCCACAGGCTATGAAATCTTATTTTTGTTTGTCTGAAATATTTTATTTCACCTTCATTTGTAAAGAAATTGTTGCTGGCTATAGAATTCTATGCTGGCATTTGTTTCCTTTTAGCACAATGAAGTTATTCTATTACTTTCTGTTTTTTTTTTTTTTTTTTTTTCGGTACGTGGGCCTCTCACTGCTGTGGCCTCTCCCATTGCGGAGCACAGGCTCTGGACGCACAGGCTCAGTGGCCATGGCTCACGGGCCCAGCTGCTCCGCAGCATGTGGGATCCTCCCGGACAAGGACACGAATCCGCGTCCCCTGCAGCGGCAGGCGGACTCTCAACTACTGCACCACCAGGGAAACCCTATACTATTACTTTCTGAATTGCAGCCTTACTCTTCTCAAAAGGTCAATTCTCAGTCTTAATGTTAACCATTTGATGATAATAAATCTTTTGTCATTGTCTACCTTTAGTTTACTTTATCTTTGAAATTTAGCAGTTTCATTAAGCTATGTCTAGGCGTTTTAAATTCCTAGAGCTTCTTGAACCTGTTTTTTTTTATGCCTTGATTCAGTTTTGGAAAATTGACTAGAACCAATTTAAATACAGCTTTTGTCTATTCTTTCTCTCTTCTGTGATTCAAATTGAAGGTATATTAATGCTTTCACCGTAACCTATATATCTCTTACAATAACTTTTGTATTTTTCTTCCTCTTTTCTTCCTTATTGCTGTATTTCAGTAAAGATATTTTCTACTTTATTTTCTTCAAGTTCACTTATCCCTTTTCTTATGTCTAATCTATAATTAAACATATATTGAGATCTTAATGTTAGTTACTGTATTTTCCATTTGACTATTTTTAGAGATTTCATTTCTCTGATAAAATTTTCTATTATATCAACATTTTCATGAAAAATTAATGAGTGATATTTTAGACTGAATAGGATAGTAAAATATTTGGCTGTAGGTCTGTATCTATTATCAGTTTCATTCTTTGGTTTGCAGTCATTTCTTCCTTGATCCTAATATGCCTGGTAATTTTTTAAATTGAATTCCAGACATTGTGAATAAAATATTAGAAAAACTCTGCTCTAGCGATTTTATCTTCTCTCAGAGAGATTTTTACTCTCCTCAGTTACCCCCTAGTTGGCAGTTAGAATATGGACAAATCATTTTGATCCAATCAGGATTTTAATTTTTAATATGATAGGAAGCTGTTTCTTTGGGGTTTTTTGGCCACACAGCTTGTGGAATCTTAGCTCCCCAACCAGAGATTGAACACTGGCCCTCAGCATTGAAAGTGCTGAGTCCTAACCACTGGACCACCAGGGAATCCCCAGGAAGCTGGGTTTTTGTCTCTTTGAGGTATGGTCTATTTCTGCTTTGTCCTTATTCTTCAGGTGCAGCTTTTCAAGGGGGTCAAATAAAATACTGCGGCAATTACTTGGACCCTTCCTCCCTGACAGACTAAACTCCCAATTTTGTTTTCCCAGCATGTTAAACTAGACAAAATATCTGCTTAAGCTTTTAGCTTCATAGTTTTAGCTGTCTTCTTGGTTACTTGGTCTCTCATTCCACAACAGTTCAAAATTGACAAATGCTTTACAGTGAATGTCAACCTAGAAAATCAGACACACTTCTCAGTGTTTTATGTTTCTTGAGGGTCTTGGTCCTTCCAATTCTGACTGGGTTTGTTAGACTTGTACTTCATATTATTATGTCTCCTTAGCTCTGTAAGACTGGCAAGAGTTCTGAGTTTTTCCTTTCTGCTTGGTCTCTATGCCCTCAGCCACTTAGCAATAAACAATATCTTAAGGGGAAAATTTGTGGAAAACAGGGCTCATCTTCTGTATTCCGTTTACTAGGATATTGTCCTAACAATTGCTGGCCGCCCTGGATACTCTCCAATGCCTCCAATCAGTAAGGTTTTTCAGTTGGTTTGTTTGTTTTCTGTTTTTAAATCTGCGCTTTACAGTTGTTCTTGGTGAAAAGTTAATTTGATACAAGCTAGTGACTCATAATTTTTTTTAATAAATTTATTTATTTTATTTTATTTTATTTTTGGCTGCATTGGGTCTTCATTGCTGCACACGGGCTTTCCTCTGGTTGTAGCGAGCGGGGGCTACTCTTCATTGTGGTGCGTAGGCTTATTGCGGTGGCTTCTCTTGTTGGAACCATGGGCACTAGGTGCGTGGGCTTCAGTAGTTGTGCCAAACAGGCTCAGTAGTTATGGCTCACAGACTCTAGAGTGCAGGCTCAGTAGCTGTGGTTCATGGGCTTAGTGGCTCCGTGGCATGTTGGATCTTCCCAGACCAGGGCTCGAACCCGTGTCTCCTGCATTGGCAGGCGAATTCTTAACCATTGCGCCACCAGGGAAGCCCGTGACTCATAATTATATGGAGAATTTTAATTTTAGAAAAGTGTTATTGTTAAGAAATTGTGAAAGTTGATTGTCTATTATCAAATAGAAAACCAGTAATTTAATAATATTTTTAAAGGTAATTTTGAGTCACAAAAAGATTCATTAAAAGAATATTATTTGGAAGAAATGCTCACATTAATAAATATGGATATATATATATATATATATATATATATATATATATATATAATGGTTCCTTGCAGCTTACATATTATTTGGGATATTCTGTTCATGGTAAAATTACATCTCATTACATTTATACTTTCAGCTTGTTTTGTGAAAGGCAAAAGACAAAATAAATATGGCTATAATATTTACTTGTTATTATTCTCTTCTTTTGTGTTCTTTACTGATTTCAAATGTGAAATCACATAAGCATTCTGAAGCTTCATGAGACTGACTGAAATGTATTTTTGTTGCCTTTGTGTTGAATGGAGTCCAGGCTGGGGTCATCCTTGTGCCATGCTCTTTGTTCACTTATGTTAATGATTATAAGTAATCATTCCTTAGATCAAGTCCACATAGAAACTTTGTCATATAGTCTACATAATGGCATGTAGAAGGTTAGGGAATATTCATAATATTTTTTAATTTTTATGTTAAATTTTAAAAGGACAACTTTATCACTTCCATGAGAAAGAGGTCAGCATGCTCTTAAGATAGATTCTGTACTAAAAGCCATATTTGAAAATAAATCACATTTTATTTTCCAGTGTCTGATATACCAGTTCTTAATATAAATTTAACTTGCAAACATTTACTATCCCATTCATATTTGTGAGACATTATGCTTACCTGTGTATTAGGCACTTTTTTCCCAAGAAGGGATATTTTCTTATGTTGCAACAATAAAGATCAGGATGAAATTCTAGGACCACAGGAAAACATCAGAAGACAAGAATAAAGTAGGAAGTAAAATAAAATCACCTTACTTTTCATAATTAGAAAAATCATTATCCTAATCCCTGAGTAAATCTTCCATGCCCTTCTCTTACGTATGCCAATATTTTTGCTGTTGTACCCATATCCAGTGCATCCAGGTAGCCACCAAACTAGCTACCTGCATGCTAATGAAACACTTTGCTGACCACTCAGGCCACATTGTAGAAGAGGAGGAGCATGTAGATTGTTACAGCAGGTCGCAAGGCATGAAGTGTTTTTAGAGTAGGTCATTGAGAGGATGAGACTGCTTGTTGACCCATAAACTGGACACAGGCAGTCAGAGTTTCCTTACCCCATCCCCTGTACTTGGAATGTACATTTGGCCCACTGTTCCCATACTTGGAGCCATTTCAGTGGTACAGCCTTGAGAGAGTAATGTGTTGTTGAGACCATCTGGACTGGATAGTGACTGAATCCTATTAAGACCTCTAAATATTCTGTCCAGTGGGTGCAGAGATCTACTCATTTTGCAGCTGCCCAAACAAGCCTCATATGTGAGTTACCTACCAAAAATAAATTATAGTACTTATGTATTGTATTAGTCTTTTTTTTTTCTAAGCACCTACAAATAAACTAAAAAGAAAGTGAAATTGCTCAGGTGTCTTCCCCCTTGTGCAGACTTCAGAAAGATTAATTCCTAACTGTAGCCAATCATGTTACATATATGTGTGATATATAAAGTAGTGTTTAAGAGTTCAGACTGAACTGGCTTTAAATTTAGGCACCTAAGTGTAAATTTGACATTTTACACTTAGCCTCTCTAAGCTTTAGTTTCTGATCCTGTAAAATGTTTTGTGGTTGCTGTGATAATCATAAAGAATATAACAAACCTACCACAATACCTGCACAAGGTGAGTATATGGTTATTATTTTATCATAATTATTATTACACCTGATTTTATCAACAGGAATAAAAAATATTTATTTGGTTCAGTGGAAAATTGGCTCATATATTTATGGCAGGGCTTGAGCATCTAAATAGCTCTAGAGCTCTTATAAAGCTCTCAAACTCAGCACATTCAGCTGGTCCAGTAAGAATAACCCACATTCATATAAAATAATCAGCATTTCTACTTATAATTCTCCACTTAAAAATTTTGTAAGAATTTATTAATATTAATTAATTATGAATGCTTATAGGAGTTTTATTTTTATGTTTTATGAAAAATAGAATCATACTCCCATATTACACAACTACCTGCTTTTTTCTGTTACCACAAACACCTTTCCAGGTCAATACATATTTGTTGTTGCTATTGTCAACCACAGCACCAACTACTCAATCACCAAAGCTAGAAAACTAAAAAATTATTATTTATTTGTCTCTTTGTCTCACTCCTACATTTGATTTGATCATCAGATTTTAACTCCTAAATATTTACCAGGTTAAATTTTCTTTGTCCTTATTATAACCACTTGATTTCACTCCCTCAGAAGTTATTTTCATAACCGTCGCATTATCTCCTTAATTGGACTCCTTCCATTTGGGCCTTTGTACCAAGTAAAATCACTCAACCATATTCTTACTAAATTGCATCTCTGACTTTATTACTTCTTTGCCTAAGTGTTTTCAAATCCTCTCTTGAGAAGATAAAGTCCAGGCCTTGCATAATGAAATTCCTATTTGTTTCTCCAACTTATATACTATACTTCCTATGTTAAACTTTATCCTCAAGCAAACTATGCTGTTTTAAATTTTCCTACATGTACCCTTCCATTCTATCTCTTCAGGTTATTCCCTATACATGGAATTCCCATTCCCAAAATTTATCATTGCTGAACTCAATTGTAGCATCATTCAGTTGAAACAATATAATCAGTTCTCATACCAGCCCACTCCATATAATCTAGATGACATTCTTATGAGTCCTGTGACATCCTCTGTATAATTTTCACATTTTTCATGTCACATTAGAATGCAATTTTCTATTCATAGGTATAATTAAGAGCATTTGGAAGTCAAGAAAATTTTCTTATTTCCATTATACTGTATGTTTCTAGTACATACATTGGTGGTAAGTGTATTTTAAATCAAACTTTTAAGTCAAAAGTAAATTTCAGAAGTCAAATGAACATAAGCTGTTTACTTTTGAGGACTTAGGAGTTGAAAAGAATGAGAGATTGAAAACATTAATGTTTCTATTTTTTGATAGCTAGAGTATGATAATGCCATAATCTGAGTTGAGGAATATAGAAGGAAGATCAAACCTTGGTAATAGTATGAAAAATTGAGTTTAATAAGAGATATCTACACTAAGCTCAAATGAGAATGTGTAATAAGAAGTGATATATAGAAACCAAAACATCAAAGAAAATAAAGAGAAAGATGGTCTAGAGATAGAGATGTAAGACTTTTCACTCTAAAGTTGAGATTAGAAGTCTCTTAGGAAGATTTTGTGGGAGGAAAAGAAGGCCTTCTACAATGCAATTCTATTTGTTTTTCCTGATAAGAACAGCATCATTTAAGGGATGTATAAGCAGTGAAGAAGTTTCAACAAGAACTCATTATAAACAACCCAAAAGTAGGGATTAAGTGACTCAATAAAAGTCACAAATCAATAGCCTAAAGTAGTCAGGACTCATAACACAAAAGAGGAAAGTGAGCCTCATGAAAAAACTTCTGGTAATATAGTGTCAACATATTTTGTTCTTAGTTCTGCATGTGACACTGTGTCTCAGTGTCAGGAAGATACAAAGGATTGGGTTACTGAAAATAGAATATCTTATATTAAGGAGACAGCAACTCTTTAGCACTATTTGATGATTTCCACATAGAGACTTGGAATCTTTCTTGCCCACTATTCCCTCTTTTCAAGAGAAGCTGGAAATCATTTTGTTCCCTATTTTAACATATTAAACAGTGCATGAAACAAACAAAGGACATTTCCAGGTTCAGTTCAGGCTGATTGAGCATAGAAATATCTGATTTAAATAAATGAAGTTAAAAATATAGGCAATGATTTTCTTAATACATGTGCAAAACACTGAAATTTATGTAACAGCAATATAGCTGCAAGATGGTCACATTAGGTTTCAGAAAACATATTCTTTCATCCTGATTATATTACTTAGTATATATATGGGAACATCATTTACTCATCACTCTTTGATAAGAATCAAATGAGAAAAGGAAAATGCTTGGGAAGTCATAAAATACTTTTAAAATTCATAGCACCATATTTAAATTGTATTAATAATAATGATTACTTTTTAATCAGTAGCTTCAGTGTGGTTCTTTGTGATTTATATCATATATATATATATATATATATATATACATATATAGTATATGCAGGATATACAGAAGTATATTGTAAAAATTCGCCTCCTCCTCTCTCCACCACATATAAACAGCAGCCCAACATAATGTTTCTCACCCCAGCTCATCACCTTATGAAGATAGACCACATGTGAGGGAGAGTTACTTTGTTCCAAACTTACTGCAAACTTATTTTAAAAGGGTATTTGTATGTATTATTTTTAGCTTAATTGTTAGTGAGGAAGACACTGCATGTATTAATCATTTGAAATGAAAACTCCCTCAAAACAAGTGTAAACAATTTCATAACCATGACAGATAATTTATATTAAATTCTCTTCAAGATATAGTAATATATATTAACACAGTTAATTCTGAATAAGTCACATATTCCATTAATCAGTTAGAGAAATGAAGATGACCACATTTGATAATTTCTAGTAGAAGGATGAAACATTCTTTGAACTATAGTTAGTCACCTACCAACCAAAATCCCCATACCATAAAAGAATGATTTCTGTATGACCTCAATGTCATGTTAGTAAGCTAGAAATAGTTGAGAAGTGTTCTCAGGCTTCCAAAGAATTAAAAAAAAAAAAAAAAAAACTTCAAAGAGAAAATGTAATCATCTGAAAAAGTGTGATAAAGTATGCTCATTGGAATTGAAATGGTCCTGGGTTTAAAAGTTTAAGAAAGTAAATTAAAATGCCAAGCACAACGGGTAACTTTAGCAATAAAGAATATGTTTCACTTTCACATTGTAAAAGGAAAAGAGTTCAGTCCAATTAAATATTCATGAAACAAAAGATCAAGGTTTTAAGTCTTAGATCAAGTTCAATACTGAACATAAACTAATGATCCAATAGTTTATATGAATATTAGACATTTATTAGAGGAATTATTACTCAGAACCACTCTTTGGAATGGATTCTATTTTACTTTGAGAGTTAATTTTACTAATTCCGGGTAAGAAACTTGACACTTAACATAATTATATCCAAGACAATATATATTTTGGATTAGTCAATTGATGTGTTGCCCTAAGTTTCAGTAGTGATAGATGCACTGAGTAATTGTTTTTATTATATTGTGTTCTTATTGTGTTTTTATTATATTATAGTTCTTCCTCCTCAAATCTTTTACTTTCTCTTACATATGAAAATTAAATGAGTTGATAAGCAAAGATACATATGCAAATTTTGTCATTATACTTTGCCCCCAAACTTGCTGCAAACTTAGGTTAAAGGTATATTTCTATGTGCTAATTTTAGCCTTAGTTGTTAGTGAGGAAGACACTGCATGTATTAATCATTTGAAATGAAAACTCCCTCCTGAAATCTCCCTAGAAACAGGTGTAAGAAATTTCATTTCAAAAGATTGATGGAATAGAAATACACCCAAAGAAGCTTTGACCAATTTGACATCCTCCTCGTAAAGATCCAAGAAAAAGTGAGGTTAATCCAACCACAGTCAGAATGCCTCCTCTGAGTGTGTATAAACCGGAGCGATGTGCAGGAGGTCTGAAAAGCAGCTGAGAGGTCCCACGAAAATAATCATCTGCTCTTCACGCCGAGAGGCAGCAAGAGCTTCAGGTAAGATAAAGTTCCAGACATTAAATCCATTCTCAGCACAGCCAGCCTGCAGCCATACTTCCCCCGAGAAGGCATCTTGTCCATCACTACAATCAGTTCAACCAAAGCGTTTTATCCGTTTATTTATTTTCAAGTTGTCAGCAACGTTTTAGAAAGCAAAGGCAGACAAAGCTTCTTCTAAAAAGCCTAAGGGATATGTTATTCCTTTTGAGCAAAATAACCTGCAGACATTTTTGCAAAACTACTGGTAAAAAAAGCTGTGAGTACCAGTATGTTGGCTGAACCAAAGTAGAGCACGTCCCACTATGTGCTAGTGTAAGTACCAGTGCAGGATGGTGAAATATGAAATTTAGAAGGGGGGAAGAAAAACTAACAGGCGTGGAAAGACTAGATAGAGTATACAAACATTATTACACGAACTCATTCTCATTTGTCCAGACTCGTGTTTGTCTTGATATCAGCAACTTTTACATAATAACAAAATGGTATTTGAAATTAGACTGTGCACTATCACTAAAACACCCAAAGAAAGAAGTCACTGGGATAAGAATTCATGTATCCTCCTCAAAGGTATCGTGTATCCTATTTTATTTTAACATCTGCATTAGTTTCTGTATTATACTATGAACATCTAGAGCGCATGGGTGTTGATTGCTCTTTTCTGTGCACACGGGATTTCACAGTCATTGTCATAGAGGGTATTCAATAAATACTTATTTAATGTTTTAATGAATAAAATTTGAGATCAAAGGGTCTTAACTTTGAGTCAATAGAGAATATTTAATAGATCAATTAACCCCTAAATTTGTAAACAAAGTGCTTGTGTTAATGTACAAATTTCATTTTATTTCTGTGGAGAAAATCCATATATTTCATTACATTTCCAAAGGGCATCAGGACTTCCTCTCATAAATTATTATTTTCTTTAAAAAATATATTAAGACGATCTTTCGAGGCAGTGTGGTATAAGAGAAAGGTCAAGTTCTTTCCAAAACCCTTCAAAATACCTCATACTTCACAGTGATTTGTAAGAAACATTTCTGTTAAGTTAAAAAAGAAGACAAGGATGTTGATAGGATCATTTGTTTTCAACATTGTAATGAGATTTTATTCAATGCAGTAATAAAAAAATTAAACAGTAAATAAAGGTGTGAAGGTTGAAAAGAATCATAAAGAAGAGTGTTATTATGTATACATGATTTGATCATTTATATAACAAACATGGGATAATGTGTAGACAGTAATTAGTATAAAAGAGTTCAACAAAATTGCCAGATAACAAGATCAATAATTTAAAACAATTGGAGTTTCAATAAATTAGGGGAAAAAAGTAAAGAACACATAATTTAGAAGATTTATTTACTAAGCAGCTTTAATTATAAGAACATTGGAATATATCTAGCATAGAATGTACATTTTATAAAAATGTAAAACTGCAGTAAAGGACAAAAATATTAAATAAGTAGAAACTTTATAAAATAAGTAGTACATAAATGGGAAGATAGAACATTCATATAGTTTCCTTTAAAAAGACACAAAAGCACAAACTCTAAAAGAAAATAATAATAAAATTGATCATATTGAAATTAATTATTCATTTAACAAATGACCCCATAAAAGACAGTCTACTCAGAAGAAACAGATATTTTCAGAGTATATAACTGGTAGAGATATGGTATCTAGAATATGTTTAAAATGTTTACAAATCAAAAATAATTTTTAAAAATTTGAACTCAGTATATGGTAGAATTGGGAACAGGCATAGATGTCAAAGTAGAAATAGTTATTATCACCATCACCGTCATCATTACTATGGTTATTTAACTTGGGCTTGATGAAAACAATCTTCTCTTCTAGTTCCTTCATTTTCCAGATCAAGCAGTAATAGCCCTGAGAGGTCCCACCCAAAATCTCAAAGACTGCCAAAACTAAAGTACTTTTTTAAAATCCCAAATCCATATCTCAATCTGTTATCAGATACTTAATCCACTGACTGAAATTTTTTATATAAATAAATGCTTTTCTATGCAGCACAATAGTTAAGATTCAACTACATAGTAAGGGGAAAAAATACGCATAACAAATTGAAAGGGAAGTCAGTCTAAAAAGAGTTAGCTCAGCATAAGAGTAGCAGAGAAAGCCACGGCCAGTCATTACAGCAATTGTAAAGCAAAATACTAACTAAAACAATCCATGACATTTTTTTTAATCACACCTTATCAGTTAATTTTGTGGTTGATATTCATAAATAACAGTGAATTAAAAATTAAGTAGGTATTTTAATCATATTCTCTAACAATAAGATTAATGATGTATGTTACATTATAAATGTTAATGCTGTATGTTTACATTATTAAATATCTGAAGATATTTGGAAGTTTTAAAGTGTAAACATTATATAGAAAGCCTTTGTGAGGGTGGTGAGGTGAGGGGGAAGTGGGTGAAGGTAGTCAAAAGTACAAACAGTTATAAGATAAATAAGTACTACGGATGTCATGTACAACATGATAAATATATTTAGCACTGCTGTATGTTCTATACGAAAGTTGTTAAGAGAGGAAATCCCAAGAGTTCTCATCACAATATTTTTTTATTTTCCTTTCATGTATTATCTCTATGAGATGGTGGATGTTCATTTAACTTATTGGGATAATCATTTCATGACATTGTAAGTCAAATCATTATGCTGTACACCTTAAACATATACAGTGCAGTATGCCAATTATATCTCAATAAAACTGGAAGAAAAAACCTTTTTTTTTTTTTTTTTTTTTGCGGTACGCAGGCCTCTCACTTTTGTGGCTTCGCCCGGTGCAGAGCACAGGCTCTGGACACACAGGCTCAGCGGCCATGGCTCACGGGCCCAGCCGCTCGGCGGCATGTGGGATCTTCCCGGACCGGGGCACAAACCCACGTCCTCTGCATCGGCAGGCGGACTCTCAACCACTGTGCCACCAGGGAAGCCCGGAAAAAACATTTTTAATAAATAAATAAATAAATATTATATGGAAAGAATGCATTTTCATTTAGAAGTCATGACTCCTAAATAGTTTACAAGGTATTGATTCTGTAAGTTAAGGGCTTTTTCAGGACGTCATAATGTCTGTAAAGGAACAATTGTTACATATTTCTAATAATCTGAATATTTTATCTTCGTTATGTCTGGTAATGATTTTTGCTTTTAACGTATTTTGTGTCATATTAACATAGTCATGCCAGATGGAATTGTTATTTTTCACCTTTTAGCTTTCAATTCTCTGATTTCTAAGATTTTGGATGTGATCATTTAAATAGTATATAATTGGAATTTGGGTTTTTTTGCAGCCTTTTTCTTTTTAAGTTTCATTTGGAATATTTTTTTCATTCACATTTAATTTACTTACAGATATATGCATATAGGTCTATATTTACCATCTTATTTCACACTTTCAATTTAGTTCTTTTTTTTTTTTTTTCTTTTCTCCATTATTACCTTTTGGTTGTTGTTCTTTTAATTTATTTGAGTATTTCTTCTCACATTCTATTCTTTTCTCCTTTACTCTATTGGACTGTATGCCCTCTATTCTATTCTTTTAAGTTTAGCCTAGAAATTGCAACACACATATATAATTTCTCAATATTGAACATTGATCAATACACTTATTCTCCTCTTTGATCATACAAGAACTTCAACTAATACTTTTCCTCACTTACACATTGTTGTTTGTTTTAATTCTATTTCATACCTTTTAACCTCACAAAATATTATTTGTTTTTAAAAGATTAAAGATCATTTATATTTACTACATATTTACCACTTATTTTATTATTCATTCCTTCTCACAATCTCCAGTGATTCCCCTGGAATCTCTTCAGCCTGAAATACAACTTTCAGATTTGCCTTTAATGAGGATCTGTTGGTGGGAACATTTTTTCTGATTTTGGTTCTTCTAGGATGTCATTTCTTTACCCTAATTCTAGACGTTTATTTTCACTTAGTGTAGAATCCTAGGCACTTATTTTCTTTTCTTTTAGGGAATATATCACTGTTCTTTGGCTTCCACTGTTGCTACTGCTGATACGAAGAAAATGTCAGATTAATTGCTCCTCCTAGAATCTGTGGATTAGTGTATTTTTATTTCCAGAAATATTCCAAACATTATTTATTCCAATATTATTTATCTTCTGCTTTTCTATTTCCTATCCTTATAGAACTCCAATTAGACCTATGTTGGACTTTCTTATGTTACTACATGGCTTTTTATCTCTATGATTTCCTTCTCTTATTACCTCTGTTTTACATTCTAGATAATTTTCTTCTTTTCAGTCTAGTAGTTAACTAATTTTCCTATGGCTTCATCTAATTACATGTGAAATACATCCATTAGCTATTCAATTTTATTTCCAATTATTTTATCCTTTATTTCTTAGATATTCTTTTTGTTTTTGTAAATCTGTTTGGTCCATTTTAGTAGTTTCCTGCACCTTAAAGATATTTCCAAACGTCTTATTTTAAGCATGTTAAGTATTATAATTTAATAATACATGACAGATAGCTCTGATATTTGAGGTCTTTGCAGGTCATTTCCTCCTTCTAGTGTTTTGTTTTATTTTGTTTTTAAATTCTTGCTCATGGTCAGCTATTCTTTTTCCTTGGCCAGTTATTTCTGGGAATTATTTGAGGTCTAGAATCAGTGGGTCTCCTTCCAGACAGAATTGACATTGGCTTCTGCAAGGCACCTTGGAACATTCCCACTTTAAATGAAACTCACATCTCAAGGTATTTTGGGCAGCCTGGATGATGTGATTTGTCCTGTAAGTCATCATTGGCAATCTTGTGGCTATAATGTCTCACAAGATTGTGTCCCTTATTCTGTTCAGTGAAAAGGCAACTTTTCTTGTAGCACTTGGAAGTGTTGAAAGGATGTTGGTTTCCTCCTGGTTCACACATACTAAGAAGTTATAGTTCTTCCACGTCTACTCGTGGTACCAAAGAATTCTTTCCTCCAGCAGACCTAGACCAGCTTTGCCTCCTCACTCTTTTCTCCTTTCCTGATTATAGACTAGAAATTTAAACTCAAATTCTTCAAGTTTGGCAAAAGCCAGTGGAGTGAAAATAATTCCTTTGCTTAGCACAATATTCTGGGTTCCCACTTTCATTAAAATTTTGCCTGATAATGCTTTGGTAGCCTGTAAACTTCTCAATATTTTTAACATGATTGAAAGATATATAGATATTCATAATTTTAAACCTTTCAGCAGAAAGTTGTCGAGTCCCTAAATAACACCAATGACTACGGTTGCTAGGTCAGCTTGCCACAATTCCATAGAATGGATTTGGAAGGACACAACAAGCCCAAATGGATTTAGACAGTTTATTACTTGTGCCATAGCCAGCAATACTAACTTCATGCCCACACTGGCTACCCTTGCCCTCCTCCCGTGGGGTAATGTAGAGGCAGGCCAACATGAATACTACATACATAAGGGTTAGGGTTTTGTCATAGCTAAGGAATCTCAAAATTAGGAAGCCCTTAATCTTTAAAAAATTTTTAAAACTGCCCAACCTTTGCCCACAGAGAATCATTATCTTTAAATTCGTGGTCAGAAAAAAAAAGTCTGCCTCTGACCTGGAGAAAGACATGTCTCTAGCTTCCAAAGATGTCTGCATTTCAAACATAATTGACAAAACCTGTCAGTCCCCTTGGCTCAGAAGACATGCAGATAAGAATTATCTCAGATAAGAAGATAAGTCCCAATTCCAGATAGGCATATTAATGACAATAGAAAGAATCTTTCTAAAATGTAATATTGGCTATATACAAAAGAAATTATGTAATAATATATTTTAAGACAAAATAAAATAAAAAGCACTCAAGTATCCCCTTTCAGCCCCCAGTTTTGAAGGAAAAAAAAAATCGATGGAAAAGAGCAACCTCTTTGAATTCAGCAAGAATCATTTCAGTCATTCATAAAGTTAAAAATCATTTATCAAGTCCCTGCAATGTGCTAGATTTTGGTGATAAAACAATTAGTAAAGGACACATTATCAAATAAAATAAATATAAATTAGCACTTAATTACAACAGGTTCTTTGAACCATCTTTTGAGAAGAAGCCATTTATTTTTTACTTAGCCTACAGCTCTCAACAGAAGCATCGCTTCTCCAGAGCAGCCTTGCTTGATAACCTCATCACCATCCCAGTCTAGGTCAGGTTATATTTATTTTTTTTAATGTGATTTCAAAGAACCATGTTCCTTCCTTTTATTGTAATTAAGTGCTCATTTATAGCTACTTAAACTTTAATACCTGTTTTCACATTTGTAAAATAGGGATAATGGTATATCTATTTCCCTAATAAAGTTGTTATATGGATTAAATGAGTCAATATTTGTACAGAGTGTAGAACAGTACTGGACATAAAATAAGAACTCTATAAGTTTATTTATATGTAAGTTCGTAATTCTATATATCAACCAATATATAAATAAACTGCAAATATATGTCTTTATTGCTTCAAAAAAATGGCTTTAAATTCTTTATTTTTTTTTCTGGAAATATACAATTTATCACAACATTTTAAAATGCAAGTTTCACACTGGGAATTATGACTATTCTATTAACATATCCTCACTTTTTGGAACTTAATATTTTGATAATTTAGAACATTGTCCCATGACACCTTGGCCCTGGGCTCTTCTCACTCAGTAATCTTTCCATTTTTTCTCTCTGAATCATTCTCACACATGTGGTAAGATCTACTTGCATATCCTCTTCAGAACAATGGGATAATATCCACACTTAAGATTTGATGTTATGATCTATTCTGCAAGGCTGAATCTTATTTTATTTATTCTAATTAAATTAATAATTTCATAATAAAAAGAATCAGTACATTGTGATGATTTAATGGATAAAATTACTTATGTATGGTTTACATTTTAGAAACAAACTGAAGTAATAATCCAATACCAAAGACAAGTGCCATGCAATATCTAAAATGAAAAAATACAAATACCACAAAGTTTGAAAAATCTTTAGGCATGCCTTGAGAGCAAATCTTGTGGGTGTATATATGTGTGTTCCAAAACAAACAGATGTTCTTTGAGAACTGTATTTTTCTTTTTATGTTTCTTTAAAAAAAAAAAAATCTACTTTGGACTTCCTTGGTGGCACAGGAGTTAAGAATCTGCCTGCCAATGCAGGGGACACAGGTTCAGTCCCTGGGCCAGTAAGATCCCACATGCCATGGAGCAACTAAGCTCGTGTGCCACAACTACTGAGCCTGTACTTTAGAACCCACAAGCCACAACTACTGAAGCCTGCGCCCCTAGAGCCCATGCTCCGCGACACAAGAAGGCACCGCAATGAGAAGCCCGTGCACCGCAACAAAGAGTAGCCCCCGCCTGCTGAAACTAGAGAAAACCCGTGCGCAGCAACGAAGACTCAATGCAGGAAAAAAAAAAAAAAAATTGCTAACTCAAGCAAGTTAAGCCAAAGAATAACCTCAAAATCTTAAAAATATATAGTTCAAATCATTTAAAGATTTTTGTACAGAGAAAAATACTAGGTTTTTCATTATTACATGTACTCAAAAATAATTCACAGCGATAATTAAAAACATTTGTGTATTTTTTAAATGTTCTAAACTTTTAATCATTACCTTTTTTAACACTTATGAGATATATGTGACAGATCTGTATGATTTGGAAATACTGATTTGGGGTCTCTGTATAGACCATTTGAGTCTAAAAGAATAAGACAATCATTTAAACTGCTGTACTGGAGTGATGGCTGTGTCCAAGATTTTCCTCTTTCTCTACCCAATAAAAATCTGGGAGCATTGTATAATTTTTAGTGTCCTAAGGGCCATGACATGTCATGAATCAGTGGAGTTGCTTGATAGATCTTATGAATAACACCCTGCAACTGTTCTCCAGGCTGTATTTTCTCCTTTATATTCTAAAGAGGAACAGAGAACCAGGGAGCAGCTGTGCTATACATTCATTCTTGTTAACCTAATGCCAAAACAAGTAGGCAGTTAAATTAATAGGTATGCAGAGGAATGAAGTGTGAGTGGAAGAATCCATCTCTGTCTCATAATTTAATGCCATATAGAAAGAACATCCTGATGTTTGCCTCCCCTTATCACACTTCAACCAGATTTTTATTTATATTCACATTTGTACTTTGCTATGTACTTGTAAGGGTCAGAGTGGCTTTCAAAAATACACGTAGCACACAATACCAAGTGAATTTAAAATAGTTTAAAATGTGAGGCAAATAAATATATGGTGTTGCAGTAGGATGGGAAAAGAGTTTACTATGACATTTCAAAGAGAAGTCTGTATTATATACTAAACAATACCAACAACTTAAGTCCAAAAATGACCTTCACAGAGAAATTTATTTTAATATCTCTCAGTATAAAATAATGACAACAAACAATTCAATATCAGGCAATTAATTGGGAAACCAATGTGACCCAGATACACACAACTCTCTCAGGCTCTTTACAGGTACTTAGAATGCCTAGAGAAGTGGGTGGATCAGCTATACTTAAGCAAATAAAGTTGTTTTCAAAGTGATTTTTGTAGCTATTGAGCAGCTCTCAAGTCAAGATTTTACTCCCTGGTATCTGAAATACAACTACACTTCCTATTATGTACACTGCTATGTACATTAAGGATCTGAGAGGATAGATAGTTTCTTGGGGAAGTGAGAAGCCTTAACAAGTGTATTCTTCTTCCAGAGTACCCTCAGGAAGTGGTTTTAAGACAGAATGTATTTATTTTTATTTATACAGAATTTATGTATTTGACTTTATTATTCTAGGAATTAGAGTATATTATCTTGAACTTTGTGCTTATAAAAATAGACATCTATGTCTATAATTTATACAGATAAATGGGATTAACAAATAATGTAAGAATAAACTGTTAAGATTAACATTTTCAGGATGGTGTCATGCTTGGGTGAATTTCCAAATATAGAAACTATAAATGGAGATACCTAATGACTTAGGCTATATTTTATTATTAAACATATATTAAGAACATCAATAAAGAATGAAATCTATAATGCACTGAATTAGGGAAATATTCGTTGTCTCAACAATTCTAGTTTAGGAATATATCCTTCATATAGACATGCAAGTTGTAGCTATTACCATGAAGTACTCAGTAATGAACCATTCTGAAATTCAATCACTTGAAACAATAATTTACCCTCATCTGACTGTTGTTCTAGGCTGAGCTTATCTGGGCAGCTCTACTGATTGAGACTAGGTTTTCTCATGCATCTGAGGGTCTTTTTGTCTCATCTCGGCTGTGTTTAGCTAGAGAGGTTTGGCTCTGCTGGGCGTATTCCTCTCAGGCTGATAGCAGAAGCTCCAGAGATCAAGCAGAAACATAAAAGGCTTCTTAAGGTCTGGGCTGAGAATCAGCACCCAGTCACTTCTGCCCATTCTGTAGGCCAAAGCGAGTCATATGGCCGAATCTAAAATAAAAAAGGAGAAAATATGTTGACTCCATGAAGATGAGAGGAAGAGAGTAAATAAACATACACACAAGCTAATCAAATACAATTAAATACGTAAACACATTGCAGCCGTTTCTCTTAACAAACTCTTGAGATGTCTATCAATAGTGAATACATTTTACCAGCAAAACACAGATGTGGGGATTCATGATGACCAGGGGGTACCTCAGGGGGTGACACATGGCCGCATAGAGGTCATAGGCCATAACAGCAAGGAGAAAATTTTCCAAACAGACAAAAGACAGGACAAAGCAGATCTGGGTGAGGGAGCTTGCATAACTGATGCTCTGATTCTGTGCTGGGATGTTTCCAGCATTTTTGGGATTTTGGTTGTGCTTAAACAGATGTCAGAAAAGGATAGATTGGAGAAAAAGAAATACATGGGTTTGTGGGGATGGGAGTCAGAGCTGACAGCCAGGATGACAAGCAGGTTTCCAGGAACAGTGATCAGGAATATAGACAGGAACAGGATGAAGGGGAGAGACTGGTGTTCTGGATCCTCTGTCAGCCCCATGAGAAGGAAATCTGAAACATTTGTTTGTTTTCTCGATTCCATGTTACAGATGAATCTGATATAAAATATTGGGTCACAGAACAATAAAATGTATAATCCCTGGGAAAAAGTAGTGAGTAAATGCTATAAAATGGTGTGTTTTCATGTAATGGGCAAACTATATAGCCACTTAAAATGTGTTATTTTTGTAGGTTCTGATAACAAACACATTACAAACATATCTTAAATAGAAGTAAAGAAAAGTGTGAACAATGTTGTGAACTATGGATTACACATATTTCAATCTACTTATATCTTGTACCTAGGGAGGGATTTTGGTGGGGAGCATGCTTAGAAAAGAAAGAAGGCATGTAGTCCAGTCTGCTCTCCTTGTAAGTATGCTAAATGGTTTTTGCTAGGCGTAGATTCCTTTTCTTCAGTATACTTTTAGCAGAATGTTTCAAAGATTGCTATGATAACAAAACCTGCAATCTATAATTGCATGGCTCCCTGGAAAGTGTCACAAAAGCAGTATAACTTTATGTGCCTGTATTAGTCTTCTAGGACTGCTATAACAAAACACTAGACTGGGTGGCTGAAACAACAGAAATTTATTTTCTCACAGTTGTGAAGGCTAAAATCCATGATCATGGTGCCAGGAAATTCAGTTCCCCCTTCAGAGGTCTCCTCCGGGCTTGTAGTTGGCTGCCTTCCTGCTGGGTCCTCACATGATCTTGCCTCATCCAGAGAGAGAGAGTTCTCTGGTGTCTCTCTTCTTACAGAGATACTAATCCTATTGGATCAGGGCCACACCGTTACAACCTCATTTAACCTTAATTACTTCTTAAAGGCCTCATCTCCAAATATAACCATACTGGGGGTTAGGGTTTCAAACATATAATTTGGAAAGAACATTCAGTTCATAACAGAGCACAAAATGAAGATCTTTCCTGGTGTAAAATGTTCTCTCTGTATATCTCTAACTGTTAACCTGAGTTAGCGAGCATTCAATGAAAGAACAAAGGCTGGAATCATACTGGGGGATTTTAACATCTTGTTTCACCTGTGTGTCTTGACTATTGAGTAATCATTAATAAAATGTATCCTGAGTAAGATCTTTGCTTTTTGTACATTTGACTTAACAATCTGATCGTTTGTGTCATCGCCAGTGTGTACGGTGTTTTAGCAATTATGGAGAATTTTTAAACAAATAAGTAAATTGAATGATGAATAAGCACATAAATTACTTATCATATTTAGTCAGCTGTTTAAAGATATTCAAACATAGTAATGAGCAAATGGTAACATCAAAATTCAACTTTTCATAAAATGCTTGTTAAAAGTCCTATAAAAATTAATCTTCTTAATCTTAAATGAACAAAATTAAATTTTCAGCTTAAAATATAGTGTATAGCACATAGAAAATTTTAAAAGAAACAAAAATTAGAACAGACATGGTGATAAAAAATAACAAAAACTAGACTAAGTGAGAAAGAAGGAATCATAATGGTAATAATAATCTTTGTTTTTAATTAGACTGCAATGAATAGCGTGATGTAAGCCAAAAAGAAAAGAAAAGAAAAGAAAAAGTCTGAATTGTGCTTGTTAAATTTATTCTCACCTACTGTGCTATATTGGCAAATGCTAGTATCATAACCAAGTGTTAATTAATAAATCGTAATACTCACTGTGTGATGCATTTCTTGACACATACTAATTTCCAAGAAAATACAGAAAATATAAAATATTCTCCAATCTGTAGGCTGAAAGGAACTTTCTAATTGAAAGTTCTGCTATAAGTTCCATAATGTGGAGGTCTCCAAAAATCTGTTATGTAGGATAGAATGATGTAAAATTCTCATTGATGAAAAATTCTCATCTTTGCCATAGGTGGTGTTTATATAGATCAGCAGATCAAACTGAGTATAGAAGCTCGTCTTTTAAACTGTCAAATAGAATAAACCCTTCCCCTTGTTTCTGATAATTTAACCATATGACCCTTGCTCAAAGCAACAATAAAGTTTTGGTTTTTTCCTACATGTTAAATACTCACTGGAGAATTCAGTCCTGGTGTATTTGTAAACCAGCCCTACAAAGTCTTACTGGATAATACATTAATTATTGCATACATTAATTATTATTTTTTGTCATTATACTCTAATTTCTATATTTAAAAAAATAAATAAATAAAGCATTTTTCTTCAGTCCCTTAGAGAATCTTCATTTTTTTGAAATATTTTCTCAAAGCATCATTCACTGTAACATAACATACCTAATATCAAGCCCATTTTATGAACTGCTTAGTTGAGAGTTCTCTTCACCCATGCTTCTCCCATCCACATCATTTGTTAGAATATAAGTTCTTTTGCGTCAATAGATAAATCAACCAAAACCGTAACTTTGCCTAGTTTCCCCAAACTAATGAATTGTGCAGTTGATTATCTCACTTTATAGGCCTATAATTTATAGGCCTGTAATCTAGAGTCGACCTTTTTTTTTTTAAATTAAAGTTGGGTTGTATAAGTGCTACTTGGAATTTTTTTTGTTTTAAGTGAGAGCAAAATCAAAGTATAGACATAGTTTTGCTTTTTTTACATTTGGGTACAAAATTCAGAAATGAAACTCTGCAACTCTGCTCTGTGATTATCAGGGGTAGCTAGAAAAGGGCTGTTGGGGAAGGTTTTTAGTCCATAACAAGTCACTACTTCCTAACCCTCCAAAGTGAGCCTATGACTTATTTATCAAAGCAAATGAATTTATATGAAAAGACACCTTTAAATCACACTAAATAATTATACAACCAAATTTAAAGAGTATTTTCTATTCCTAGATAGTATCAAGAAGCAACTCCAGTCTCAGCCCTAAGCATTCCCCTGGAAATTTTGAAGACCCATTAAAGAGCGGCTCCATAAGTCTTTCTCACCATAACGTTAGGGAAATAAAGTAGTCTCAGCCCCTTTGCCTCTGACTTGAAAACAGTGATACCCAGTTTTCTGGCATAACTGTTACTTTCCTTGAACCCCTGCTTTCTGGATCTAAAATTACAAAGTAGCATCTTCTCTGCTGATAATCTTCAATTATAGAAGGCAATAAAGTGAGTTTTTCTAAGTAAAAATTGTTGCTAATTCATTTGTTATAATTCCAGCTTTTTAAAAATATAAATTGGATGATTATATGAAAAATTTTCAATGAAGGAGGAGCTTACATTTTAATAAAAGCTTGTAGGGAAAGTTCTAGAAAGCACACAACACAAAACACTTTTTCTTATTTTGCAGGTTTTTAAAAAATATTTTGATATCTCATTTTGATGTTTTGTGTGAAGGTTATTGGTTGTGAGTTCTCAGTGAAAGAAAATATTTAAACTAAATGTTTTGGAATACCTTCCCTCTTGATTTTGATGTCTCTATATCACCCAGTCTGCATAATGAAGAAATTAGTCACAGA
>NW_006794361.1:285414-332822 GCF_000442215.2 Lipotes vexillifer | reverse complement strand
AGCAGGAATCAGGAGGAATAGAGCAATATGAATGGAGTAAAAACACACAGTGCTTTGAAGAAGTGCTTTGGATTTGTGGAAGAGAAATATTAATTTATATGGTGGATTTCAATTTATTTTTTATATCACATTTTAAGAAGAGATACTATTCAGTTTAGTGATTTCATTTAGCTTTACCTATTTTCCAAAATTCTAATAAAATATCAAAACAAAGAAAAATTAACATGTGTCAGCATTACATCTAGAGTTAGACAAATATTTATCAATATATTCCTAATTAACATAGTTTGTTTTTAACTAATGGTATATGAACATCGATAAGTATATATTTAACATTTTTGAAATTTTCCTTTACAAATATCTATACATCATATAATAGATATATATTATATTTCTGAAAGGGAAAAATTGAGAAAGGAATTATTACAACTGAAAGAAACATGAGGGGAAAAGAAAATCTTTAAAGAACGTTTTACAGGCTTAAGAATATACTAAATCAAAAGCGCTATGACTCTGACAAAGCAATACTCAAATTCCAGTCGAAATAAACCATTAAAAATCATATAATTATTTTTGCTACACCCAGAGAAAGGAAAAATCTAGTAGCATCATCAGTCGATATTTTTTACATTATTTGCCTGTAGCATTTGAGAAAATTTCATCAAAATCATTTTTCTGAGTTTATTATTTCAACAAGAAGGAATGCTTCCACAAGGCTTTGTTATTAAAGAATGTGCTTATAGTATGATAATTTATGTCTAGTTCATTAAGCAGGTGTTCTGGGCAAGATAATATAGGGGAAATGGCAAATATGACACACTATTTTCCATTAACCCCTCTGGCACTGACAGTCTGAAGCTCTCGTTCTGAAGACTAATCCATTTTGCTTAATACTTAGGATTTTCAGATCTTAGCTCTGGGTAAGAGAAAGGTTTTATGTTTGAAGTACCAGAAAAGTATGTGACAATTTTGAGCACCTAGTTAGTTAACCCTTATGAAAATCAGTTGATTAAAGCCGAAAGCATCAAAAGTAGAAAGGCTTTGTACGGTCAGTATACACCAAACCAGTACACTGAAATTGGAGCAGATACTGTAAATTCCTTTTCATCAAATTGAAGGAGAGTTGTTTTTTATTTTTTTCAATATGACTGCTATTGTCACATTTTAAAAGGCTCCCTAACACCCACTTACATTTATTTCAAAGCTTGTTATTTAGGAAGGGTGGGATTTAAAAAAAAAAGAAAGTTAATGAATATGATTATTCACAGTATCTAAACAAAGGGTCACAGGATCACAAACTGCCTCTCCTTGTGATCAAATTTAGTTCATAAGCATGATTTAGCATTTTGGAATTAAATGGCTTTGCACATTATACATGAGTTCCAGTTTGCTACAATTCCCATCAGTCCTGCTATAATGATTCCTAATCTGCTTTACTCATTTATTTGATTCGCTTAATCCCCATAGACATTTGAATTCCATGTAAACAGTTACCTCCCCTTGTCAGGGACCACTAATTTTCTCCTTTGGTTTTATTTTTTACTAGGATTCAACATTGCAGAATTTCTTTTTCTTTCCTTTTTAACTTTATTTATTTATTTTGGCTGAGTTGGGTCCTTTCATGGGCCCTCCCCATCTGTGGTGAACGGGGGGCCATTCTTCGCCATGGTGCTTGGGCTTCTCACCATGGTGGCTTCTCTTGTTGCCTAGCACAGGCTCTAGGCATGTGGGCTTCAGCTGTGGCTCATGGGCTCCAGAGCGCAGGCTCAGCATTGTGGCACATGGGCCTAGTTGCTCCATGGCATGTGGGATCCTCCTGGACCAGGGCC
Organism: Lipotes vexillifer; assembly: GCF_000442215.2. Lineage (NCBI taxonomy): Eukaryota > Metazoa > Chordata > Mammalia > Artiodactyla > Lipotidae > Lipotes > Lipotes vexillifer. Next base: position 330,993 of record NW_006794361.1, on the reverse strand, counting down.
TGAACCTGTATCCCCTGCATTGGCAGGTGGATTCCTAACCATTGCACCACCAGGGAAGCCCAACATTGCAGAATTTAATATTGTTCCTGGTTAGGAGCACTCTGGTCTCAGATAACCTAGATTTAAATATTGTTACTTAACTTCTCAAAGTCTCTCATTTTGCATCTGCAAAATGGCAATCATAACAATATCTACAGCAAAACCTACCTCATGTACCTGACCTGTCTAACCACCAACACTGGTTTCCTCGGCTCAACACCTGTGGAGTTGCCCAGAGACCCGCACTCAAAGGGCTGTGTGCTTGAGTTAGTGTGCTATTGTCTCTAGCTTTAAATTCTTAAAAATTCTTGAACGAGGAACTTAGCATTTTCATTTAGCACTAGGCCCTGCAAATTGTATAGCTGGTCTTGCTAACTACAGAGATGGAACTCTCAACCACTTATAGAGCTTTCTCCATATTAATCTTAAAATAGATCAATATGATGTCAAAATAAATGGACTTATAATGGTATGGAAAGATCCACATACTGTTTGACTCATTTTTTTTCTTTTTATTGGATCTGTTTCCTCAACTGTATTTTTTCTTATGTATATATTGACTCAAAATTATTGATATTTGTATTCTATAACATTTGGAGAGATTTAACAAACTCCCTTGAGTTGCCAGATTTAATAAATATAAATATAAGATGTGCAGTTAAATTTGAATGTCAGATAAACAATGAATAAATTTTTTATAAGTACATCCCATGTAATATTTGAGAAATACTTACATAAAAAATTTAGCCTGCATCAAAAGCAATAAAAAAGAAATGGTATTGCATTACACTGAATTATATCAGCAAAATTCTGCACTATTTCTCCAGCTTTCAAAGGAAAGAAAGCAGAGATGAAAATAATGGATTGTGTGAATGTATGTGTAGGTCAAAAAGGGATACATTTTATGAATATGTATCCTTGAAAAGACTGGCCTGATAATTATGCCCTGTAAAATACTCTAATAAATTATAAAGCAAGTTTTTAAATAGAGGATGAACTATTAGTTTCTGGGGTACACATCAGTGGTCAGGATACTATCTCCCAATGTTTTAAAGAGAAAAAATAGGCATAAGCTCTTAGACTGTGCTACCTGTATGGAATCTCTCAGGTACTCAGAACATGATTTTCATGAGTATATCTTCTAACCAGCCATCTTGCCTTTCTCCACTAGCAAGGTATGTGTTTACTGTTTACCTCAACTATTCCATTAAATTAAAGTGTCATATGATTTAAAAAAAAAAATCTAAAATTTGGAAACAAATCTCCACATTGTTCAAGACTGATGTATGAAGAAAGTGATAGAAATCAAGGCTCCAAATTTTGGCTTCACCTGATTGTGAATGGCTCGGATTCCACAAGGAAAGCCTAGTGAAGGCAGCCAGTATGAAATGGTAGGTTTCCTGTCTTCCAATCTGGACTTACAGAAATAAAATAAAGCACTAACTGCTGAAATTATGCAAAGCACTTAGCCAAATATTCCCAAATAATCTGAATTTACCTAAGAAAATATTTTTCTATACACACTGGCTAATAATCTTCCTAAAATTAATATTATAATACCTTATTTTCTGTGGATATTACACAAGTAATTCAAACATGAGATAGTTTCTTCCATCCTACTCTCCCAGAATTAAAAATGAGTTATCTCAAGTCAGTGTTGCAATTTGAGTAAGTAGACTGCCATTATATGAATTATCAAAACTGCCTAAAGTAGAATAAAAGTCAAATTTGGAAAATAATGTTATATCAAAGTACTCCTGGGGCTTCCCTGGTGGTGCAGTGGTTAAGAATCTGACTGCCAATGCAGGGGACACGGGTTAGAGCCCTGGTCCAGGAACATCCCACATGCCACAAAGCAACAAAGCCTATGCTCTAGAGCACATGAGCCACAACTACTGAGCCCATGTGCCACAACTACTGAAACCCGCATGCCTAGAGCCTGTGATCTGCAACAAGAGAATCCACCACAATGAGAAGTCCGTGCACCACAACTAAGAGTAGCCCCCCTCACCACAACTAGAGAAAAGCCTGTATGCAGCAATGAAGACCCAATTCAGCCAAAAATAAAATAAATAATTTATGAAAAAAGTTCTCCTTCCCTCCCCCTACAAAAAAAATATGATGCTGATAGATGTTTAAGTAGGTTTAACTAGTTTTGAAAATAACTCTAAAAATTTACACAAGGAAATGGTGATAATATTTGGAGTCAGTTTTAAGTAGGGTGGTCATTAACAACCCCACCAAGAAGTAATGGCCTGAAAGAAGTGAGGGGTTCTCTCCCTGAGGATAACTGGAGATGATAACTCCAAGTGGAAAGAACAATAAGGACAAAGTTGCAGGGCAGTAGTGTGTTTGCATTTGCCAAGAACAGCAAAATGCTGAAGGGATTAAGAAGGAAGGCAGTAAGGAAGAAATCAGGAAGGTGAGCACCATGTGATAAAAGAGGGATAGGGCTAGGAGACCTGGAAGGCAAGTTGAGTGGGGTCTTGGTCTTGCAGGTTATTGAAGGACTTGTTTTATTCTGAGTGAGTTGGTCATCCTTTGGCAGATGTGGAGAATAGAATTGGCAAGTTTCTGACCTACATTTTAAGATCACTAACACCCGCTGTAAAGCAATTATACTCCAATAAAGATGTTAAAAAAAAAAAAGATCACTATGGTTGGTGTGGAGAATAGACTAAATGATAAAGGTAAAAGAGGGAAGGTCAGTTAAGAGCTTACCCCAATGATCCTAGTGAGAGATGGACCCAAACAGTAGTGGCAGAGATGCTGAGAAGTAGTTTCATTCTTTATATGTTCTGATGGTATCTGACAGGATTAGATAATGAATTAGTTGTGGGAGTCAAGGTCAATATGGTTGGTTGAAGAACTGGAAGAACAAACTGGTCATAAATTGAGATGGAGAAACTAAGGAGGAGTAGGTTTTTTGACATGTTAGGGTGACACTCATGGACATACAAGTGATCAATTCTGTGTTGAACTCTGGAGCTCAAAGAAAGCAGGCTGGGTCATAGAAACAAATGTATGATTTATTAGCCTACCAATGGCATTTAGGACCATGAAACTAGATGAGATCACAAAGAGAATGAATGCACATGGATGGGAATGAGGTCCAAGGATTGAGTACTGAAACACAATGGGAAGTTGGGAAAATGAGGAAGAACTAGCAAAAGTTACCAAAAAAGAATAGCCACTTCACAAGTGCTGATGAGGATGTGTAGAAAAAGAAACCCTTGTGCACTATTGGTGGGAAGGTAAATTGGTGCAGTCACCATGGAAAACAGCACAGAGCTTCCTCAAAAAATTAAAACTATAACTACCATGTGATTAAGCATTTCTACTTCTGGGTTTTTATCAAAAGAAAATGAAAATACTAAATTTAAAAGATATATGTACCACCATGTGCATTACAGCATTATTTACAATAGCCAAGATATGGAAAAAAACTGTTTCCCTCAGCGAAAGAATGGATAAAGAAAATGGAATATACAATGGAATACTATTCAGCCATAAAAAAGAATGCAAACTTGCCACTTGCAACCACGTGGATGAAAATTGAGGGCATTATGCTAAGTGAAATAAGTGAAAAAAACAAGCTCATTGATAAAGAAGAGAGATTGGTGGTCTCCAGGGTGGGGGGGAGGCACGAGGTGGGCAAAATGGATGAAGGGAGTCAAAAGGTAAAATCTTCCCGTTATAAAATAAATAAGTCATAGAGATGTAATAAACAGCATGGTGACTATATTAGTACTTCATCGCATATTTGAAAGTTGCTGAGAATAGATCTTAAAAGTTCTCACAACAATAAAAAATATTCTATAACTATGTATGGTGATGAATATTAACTAGACTCATCATGATGATTATTTCAAAATTATACAAATATGGAATATTATGTTGTACACCTGAAAATAATATATTGTTGTATGCCAATTATAACCTCAGTTTTTAAAAAAAGGAATAGCCACGCCAGGAAAAGGAAGACTAGTGTTCCTGAAACCAAAGAAATAATGTGTCTCAAGAAGACAAAATTTATCAGATGTGTCCAATGATACCGATAGGTCAAATAAGATGAAGCCTAAGAATGGATCAATGGAGGACATTTGTAGTCTATGTCATTTGATAGTGAGGAAGTTTAAATTAAATATATGAAAGTACTTACAACTACCTAGTTATATAGTAAATAGTCAATAAAATTTGCCCAGTTTTATATCAAGGCTCCATTCTTATGATTGGATATATAAGTCAGCTAGGGCTGCCATAACAAAATACATAGATTGGATGATTTAAATAATGGCAATTTATATTTGCATAATTCTGGAGGTTGGGAAGTACAAGATCAAGGTGTCAACATCTGATGAGGAATATTTTCCTGACTTGCAGATGACCACCTTCTCACTGCGTTATCACGTGGTGGAGAGAGAAAGAAAGAGTAAGCTTTCTGGTGTATCTTCTTATAAAGGCACTATTCCTATCATGAGGACCCACTTATATGACAGGGTCTAAACCTAATGATTTCCCAAAGGCCCCACCTCCAAATATCATTACATTGAGGGTTAGGACTTTAACATATGAATTTTGAAGGAACACAGTTCAGTCCATAGTAGTGGATTTTACACTGTGAAACAGAAACTGCTTGAAAATGATAAGATGATTTACACCTTCCTCACCACATAATACCTAATTCAAACATGGATGGAGAAAAAGAAAATGGAGCAGCTCACTTTCTAAATTTCTTAGAAGCAATTTTGTGGTATGACTGCACATTATTTCTTTGATCTTTATTCCACCAAGTCAACCTATCCTTCTGCTCTCCCTAATAATTTTCACCATCAATGTTTTCTATGTAAAATCATGATATCCAGATAACACCTGCCCAGATATTAAGGAAAAAAACTCTCAGTAGCCTAATGCATACTGAAAAGTACATTCCTGGAGATAGATTTCATACAGGTTAAAATCCTATCCAGAATCAGCCTGTCTAGGTGTGGAGCCCAGCTCCACCACTTATGCTTGTGTGAAAGTAACATCTCAGTTTGCCCTCTTGTAAAATAGGAAGTGCAGGCAGACTTAGGAAATATTGCAAGTTCTGTTCCATACACTTCAGTAAAGCAGCTATCACAATAAAGCAAGTCACACAAATTTTTTGTTTCCCTAGTGCGTAAAAAGTTATGTTTATACCATATTCTTGTCTATTAAGTGTGCAATAGCATTACATCTAAACAATGTATATACCTTAATTTTAAAATATTGCTTAATAAGGCTAACCACCTGAGCTTCCAGCAAGTCACAGTAGTAATATCAAAGATCACTGATCACTGTTAACAAATATAATAATGAAAGAGTTTGACATATTGTGAGAATTACCAAAATGTGGCACAGAGACATGAAGTGAGCAAATGCTGTTGGAAAAATGGCACTTATAGATTTGCTTGAAGCAGAGTTGTTACAAACCTTCAATTAGTAAAAAAACACAATTATCTGTGAAGTGCGATGAAATGAAGTACAATTAAATGAGGTATGCCTGTAATTGTTGTAGTAGCAGTACTTATAGGATTGTGAGGATTAAATAGTAGTTAAAGTGCTTAGGACCATGCCTAACACATGAAAAATAAATCTGGTTCATATAAGTATCATCCACAAAGACTTAAAAATACATATGTCCAGGTCCCATCCAGAACTACTGAATTAAATACACCTAAGTAGGGTACAGGAATATATGTCAGTAAAACAAATGTGCTGATGGCTAGTCCTGTTTGGGAACTGCTTGCGTATTCTCCAAACACAAAGCTCATTTGGGTGCTTAGTGAAATGGATAATGCTTGGAGCAGTGTTTGCTGTAATTATAGATTTTTATTTACTACTTAAGACTGGATGGAAGGAATATATGGGCACTCAGCTGCAGTAAAGTACATCTGAGAAGAGCCCTTGACCACTGTATCATTGGGAAAAATCCAATCCATCCCAGAAAAACAAGTCAAACCAAAATAAAAGTTCACAATATAAATAAATGTAACCTTATACAAATTAAGCTAAGGGAAATAAATGTAACCTGAGAAAGAAATGGGAAAACAAGGGGTAGCAGGGAAAAGAGCACATGAAATACTGAAAGGATGAGAGAGGAGAATTTTGAAATGAACAAAAATCCTCAAAAAATAGTACATGGAAAGGGTTAAATGAAATATTGTACATCTAAATAAAAAGAATCTAAGCAATTGTCAAAAACAATACTAGATTAGTGTATGTTAATGAAAATGTAAAATCAAATTGTACAAAGTAATCTTTGATATAAAGTTATATTTCATTATTACACATATAAATAACTAATTATTATAGAAAAAACAGAGCATAAAGATAAATGAAATAATCTCTAATAGCACCACTCAGGGAGAAGAAATTGAAATTGAAGCTATTTAAGATACTGTATGTTTATATTTATATACATATATATATATAGATAGATAGATATGTTTCAAAAATACGTATATATTTACATATACTTACAATGTGTCCTGCACTCATATCACGACACCCTCATTTGATCTCTCTACTGCCCCTCTTACTTACCACCCCACATTTTCTCCATTTTATAACTAAAAAGATTACTAAAAATATATAAATCTGGTTATATTACCCTGATGATTAAAATACTTCAATATCTTCTCTATCCCTGAGGATCAAGTATTAAATCCTTATTACATCTGGAAAGACCAACTATGCTCAAGTTATATGTATTTCCCTACTTCCTCCTTCTCCCTCAAACTACTCTAGTCATACTTACTCTACTTGTTTAAGTCGCTAAGATGTGGCATAATTGTTCTTTTCTTCAAGACTGGAGAACTACCCTCAAGACCTTACCTATACTCTCCTTTCTTCCCCTAGATAGCTTACTCATTCTTCAACTCTGTAATATTTTCAACTGTTTCTCAGATTAAAGCACTGATAATAATGGAAACAATCCTCCCAATACTTAAAAAGAAACAGCCGAATTTAAATTTTTTTCTAGAAATCCAGAAAATTAGTCATGGAGCTTTATGAGATTAAATGGCAAGTAAAACATAATCGTGACCCCAAGGCAAGGAGGGAATGCTAAATGGGCTAAACATTTCTAGCATATTCAATATGCTTTACAAATAAAATCACTTATAATTACCAAACAAATCATGAAATATATATTTACCCTACTTTATCACTGAAGAAACTGAAGATCAAAGAGATTACAAAAGATTTCTAACATCAAACTGGATTCCAACCGAGCGCTGTCTAAATCCAAGACAAGTACATTTTCCACTATCCCCACCACAGCAGCTCAACAGCTTACTGTCCACAGATAACTCTAACACAAAGCACAGTGTGATTGGCATGACAATAAAAACAAATAAAAGGTGTCGTGGTAGTGATTTGAAAGAAGCATCTTTCAGTAGAACTTTATCTGGTTGTGAAAAGCAATGTTAGAGAGGCATAAAAGAGGATTTAAGAACCCTGCACTAGGGAGGTGGTATTCGCCTTGCACTTCCTATAGTAGGATTTTGAAATGATTCAGAAAAGACATAAAAATGAATAATAAGTAGCAAAACCAGAAAGGATCATATTTGAAACAAAAGCCATAAAAGGTGCCATGTTCAGTCTTTGATAGGGTTCATACAGCTTTCCCAGTTCTCCTATACAACATTCCCAGTTGTCACAGATGGCCTGGCAGAGGAGGTAACTCTGGTGACTTTTTAGGGAAGGCTGTTAATCAGATTATTACAACCTGAGACATAACAAATTCCAGAGAAGTTACCTTGGGTAGATGCAGTTTGGACTATCTGTCCTTCACGTCTGCTAAGGACAGAAAGCTGCACTTAAATGACATGGTACCAATGAATGATAATGCTTAGATGTGACAGCTTAGGACCCTTCCCTAATAGGACAGAATTCACATATTGAGGTAGATTGGAGAAAAGAACATCTTCATTTGTTATTGTGAATTAAAACTGAACAAATTCTAATACCAAGTATAATTAAACACAAAGGCATTCTGGAGATTTTTTTCAAAAATGGCATCACTGATAAATGTTCCTATAAAAAGATTCCAAAATAGGTAGGGAACAACAACTAAATTGAAGAAAAACATGAATGCAAAATATATTATGCTTCCATAAACATTTTTCAGGTATGTTCTGAGATAAAGGATATTTGTAAATTCTGCTTTATAAAATCATACATAAAAGTCATATTTCTCACCTACTTATTTCAATGATAAATGCAAGGTCTACTTGAAGATTTCTTAAAATAAGTAACCACACATAATTGTATCAGAGACAGGCAAATTTAAATATTTCACATATGGCTAATTCTAACAAATTATTTTCCTATATTCATAAGTTAAATAAAGGAAATTACATGTATTTTAGCTGCTTAATTACTATATATCTTTATTAACTATTTTACTTCATTGAGTTAGAGAAACCAGCTATGAATATGCCCTGTAATTTAAGTCCTCAAAATTAGTAGAAAAAAGAGGCAAGGGACATCCTTTAGACTCCACAAGTCAGAACAGAATGACTATTAGTAAAGCAGCAATTTGGTAAAATCAGTGTATCTTTGTAAGGGAGAATCACATTCCTTGTTCTGACAAACAGTTTATTAAATTGAAACTGAAGTCATTTCCAGTGACTGAAATTTACAGATGTATTTTTCTATGAAGAGAGTATGGAATTATCTAAGTCAGTAATTCAGACTTCTCGTCTCCTTTCTACTAGGAGCGCCTAAGCTGGCTGCTTCTTTTGCAGAGAATGTCCTTCTCCCAGGTGACCATGTGCTGGCTCCTCTTGATTTTTAGCCATTGACTCAAGGTTTACTTCCTCAGAGAAATATCACCTTGTATAGAATACTGCCCCAACACACACACACACACACACACACACACACACACACACACACACACACACACCTATTATGTTGTACTATATTATAGTATTTTATTAAGTCAGGGTTCTCAAAGTGTAGTCCAAGGACTTCTGGGAGACCACAAGACTTCTTCAGGAAGACTGAAATTCCAAACTATTCTTATAATAAGACTAAGACATTATTTGCCTTTTAAACTCTCATTCTCTCATGAGTATACAAAGTATGAAACTTCCTTAATATGGCTTCAGATTTCACATTGCAACTAACCTCTTAAACTTCTTAATTTATAAGAAACACTTGTTTTATATACTCAGGATATGCTGTCCACATACTCTAAAAAACTAAATACTGAATGTACACACATCTATGTAACATATATATTGTATATATCTTAAATGTTACACATATATTTAATTCTGTTGTGTATATACACAAACATTTAAGGTTCTTTAGAGCATACAGGTAGCAGATTCTAAATTTTAAATGAATTCAGATAATGGTAGATTGAACCATATAAAATTGCCAATATCAGACTATGTTTGAAATGAAAAAAACTACAAGTTATTGTGATTCAACATTAAAAAGCTTACTGAAGAAAAAGTTCATGGGAAAAGTTTACCTTTTCATATAAATGAGGTTATCCATTATAATCAAAGATACTGTTCAGGCATTTTTTTTCCCCAATAATTTAACTTTGGACAGGTAGCACAAACAGACATCTGCCATAAGATCCTATAAAGAATGTTGATGGCAAAGCAGCAATCTTTTCCATCAACAGGGCCAGGTGTACCAAGAAGAACAGGCTAGTTAGTTCCATCAGCTCAGGAAATGGATTGATCCCAAAGGCAATGAAAGAGAGACTTGACCATCTGCAGTTCCCAAGAAGATAAATAAATCAGATTCGAATGTCTGCTGCAACTCTGGATAAGATCAGAATGTCCCCTAATCCTTTATAGTATGGAACAATGACATATAAAATATTGTTGCCAATGGGCACAAACTGCTCTACTTGCCAGTCAGTCAAGGGAAAGAGGGTGTCCCCCCCGCCAAACATCTTCAATCATGCTCCTATTATACAAAATAAGAAAATAAAGATAAACAAGGAAGGATAAGTACTACTTATATATTAAATAGCACAATATAAATGTTAGATAAAATGGTGTAGTGTTTCTTTTAAAACAGCATATCCTATGGATAAACAACAAGGTCTATTGTATAGCACAAGGAACTATATTCAATTATTCAATATCTTGTAATAAACCATATGAAAAAATATGAAATAGAATATATATATATATATATGTATTATATATACATAACTGAGTCACTTTGCTGTACACCAGAAACTAACACAACATTGTATATAAATTATTATTCAATTAAAAAAATAAAATAGCATATCCTACTTTGGGATTATTTCAACATGTGGGGTGATAATGGAAGTGCCCTCTTTCTAATACTTCTCTCCATGGGGAAGGAATTCACTGGCTATAACAACCCTGGTTGATCTCAACTCCCTCTCTTACTTTTCCCCTACTTATGAGTTTGAAAGAAGAATTGCACATGAGTAGAACAGAGCTTGCTTCTGGCCTCCTTGGAAGTGAACTGCTTTCAGGAAATATATCTACCAATCTGCTCCTTCATTCCACCAATTTAAAAAGAGCCTTCTAAAGAGGCCAGGGAGAGGTCTGCCCCAGTCCATCCCTATAACTGTGGCTGCAATTACTTCTTGGGTTCAGTATGGCCCACAAACCCTTATAAAATAAAGGTGATATTTTGGCTCCATTTATTGACCTTTCCATCACATTTCTCAATTGCTTCAAGATCTCATTAGAGAAGATAACTATTATTAAAGACTCTCAGGTGTCTCACCCTTTGGCATAATGAACTTCAAAGGAAAATAAACACATACTTCCAAATCAATTTTTGAGAATTATCATCTCTTACATCTCTACAGACTTAGAATTAAAGAGCTTGCTGGCCACCGTCTTTCAGTGCAGACCAACAAACCTGGAAAAAAAGAGAATTAAGGACGCTTGGCTTGGAGATGTTAGTAGTGACTTCTTTCCTTTTTTTCTTTCTAATGGATAAACTCAGGACATAAATTCTTCCACTTGAGATAAAAAAAACCAAACCAAACCAAACAAACAAAAAAGGCCGTAGAGCTATCCTGCCTTTTAACACCAGATGAATTCTGATGGATTAATACAAATGAAGATTAGTGAAATTTGGGTCTACACTGGCTGGAACCACCAAGCTCTATCGAGTTAATGAAATGTAGCCAATAAAAACTGCAGCCAAATCTATAGTGACAAGAACACAAAACTTCCCGTTAACTTCATTTTGCTATTATGAGAAGACAGTGATGAAGAGTTGTTCCAATTAAATAGCACTCTATTTTTACATAAGATAGATGATCATAATAGTCAATGACACTTTTTAAGGGAAGTGTTGCTGGAAAATTACAAAGCAAAGCAGGCCTAAACAGCTGCATCTGTTGGACTGGGTCTTTGCAGCTGCACAGAACCCAGGATAAATGACAAGCAATTCTTCTCACTCATTCCTCTATTACTTCTAAATCTTCAGATTCATATTTCATCCTTCAGTATCATATTATTTTTCTTATTGAGTTGCTGGGAAAAAAAGATAATTTAACTAAAGATGGTAAAATGAAGTGGACAGCCTCTTTGTCAGAGCTATAAATGAGAGGAAAAAGTCATTTGATTTTAACCCCTGGTTAAAGTATTTTCAGGTATTTCACCTGGGTCAGCATGTGACCTCTGGAAGGGGTAATAACAGAACTAGAGTTTTGTAACCAAGAAATGAATTGAGAGGTCATATTAACACTGTGAAAGTAATAATGTCACAGTACAAAAACTCTATCCAGAGTTCCGAATTTCCAAAATTTAAGCAATAAAATCAGCTATAGTCAAGTTCACGCCTACAAATCAGGAGACAACCCCACCACTACAATACAAGCTCTTGGAGCTCAAGTACCATCATCTATAAAATAAAGCTGTGAGAATTGCTGAAACTAAGTTTTCTTTTAACTCTAAGATTTTCTGTGTCTATTATGTATGCATATTGTAAGAGAGACAGATGGATAACAGGCACTTCTGCTGAGGGAAATGTGAAAGTAAACAAAAAGTCAGTACTAATGATAGCTGAACATTTTATAAAAGAAGGAAATCTAATAATTCTGTTTTTCATTCTGTGCTATTTCTTTAAGTAATTATACTAAGAGTTCCTGATTCTAAAACCTTCATTTTTCATTGCTCTCATTTAAATGTGCCAATTAAAGAAAATGCATTTTTATCATATTTATTATTTTTTTCTTATTAGAAGAGTGCTGCATGTTCATTGTTTCAAATACAAAGACTCACAACAGGAAAATGAAAATTATATGAAATCCTATCACCCACACATAACCACAGTTAACATTTTCTACATAAGTGTATGTATGTGAAATTTGAAATAAGCTTCCAGATTCTGGCTTACTGAGTGGTACTGAAGAACTTTGAGAATGGGTCCCTGTTCAGAACTGTTCAACCACATATTTTCAGTGGTCAATTTGAAATTGGCACCATGAGAATTAAGAAATCACTTCCAAACAAGTAATTATCAAGGTCCAAGAATCCATACTGGGGAAACTTGTATAGTGAAAGAAGTAGAAAATAAACTTCTATGCTACAATTTGCTGAGCAGAATGGGCTAAGAAATTGAGTGCTCCAATTAAAGAGTTCCACTTATTCATTAGCTGACTAAATGGCATGCCTGCTTAATTGGAATAATCAGCAAGGCAGAGACTTAGTTCAGTGCATTGGAATGACTCCTAATAATAGTTAACTGGCATGCCAATCTCATTTAAATGGAACACCTGGTGGTATCTCTCAGTCTTGTTCCCAGGAGTTGGCTCTATGATATTTACTCACATAAATGTCTATGGGGCAATGCTTTTATTGTTTCCTTATGCTACACCATGGGGATTACTAAGAAAGTTTTATCAGGATTTTTGTTTTCACCATAACACGTTTATCAAATAATTGCACAATTTGACACTGAAAATCCAGAGCGGTAGACTGAGGTTAATGATGCACTTGGAGTGTTACTAAAGAGTATACTCTTAAAGAGAGTACCTTTAATTTTATGAAGTACCTATTTTTCAGCCTTACAATTATACATTTGATGTCCCATTCAGCTATTATGGAAGAATTTCATTGATAAGAATGACAAGGAAACACAAAATGTCAACCTCAATGAGTTTAGTTCGACTTATCCAATTAAATTTTAACTGCTAGAAAACAGATTCTGTACTAAATTTGCTTCTTTAGACAAATAAGCTATTAAGACTAGGGTTCTGGTGGGGACAAATGGTGTAGCAATTTCATTTAAGTCAAATCTTATGAGCTAAAAGTTTTTTAATTGATTTCAAAACCGTGAAATGAAAAGTCCTTAGTATTTTTATGATTGAAGTACAAAATATATGAAGGCCTACTGCTACCTAATACCATTGAAATATTTATATTTTTTAGCATCCCACAAATAGTTTTTTGGCAAGAAGGTGAATTAATGCAGACTGTTAGCGCTCTCTCCTAAATCCAACCCTAGTGAAGTGGCAAAATCAACAAGGAAATTCTTGGATCTGAGAAACTAAAAATTTTAAGAATATATATATACATCCTTTTGTTGGAGGGAAATGGCAGTTCCTAGTGGAGAGAAAGACCAAAGAAGAACTTGTAACCATGTTCTTCTCCTCTCTACATTACACTGGATTGAACATTGCTCTCTGCACAAGCCATGAACAAACAGGTACAACAGGGTTAATTGTAACTGGGTAGTTGTCATAGGTTAGGGTTTTCCCAGGCAAAAGTTGAGATAGAGTTTGAGCTATCAATACAATGTTATTATTGGAGGCCAATACCTATGAAAAGAAGGACGATAAAGCAGGCTTGGACAGAGAAAGAAATCAAACAATGATGCAGGTTTGACACACCTTTGGCCTAACAAGTAGAGATTTGGAGGGAAAGTACTACCATCACAAGTGCCCTGCATCAAGCTGGTATTTAAACCCCTGGCAGGCTGTTGTCACCGGATGTGGATTTCACTGGAAAAGACATGACTTTGTTAGGGAAGCTCTCTACTTCTGATGAAGTCCATGAAGGAGCTGACAGATGGAGGCTCACCGCACTCCCCATACCTGGGCAGGAAGTTCTTTCTTGAAGTGGTGTCTGGGTGGTACGTCTCTTGTCTACTACAGTGGACTAGTGGCCGGCAAGGAGGAGGAATGAATAACAACATCTACAGAGAAACCATAGTCCCTTTGCACTTTTCATTTAATCCTTATTCTTTATAATCTCAGGACTAAATTATCATAGTTAATAAATATATGAAAAAGGGAATTATCAATTTTACTAATGAATACAGAAACAATTATAAATAATATATTAATAAATTAAATGTACATATTTATATAAAACTATATTGAAGGGATTTTTAATAGGCATATGAGTGTTTTATTCAGACCATTTCTAAGGATTCTGCTTCAAAAGTTTAACATGTATCATTCATGCTTATCTTAATGAATACAGTCTAGTTTTTGAGAGATGATATATCATCAAGGTCTGTAGAGTTTTCATTATCATTTACAACAAGGAATTCTCTATTCTTGCAAGTTCAGAAGCTATTCAGATCAATTAGAATGGTGGTGACTGTGTATATATGTACATAGTACATTAAATATATACACACATATGCGTGCGTGTGTGTGTGTGTGTGTGTGTGTGTGTGTGTGTGTGTGCATATATATATTTCACTTGTATATGAAATCCAAGTGTTGGAATTACTGGTACATAATGACCAAACGACTTCTCCAGTGTTTCCCCCATATGTCTATCTAGGCTCCCCAGTGATGAGAAATTCATGTGGCAACCATATCTATTGTGGGTTGATTCCTCAAAGAATTAAGTTAACTGCAAGGCTTTAAAACATAAACAAATAATTGAAACCCAAATGTGGATGACTTTAGTAGAGGTTTGACAACAGCAGACTCACTGCTTATAGTAGCTTTGAATATCTATATCATGTAGTTATTTTTAGGTTTGCTGTTCATATAACTTGAAAAAACATGCATGGCAAGCAGGCAAGGGAGATAAGCTCATTGCCAAAAACCACTACCCAGTGAGGTTGGAGTAGCAGTTGTAGTATTTGGAATTGTATTTATTTATTCATATAGAAAATCCTCACAAACCTCGTTTGTTTATATAAAATGTAAAATGGTTTATAAATGAAAACACACAGTGGGAGTGGATAAAGAAGTAAAAAAATATTGGATAAAGAGAAAGAGAGCAATTATTCTAAGCCATAAAATAGTAGTCCTGGGGACATTACATATTGTCTTCGGGTTCACACACTGGGGTTATTGAGACGCTCTCAAGATACGTTCCTTCGTGTCAAAATCTATTCCATTATTAACATCCTTGACAAGGAAGGTCACAGGTTTTGGGGCACAGGTTTTTGAGAATAATTTCTTTAATGACTCATCAAGGTCATTTCAGTATGACCTTGTTCAAATTACTTAGCTTTCTTCAGTTTCAACTTTCTTATTTCTAAAATAGTCAAATAATATATATTTGGAATCTATGAATATTAAATTAAATGAAGTAATGTCAATAAAGTTACCCTACTTATTCTTAGCCACACTACCCCCTCCTGTTTCCCAATCACTTGCAAAATTTTATTCTTTACTTGATTATACTACAATCATAAATTTATTTATTCTAATAAAACATTTAAAAATATGTCCAGGCCTATATAACATTGTTTACTCTATTTATTTATCTATGTGATTATTTTAATATCTTCCTGGATAATTAGCTATTCTGGATAAAATTTTTCAAGCTCTTAGTTATTACCACTTAATGGAAAAAGAGAAATAGAAAGGTAAGAGTCTTAGAGAAAATCAGTAGTATATTATGTAAGGAAAAATATCTAAAATCTGCATCTAAATACAATAAAGCTAAAATTATATTTCAAAAGTCTAAGAAATTATGTTTTTTGGTGATGTATTATTAAGAAAATTAATATTTTAATAACTCTAGTAGATTCATGAAATGCATGATGTTTTACATTCTGTTATAATTTTAGATTAGAATAACATCAAATACTTTCTAGTAATAATTTTAAATTCACTTCCATGTGTAAAATAGACCCAAATACAGAATACTGAATCCAGTTTTATTTACCTTAAAGGACCAGGAAAATTTATTCAGATATATCTAAGTTTAGGAACTGAATGTTAAACTAGTATAGTCAGTGCAAGACAAAAAACAATAAAATTTTCTTTTTTCATTAAGGATTAGTTTGGAATGTTGATGACTAATGCTAAATATAATAAAAATTATCAGTTTATATCTTATTTGCTTTTGAATAATCTGTCATCTGGAGTTATTCCAAAATAAATAGCAAATGGACCCCCCGTCCTAAAAAAATGAGATAGCAATCCAACTTTCTAAGCAAATACATAATGACGTTTTCCGATAACAGAAGAGAGCTGAACAGCAATGCAATTAGATTTCCCTAGCAGTATATGTCACTCAAATCTATTATTAATTTTGTGCCTTACCCAGCACATAGAGGTGTAGTTAAGATTAGAGTCCATTGGATAATTTAAAATTCATAAAGTTTCTTGAGCTTCTCAAAGTAAGGTGCTATATAAATATTAAATAGCAATAATCATGGTAATGATGAAATTATTATTCTAATCTTCATTTTGCACATGCTGTAAGTAATTCTCAGCCACTTGGCTATGTGCACATACACAAAGCCAGGGAGGTTCTGGGGGTCTGGAATTCCCTTTGAAATCAATGGGAGCTCTGCAATCAATTCAACTCGACAGGGGGCTGGGGAGGAGAGTGGGGAAGAAAGGAAAATTGCACTATAACACTGAATAAAATCAAAGCAAATAGAAAAAAGCACAGTTCAATGGTTTTAAAGTTAAAAAAAATACGACTTCTGTTTTTAATTAAAGAAACAAAATTCTAAGTATTATTTCATAGGAAAAAAATAAACATTAAAAAGAATATTTTTTTAAAAATAACCATGCACTTTCTTGTATAAGAAATTAAAAATTTCCATTCTTTTAAATATGTTCATTTATGTTTCTTGCAAGTTCCTTAACCTTATTTTGGATGTGAAAATATCTTTTCCAGTATCATATTTTAAAATCCTCTTTGTGTCTGCTGAAATTGGTTCCTGTAATAGTCCTGAAAAGATGGTAATAGATTGTATTTAAAAAGACAGCCTTCTGCCGTTACTGAGAACTGCATTAGCACATGTGGCCAAGAAAATCATAAAAATTGATGCCTTCAGAAAAGATGTGATAAGGTGGATTTCCTTGTAATTAGCATAGTGGAAACTACAAATATGTTCATGTTTAATATTGAAAACATGGTGCAAGATTCAGGGAAAGATATCTTTTTGAACTGCTATTTATATACCTTAAAAGCTGTCTCTTCTCTAATTTTATCCTTAAACCCATACTTAGCCCAGAGATGGAAACCATATTTATAGAAACAATCTTAATGAGATTCTTTAAGATAAGAGGGCACAAACCAACACCTACAAATGTATAGTTTACTCAGCCAGCTAGTAACCATGGAAACAGATTGACCATTTACACAGAGCTAGCCCTTGTGAATTCAACCCTGCCTCTCTGTCTTGAAAATTGCTAACAATGTAATCTGATTACTTTGTGTAAGAACGTATTATCATTCAAACAACCAACCAACCAATCAAGTATGTATATTAAAAAGTTCTTGCTACATCATTGTATAAAAAGGCTTAAGACATGTCTAACATAAAAGTTTAACAAAATCCTTTCCACAGAATCTTCTTTTACTGGAGTAAGATAAAGATGTTGCATCAATAAGGCCCTTGATTATAGGCCATCTGCCCATATTGTCATTCCACACTTCATTTTTCTGTGCATTATCAAACTTTCAAACTCTGTCAAGCATATGTCCTTTATAATATTACTTCACATCATCCTCAGCCTCCACGTAAATGTGTTAGAACAATGACTATTGACAACTCTTTGACAAATGAAATACATTATAAGCCTTTGATCTTAAGCAGTGACAATTACCTATTTTATTTGATACTATTATTATAAATAACTGTATCTGCTACTTTGGTATATCTTACAGTTTAAAATGAAATCTCACATATATTATTAATATTGAATCTCCCAACAGCTCTGGCAGAAAGACATCATCATTGCTGCTTAAAACAGAGAGAATTCAAAGAGATCCAAGACAGTTCAAACATCTTATCCAAGGTAAAATTAAATGAAGAAAAAATATATATAAATAAAGATTTTTAACGGCAAAGTCAAGATTTAAACTTTAAACTTTTGACCCTAAGTTTGTCCTTCACTCTATACCTTTAATTATTCAATTCCCAGTTAATATCCTAAGACAACTAAGCTTTTCTAGTTAACCATACTTACCAAAAAGTCAAAGTTTCTCTGTACACCTAATTCTCATCATACTTCACTTATTCTTCTTGTATGGCCTGTGGTGATTATAAAACTTTTTATTATGGCCTAGGCTATGTAATCAAATATCAAAGATTAAAAGATTACACTAACAAATACTATTATAAAAATAGCAATTCTCCTTTTGTTGTTACCAATCACCTATTGAAATCATATATATATATATATATATATATATGTATATATAATACTTCCTGCCCATGATAATGAAGCTATAGTTGACATATTGGAAAAGTTAATTCCTTAATATTTCTACAATGCTACAAATTGAGTGCTTTTATTTTCACTATTTCAAAAGTTTCAAAACAGAAAGATAAATTTTTAAAAAAATGTATGTAAATATACTTGCTTCAGTTTTTATGGAGGAGATTAAAAATTAAATTGTATCCTATTCATATTTTGTTGTTTACAATGAAGATGGAATTCAGGTGAAAGTGTCACCTAAGGCATTTAAACAAATACAGCAAAAGTAAAATCCCTTTAGTATCCCCTACTACTGTAAATTCCTATATGCAGTGAATCAACATTCTTTATTACCCTGGCATATTGCCTATAAAATTTATCGCATTTTATGTTTCTCATCTGTTTCTATGTAACTCCTGAAATATAGAGACCATAAGTTATTCAATATGTATATACAATCTCAGCATAGGTCATGGCACTTGACATTCAATAAAAAACTTATGAGTAATATAACTTAGCAGCATGTTATAGATGTTAGCCAAGGCCAAAGATACCCATGAGGTTAGGATTACTTTGAAGTCTGTAATAGACTATATATAAATACATATTATATGTATATAGATTATAAATACATATATATGCATATAAGTGTTTAATGTGAAGAAAGATATCTCCCTTGATACTGTTTAAATAAATAAATTTTTATGGGAATAGCATTTTTCAAACTTTTTTCTATAAAGCTGAGAGTCTAGAAACAAAGAATTTCAGAAATCATAAGGTATAATATTACAAGTTACTTACAACTTTGATTTATATTAAGCCAGTGGTAAACTTATCCCACATATGAAATGAGTCAAACTCTTTCAAAACACTAAGAGTGTGTTAAAGGAAAGGAAAACTGTACTAAATAGTTCATGCTGCTCTACAAGATTTCATTTTTCACAGTGGGAAAAATTTATTTCATCCAAAAGAATGACTTACTTGTCAAGGCTCACAAAATTATCAGATATTTTCAGATTGGACCTAAACCTAGAAATACAGTTTAAGAACTTAAGTTTACAGACACTGCATCATGTTCCTCCTTGTATATCCAGACTCCTTTACAGAGGCTCTTAAAAACAAAAACAAAAACTACCCTTTTTGCCTATGATATAAAATCAACCTAGATGTTAAAAAGATATATATTTTTTCTCCCATTCTGAGGGTTGTCTTTTTGTCTTGTTTATAGTTTAATTTGCTGTGCAAAAGCTTTTAAGTTTAATTAAGTCCCATTTGTTTATTTTTGTTTTTATTTCCGTTACTCTAGGAGGTGGGTCAAAAAAGAACTTGCCGTGGCTTATGTCAAAGAGTGTTTTTCCTATGTTTTCCTCTAAGAGTTTTATAGTGTCTGGTCAGAATAGGAGAAAATATTTGCAAATGAAACAACAGACAAAGGATTGATCTCCAAAATATACAAACAGCTCATGGAGCTCAATATCAAAAAAACAAACAATCCAGTTAAAAATGGGCTGAAGGACTTCCCTGGTGGCACAGTGGTTGAGAGTCCGCCGGCCGATGCAGGGGGCGCGGGTTCGTGCCCCGGCCTGGGAGGATCCCACATGCCGCGGAGCAGCTGGGCCCGTGAGCCATGGCCGCTGAGCCTGTGCGTCCGGAGCCTGTGCTTCACAACGGGAGAGGCCACAACAGTGAGAGGCCCACAAACAGCAAAAAAAAAAAAAAATGGGCTGAAGATCTAAATAGACATTTCACCAAGGAAGACATACAGATGGCTAAGAGGCACATGAAAAGATGCTCAATGTCACTAATTACTAGAGAAATGCAAATCAAAACTACAATGAGATATCATCTCACACCAGTCAGAATGGCCATCATCAAAAAATCTAGAAACAATAAATGCTGGAGAGGGTGTGGTGAAAAAGGAACCCTCTTGCACTGTTGGTGGGAATGTAAATTGATACAACAACTATGGAAAACAGTATGGAGGTTCGTTAAAAAACTAAAATTAGAACTACCATATGACCCAGCAATCCCACTACTGGGCATATACCCTGAGAAAACCATAGTTCAAAAAGAATCATGTACTAAAATGTTCATTACCGCTCTATTTACAATAGCCAGGACATGGAAACAACTTAAGTGTCCATCGACAGATGAATGGATAAACAATATGTGGCACATATGTACATGGAATATTACTCAGCCATAAAAAGAAACGAAACTGAGTTATTTGTAGTGAAGTGGATGAACCTAGACTCTATCATACAGAGTGAATTAAGTCAGAAAGAAAAACAAATACCATATGCTAATACATATATATGGAATCTAAAAAAAAAAAAATGGTACTGATGAATCTAGTTACAAGACAGGAATAAAGAGGTAGACATAGAGAATGGACTTGAGGACATGGGTGGGAGGACAAAGCTGGGGTGAAGTAAGAGTAGCATCGACATATATACACTACTGAATGTAAAATAGTTGGCTGGTGGGAAGCAGCAGCATAGCACAGGGAGATCGGCTCGGTGCTTTGCGATGACCTAGAGGGGTGGGATAGAGACGACGGGAAGGAGGCTGAAGAAGGAGGGGATATGAGGACATGTGTATGCATATGGCTGATTTGCTTTGTTGTGCAACAGAAACTAACACAGTATTTTGAAGCAATTATACTCCAATAAAGATCTATTTTAAAAAAAGATATTAAATCATTTGAAGCATTTTCATTATCTAAAAAGAAAACAGAATATTTTTATGAATGTTTTATGTTTTAATAGCATATTAGTTTTCTATTGCTGTGTAACAAATTACCACAAGCATAGCACTTTAAAATCCATTTATTATTTCTGTGTTATATAGGTCAGAAGTATGGATGGGCTTCACTGGGTTCACTGCTTATGGTTTCACAAGGCTGAAATCAAGGTGCGAGCTGAGATGGCTCTCATCTGGAAACTCGGGGAAGAATTCACTTCCAGGTTCATTCAGGTTGTTGGCAGAATCTAGTTTATGTGGTTGTAGGACTGAGGTCCCTGCTCCCTTGGTGACTCTCAGCTAGGAGTGGCTCAGCTTTTAAAGGGTACCCCTTGGTCTTTGCACTTGCTTCCTCCATCTTCAAAGCCAGCAATGGAGCACTGATTCTTTCTCTATACTTTGATTCTCTCTGACTTTCGCATGGAAAACTTCTCGGCTTTTAAAGGGCTCATATAATTAAATTACTCCTAGCAGGAAAATTTCCCTTTTGCCATATAATGTAACATAATCACAGAAGTAACACCACCAGGTGAAAATCATCGTAGCCATTTTAAAATTCTGCTTAGGGCTTCCCTGGTGGCGCAGTGGTTGAGAGCCCGCCTGCCGATGCAGAGGACACGGGTTTGTGCCCCTGTCTGGGAAGATTCCGCATGCCGCAGAGCGGCTAGGCCCGTGAGCCATGGCCGCTGAGCCTGCACGTCCAGAGCCTGTGCTCCGCAACAGGAGAGGCCACAACAGTGAGAGGCCTGCGTACCGCAAAAAAAAAACCACACAACTCTGCTTAGCACAAACAGGTATTAAAATCTCAGTTGTTAAAAGAGCAAGTGATTAAAAAAAAAAATGTTTGTTTTAAAGAATAATAGGTTTAGTTTAAAATAACACCCAAATGAAGGCAAAAAGCTATTAGTGACAATTTTAGTTATGTGTAAAATTTCAGTATATAACAATATACATAGAACATGCAAATGATAATGGTTTTATAGTAGAGGTTTTGAGGATATTAATCTACATAACTGATAACCTAAGTAAACCACCTAAATTTTACTTCACAATATAAGACAAAAAATAGTGTGGATAAAAGCAGAAAATTAAAAATTGTTTCACCATGTAAATTCTATGCATTATTTGAAAGTATCCAGTAATTAGGTAATGATAAGATAAATTAGTATTGAGGTAAAATTTATATGTAAGAAAATCTTAAAAAAAAAACTTGAAAAAAATTAGAAAATCTAAATAGATTATATTTTGACTTCCTATAAAAATGCTGGAGTCTATTTTTGCCCATTTCCCTCTTAGCACTAAAACAAAATTAAATTAAAAAAATAAATGAAAAGAAAACTTTATCAGAAGAGATATGGGAACATAGGTATATGTATAACTGATTCACATTGTTATAAAGCAGAAACCAACACACCATTGTAAAGCAATTATACTCCAATAAAGATGTAAAAAAAAAAAAAGAAAACTTTACCTTTAATGTAACTATGCAATAGACACTATCTGAAATTAAAATAGTATGATTATCTACAAAATGGAATGAAGTGTGGTCCAAATCAAGGACAACACCAATTACAATATACCAGCCAAGATGTTTGACAAGATGCATATTCTCATATATCGTGGCCCCCAAAATAATTTACATAATCCTTAAAAGCTCTAACACCACTCCTGTTCTTGAAGCCATGTGAAAAATACCATTGACAGGCCAATGGCAGAGTCAGGAAAGATTCCTATTGGTCCTTAGGGAAAGTGGAACAAAAGGTGATAAAACTCAAACATGCCATCCCTATCATTTTCTGTGACTCTGCTTGAAATCAATAGAAGTAGCAAGAACTTGAAGAGCAAAAGAGATAAACCACAGTCACCATCCGGCTGTTGACCAATATCATTTCAGCAGAGTTAAATAAGCACAAAACCAACAGCTTAAAATGCTGGTGGCTGTCTTATAAGGTCAAGAGAAAGGTCAAGAGACGCTCTACCTCTAAATTTTCTTAATGTTTTTGGATTACTTGTGTCATCCAAATCTCTGCTCACATATAATGCTAACAGCTACATTTCCTGACCAACTTATCAATCAATCCCCTTAACTGATTTTTTCAGATAGCAGTAATTGATCCTAAAATCATGTTTACCACCTTTTCTACTAGAATATATGCTCTAATAGTGGAAGAAGAAATTTCTCCTATATTTTTTACTGCTTTATCCCTAGCATTTAGAATAATGTCTATTATATGCCAGGCATTCAATTTATACTTAATGAGTGAATGGATGGATGACAAATTAAAACTTATTTTTAAATGTGTACTTGAAAGAGAAACATCAAATTCACCATGACAGTTGCTTCTGAGGAAAAATCAGAGAGAGAGAGAGAGAGAGAGTGTGTGAGAGAGAGAATGAGTTATGGAGAGAGAGAGGAGAGACAGAGACAGAGTGAATGAGACAGAGAGAGAGAGAAAGAAAATATGTTCTCACAAGCTGTGGTTTGCTTTTTTATTTTCTTATAAAAGGGATCCAAAGAGGACTATAACTTTGGGGCAAGCATTCATTTTATCAAAAATTTGAGTTTAAAAATGATAAAATATTGACAAATGTTCATTCTGAATGGCAGCTACACAAGTATTCAATATTTGTAGTATTATTCTCTATGCCATTTGGGAGTTATAAAAAAATTCAAACTTTAAACATTTCAAGCATATGAATTTAACTCAAAAATAACAAAAAATTGATTTGTTTACAGATTACCTTAGAGATTAATGAAAGAAAACACACATATACATTAATAGCAATAACAACAGTAAATAGACAATAAGAAGTAAGGAATTCTTAAAACAAAAATGCAACATAAATAAATGACAGTAATAAGAACATATATATATATATATATATATATATATATATATATAAAACATGTAATACATTATACTATATTCATTATAATTAATAAAAATATATTATAAATAGGAAGAACAAAATTGGAGGACTCATATACCTCCTAATTTCAAAACTTACTGCACACCTCCAATAATAAAGACAATGAGATACTGGCATAAAGTAGACATTTAGATCACTGGAATAAAAATAAGAGCCCAGAAATATATTCTTACACCTTAAGGTCAATTGATTTTCAACAAGGTTGTCAAGGCACTTCAATGGGGAAAGAATCTTTTTCCACAAGTAATGCTCAGAACATTGGATATCCACATGCAAAAGAATGAGTTTAGGGCTTCCCTGGTGGCGCAGTGGTTGAGAGTCCGCCTGCCAATGGAGGGAACACGGGTTCGTGCCCCGGTCCGGGAAGATCCCACATGCCGCAGAGCGGCTGCGCCCGTGAGCCATGGCCGCTGAGCCTGTGCGTCCGGAGCCTGCGCTCCGCAACGGGAGAGGCCACAACAGTGAGAGGCCCGCGTACCATAAAAAAAAAAAAAAAAAGAATAAGTTTAGACCTCTACTTCATATTATATATAAAGATTTACTTAAAATGGAGCACAGATCTAAATGCAAGAGCTAAAATTAGAAAAATTTTGGAAGAAAACGTACGAGTAAACCTTTTTGACATTGGATTAGGCAAAGCATTCTTGAATATGACTCTAAATGCTAAGATTACAACAGAAAAAAATAAACTGGATTTCATTGAAATAAATACTTTTGTGCTTCAAAAGACAACACTAAGAAAGTAAAAAGACAATCCATAGAGTAAGAGACTATAATGCAAATCTTATATGTGATAAGGAACTTATACTCAGAATATATAAATAACTCATAACCCAATAATAAAATGACAAATAATCCAATTCAAAAATGGGAAGAGGATTGAATAAACATTTTCTGCAAAGAAGATAAACAAATGGCCAATAGCCACATGAAAAAATGTTTAACATCATTAGTCACTTAGAAAATGCAACTCAAGCTAAAATGAAATATTATTTCATCCCACCTAGTGCCTAAAATTAAAGAGACTGATAATGACAAGCATTGACAAGGATGTGAAGAAACAGGAATCCTCATATATTGCTGGTGGAAGTGTAAAATGGTGCAGCTGCCTTGTAAAATAATTTGGAAGTTCCTTAAAATGTTAAACACATATGTTTAACAAAATGTTACCACGGTGCCCAGCAATTCCAGTCTTTGGTATACAGCTAAAAGAAATGAAAACACTTTCATACAAAATCTTGTACATGAATGTCCACAGAAGACTTCAAAATCTATAGAAAAAAAAAAAGAAAAAAGGAAACAACCCAAATGTCTTATCTGGCAACGAAAATGAATGAAGTGATAGTATATACCACAATGTGGATGAACACAAAAAACGTATTTCTGAGTGGAAGAAGCCAGACAGAAAAGATCAGATATTGTGTGATTCCATTTACATGGAATAGACAATCCTAGAGAGATAGAAATTAGAGTAACCATTGCCTAGCAGTGAGGGTAATTGTGGGAAAAAAACAGAAAGTAACTGCAAGGGGTATGGCATTTCTTTTTTAGAAGGCAAAAATGTTCTAAAATTATATTGATTGATTGGTGATGGCTGCATAACCTTGTGAATGAAGATACTAAAAAAGGATTGAATTTCATACTTTAAATGGGTAAATTTAAATGAGTGCAATGTATTGTATATGAAGCTATTGCAAAAATATGAGTAGAATCAGCTCATCTATGTAATGGAAGGAAAAAGGAATGTCAGACTAAATAAAGAAGAAATATCCATTTTTTAAGTAATATTTAAAAACTGCATCTAAGGAAAATAGTTCAGAGACTTTGCAAGTAACAGATTATACAAATATACATCAGAAAGAAACAAAAGGCATAATTCATATTAATACCAGACAAAATTGAAATCCAGACAAAAAACATTAAGAAAACAAGCTTTATCTTATACATGAAATGTCTCAAATATACTTTAAAAATCATGTAGCATATGATGAACAGCTATGTACCCTCCACTCAACTTATGCAAATCTTAACTTTATGTCATATCTACTTCAGATTTTCTTTTCTTTTATTCTATTTTTGTGTATGGAACTCTGTGTGTCCTCCCTCATCATATTTCTCTGCCTCCATCCTTTACCTTTCTAGGTACCTTCTCTTTAGAGAAAGTCTTTTACAAGGTCATATTGCAACAGTGTTCATAGCCACATTGTTCATAAAAGGAAAAAATTATAAACAATATAAAGTCCCATTGATCTGTATATTGAGGAATATTCTTGCAACTCCATATATTATGGAAATTAAAAATGAATGAACTAAGGCTACGTCTATCATTTTTAAAATATATCATTAAATGAAAAGAAAAACCAAGTTAGGATATCATTTATAAAATGTGCAAAATCCTGCCAAATAATAATATGTATATATTATTTGAAAACCTATACAGTATTAAAAGCAAGTTAAGAAATAATAAGAAGTAAAGCCATGTGTTATTTTTACTGTGCAAAAGATTTAAATTTTAATGAAATCTATGTATCAATTGGTTCTTTTATGAATTGTGGGTCTTTTTTCTCCTCTTGAAACTAGCCTTGTCAACCACAATATTATAAATATAATAGCCAATATTTTCTCCTAAAAGGTTTTCTCTTTTGTATTAAGGTTTTATAACCTAGCTAGAATTGATCTTTATGCATAGTAGAGTTAGAATTTAAATTTATTTTTTCTATAAAGTTAGTCGATTGTCCCAGACCATTTACTATATTCTTTCTCTATTGATGTGCAATGCCCCATTTGTCATGTATCAGGCCTCCATATATTCACAGACTGTTCTAGAGATCTTTGTTACATTGATCTATTTTTATCTCCACCCTAATATTACTCTGTCTTTATTTTCCTACATTTATAGTAAGCTTATATGTAAGGAAAGTTCCTCCAACTTCTTCAAAAATGTCTTGGTTCTTCTTGATCTTAGATCTTATGTGTAAACATTAAGATCAGCTCGTTAAAATTTTGTGAATATTATAATCCTTAAAATGGTGTATCCCTCACTAAATCAGATTTTCTTTCCTATCTTCATAATACTCTTCTATAATTTTCTCCATTTACACATTGCCATATTTTATTAAGTTTATTCCTAGATACTTGTCCTTACCTTATTTGGGAATATGTAAAGTCTTTATCAATTAAGTACAGGCAAACAATAAGTAGTCAAAAACTCTTAACTGCCATTATTAAAGTGTTTTTTGTTATATTCTCTACTAGTTTTTAATATTGTATAAGGATGATTTTGAGTTTTTGCCTGTTGATTTTGTATGTAAGAACACTTACTTCACTTTTTTATTATTCACGAGGCTCTTTTGTAATGTTCTTAGATATGCTACTGGTTTTAATATACTTTAGCACTTTATGGATATAATCTTCAATTTTTAGTTTCCTAAGATATATATCTTGAATAAATGTTAAATTGTTCAAAGCTTTTCCTTTTATATTTTTCTTTAATATATTAGTATTATTCCATTACTGGTTGGGTTTCCCAGCATCAAGATTCTGAGATGGAAGATAACATGTAGAAAGCTGATTAGTTCTGGAGTCATCATCTATGAAAAGAAAGGGAAAGAAGCAGGATTGGACAGAGGGAGAAGTTAAGCTGTAATAAAAATCTCAAGAAAAACATCAGCTAACACCACAAGAATCTCCAAAGGGGCCATGTACTTGAAATCTCCTATGGACCAGTCATTTGATGCAAGTTATTTAGGAAAAGGGATTTGACCATGGACAAGGTGACTCTCTTCAGCCAGTCATCTTTTTTTAAACTGACCAATAACTGAGGTCTAACTGATCATAGCATTCCCAGACAGTAGGAAAATAGTCCTTAAGTCCAGAAGGTGTAGCTAGTGGTAGATCACAGTATCAGCTAAATATATACTTCAATAATAAATTTTGTGGTGTTGAACTTCTTCAGATTACTGGGATAAAACATGTTTGATTATAATGTGATTTTTATATACATACTGATAAATTCAGTTTGCTAATATTTTAAACTGTTTTACAAGCACTACTGAGTTTTATTTGCTAATATATTCTTTCCCAACTTTAAACTTATATTCATAAGTTATATCATTATACTTTTTATTCATTTACTTATGGAATATTTACTGAGTGCTTTGTATGTGGCATATACTATTGGACTGTCTCACCCTCTGTATGTCACCCCCCTCTGTCAAGCTCTTTTAATGATGCCTGTAGCTGGCCCTACCTGTCAAGAATATGGCTGTACTCCTGATGTGTTGAGGGATATGACAAATCCAATCAAGATACTTTAGGATCTTGGAGATCAGCATAACCCCCAGATGAACTTGGAGGCAGTTTTTTTTCTGCTAATCTTGTGAGCAGGATACCACCATAATCTTTGTTTTCAACCAATGAAATATTTTATGTGAAAACCAAATGTTTGAAAACCTCAATGATCTTTAATGATAGGAACTAAACTCTGGCATCTGCCACTCATTTATTAACCTAGAGGCCAGCAAGATTCACAAAGTCAGCTCTTCTTACCGCTGTTCATATTCTGCCCTATAGAGACATGTGCCCTTTATTTGAGCCTATCTATATCTCTGTATTTGTTTTTATTATGTTAAATATTATTAGCATTTAGATTTAAATATAAGCATTAATTCATTTTACCATCTTGTCCTTAAATATCTGAGAAGCACATTAAATGATAAATAATGTAGTACTGCCTTGACTCTCATTGCAACAAATAATAGCATCTATAACCAGACATAAAATTATTTAATGTAAGAAAGAATATATAAGAATCTAATAAATCTAATAATAAGAGAATCTAATAATAATTTTTCCATCTCTGCAGCTTGGAAATACAACTTCTTTTCATAAGCATTAATGTTTTAGGCACTTTTATATATTACTTTATTTAAGCCTCAAAACAACCCTATAATATATAAGCCATCATTCTATCATTTTATAGACAAGGAAACCAAAACACAGAGAAGTTAAGTAACATCTTTAAAAGACACACAGCTGCTAATTTGTGAAGCAAGAATTCAAACCTATGTATCTAACCTCAGAACCAAACTCTTGGGGAAGTGGACAAGATGGAATGGCAGGAAGACCCTGAACTCACCTCCTCCCATGGGCACACCAAAATTACAAGTATTTACAGAGCAACTATCAGTAAAAATGATCTGGATACTAGCAGAAAAGATCTTCTACAAGTAAGTCATAAAGAAGGAACCACAATGAGATGGGTGGGAGTGGTAGGGACACTGCAGAGTCAAAACATATAACCCTGGTAGGTGACCCATAAATGGGAGGATAATTATAATTGTAGAGATTCTTCTCAAGGAGTGAGGGGTCCAATCCCCACATCAGCCTCCCCAGTCCAGAGGTCTTACACCAGAAAGACAAGCCAGAACATTTTGCTTTGAAGGCCAGTGGAG
Organism: Lipotes vexillifer; assembly: GCF_000442215.2. Taxonomy (NCBI): domain Eukaryota; kingdom Metazoa; phylum Chordata; class Mammalia; order Artiodactyla; family Lipotidae; genus Lipotes; species Lipotes vexillifer. The sequence goes on along the minus strand of NW_006794361.1, from coordinate 301,200 downwards.
CTTAATTTGGGAGACCAAGAGGGTTGTAGGAAATAGACACTCTACTTTTAAAGGGCACACCCAAAATATCACATGCTCCAAGACCAGGTCAGCAGCAGTAATTTAAATGAGCCTGGTCAGATATACTTGCTCCTCTTGGAGAGACTTCTGGAATGGCAGGAGAAACTGAGACTCACCCTGGGAATATAGATGCTGACAGAAGCCATTTGTGGGAGTTAATTTTACCACAAAGACATGGGTGCTGGCAAGTGCCATTTTGGAACCCTCCCTTTAGCTTATTAGTGCCAGGGCCCAGCCCACCAACTAATTTTTTTCCAAAGTTAGAACAGCTTAAGAGACCACTGTGACAACATCAAGTATACTAATAGTCATATTATAGGGATCTCAGAAGGAGAAGAGAGAAAGAAAGTGCCAGAGAACATATTTTAAGACATTAATAGATGAAAACTTCCCAAATGTGGGAAAGGAAACAGACATCCTGGTCCAGGAGGCAAAGAGAGTCCCAAATAATATCAACCCTAAGAGGACCACATCAAAACACATTGTAATTAAAATGGCAAAAAATAAAGATAAAGAGAGAATATTAAACCAGCAAGGGGACAGCAAATAGTTATATACAAGGAAACTTCCATAAGATTATCATGTGACTTTTCAGCAAAAAATTCTTCAAGCTAGAGAGAGTAGCATGATATAATTAAAACGTTGAAAGGGAAAAACCACAACTAAGAATGCTTTACCTGGCAAGGCTTTCATTCAGATTTTACAGAGCGATCAAAAGTATTACAGAAAAGCGAAAGCTAAAAGAGTTGTGCACCATCAAACAAACGTTAGAAAAAATATTAAAGAGACTTCTTTAAGAGGAGAAGAAAAGGCCACAACTAGAAATATGAAAATTACAAAAGAAAAACCTCTTTGGTAAAGGCAAATATACAGTAAAGGTAGTATTTCAACCACTTATAAAGCTAGTAGAAAGGTTAAAAGACAAAAGTAGTTAAAAAAAAAATTTATATCCACAATACGGATACAAAAAACTGAAGGATATAAAATATGACGTCAAAAGAAGTAAATGTAGGTCAGAGAGTAAAAATGCAGGGCTGTTAAAATGCATTTGAACTTAAGAAATCAGAAACAGAACTATATATATATACTTTATGGTAACCACAAACCAAAAATCTATAACAGATACACGCTCCAAGACTCAAAAAAGAGAAAGGAATCCAAACATGACACTAAAGATAGTTTTCAAATCACCAGGGAAGAGAGCATAAGAAGAGGGAAGGAAAAAAAAAAGAACTATAAAAAAAACTGGAAAACAATTTTTAATGGCAATAATATATAACTATCAATAATTATTTTAAATGTAAATGAACTAAATGGTACAATCAAAACATAGTGGTTAATAGAAAGAAAAACAAGACCCATGTATATGCTGCCTACAAGAGACTCATTTCAGAAGGAAAAAGGTATTCCATGCAAATGGAAACAAAAAGCCAAGATAGCAATACTTATATCAGACAAAATAGACTTTAAAACAAAGACTCTAACAATAGACAAAGAAGAATATCACAAAGTGATCAAAGGATCTATCCAGCAAGAAGATATTACAATTGTAAATATATATGCACCCAACATAGGGGCACCTAAATATGTAAAGTAAGTATTAATAGACATAAAAGGAGAAATGAACAGAAACACAATAATAGTAAGGGATTATAAGAAGACCCCAATTACATCAATGGGCAGATCATCCAGACAAAAAATAAGAAACATTGGCTTTAAACAACACATTAGTTCAGATGAGTTTGTTAGCTATATATGGAACATTACATACAAAAGCAACAGAATACACATTCTTTTCAATGCACATGCAACATGCTCTGAGATAGAACACATGCTAGGTCAGAAAACGAGTCTCAGTAAATTTAAGAAGTCTGAAATCATATCAAGTATCTTTTGGACCGCAAAGCTGTGAGACTACAAATCAACTACAAGAAAAATATTGCAAAAGCACAAACATATGGAGGTTAAACAATATGCTATTAAACAACCAATGGGTTTACAGAAAAAAAATCAGATGAAATTTAAAAATACCTGGAGACAAATGAAAACAAAAACACAGCATTCCAAAATCTATTAGACACAGCAAAAGCAGTTTGAAGAGGGCAGTTTATAGCGATATAAACTTACTTCAGGGAACAAGAAAAATGTCAAATATACAATATAACCTTATACCTAAAAGAGTAGAAAAATAGCAAACAGAACCCAAATTAATAGAAGGAAAGAAATCATAAAGATTAGAGCAGAAATAAATAAAATAGAGACTAAAAGACAATAGAAAAGATCAATGAAACTAAGAGCTGGCTCTTTGAAAAGATAAAATTGTTATACTTTTAGCCAGACTCATAAACTAGAATTAGAGAGAGGATCCAAATAAATAAAATCAGAAATGAAAAAGGAGAAGTTACTACTAACAACACAGAAATACAAAGGAGCATAAGAGATGACTACAAAAAATTAAATGCCAATAAAATGGATAACCCAGAAGGAATGGACAAATTCCTATAAATGTACAATCTCCTAAGTCTTCATTAGGAAGAAATAGAAAATATGAACAGACCAATTATCAGTAATGAAATTGAATCAGTAATAAAAAACAAAAAAACTCTCAACAAACAAAATCCAGGACCAGAGGGCTCCACAGGTGAATTCAACCAAACATTTAGAAAAGAGTTAACACCTATCCTTCTCAAACTATTCCAAAAATTTGCAGAGGAAGGAATGCTTCTGAATTTATTCTGTTAGGCTGGCATCACCCTAATACTTAATCCAAACAAAGATACCACAAAAAGAGAGAAATACAGACCAATATCACTGATGAACATAGATGCAAAAATCCTCAACAAAATATTAGCAAACCATATTCAATAATACATTAAAAGGATCATACAACATGACCAAGTGAGATTTATCCCAGTGATACAAGGATGGTTCAGTTCCACAGAATAATCAATGTGATAAGCCACATTAAAAATTGGAAAAATAAAAATCATATTACAGAATTCTAAAGATGCCACCAAAAAGCTACTAGAACTCATCAATGAATTCAGTAAAGTTGCAGGATACAAAATTAACATACAGAAATCTGTTGCATTTCTATACACTAATGATGAACTATCAGAAAAGGAAATTATGAAAACAATCCCATTTACAATCACATTAAAAATAATAAATTACCTGGAAATAAATATAACTAACGAGGTAAAAGGCCTGTAATAAATTGTAAGACACTGATGAAAGATACTGAAGACAACACAAACAGATGGAAAGATATACCATGTCCTTAGATTAGAAGACTTAATATTGTTAAAATGATGTTACTACTCAAGACGATCTATAGATTCAATGTGATCCCTATCAAATACCAATGGAATTTTTCAAAGAACTAGAACAAATAATTCTAAAATTAGTATGAAAACACAAAAGACCCTGAATAGGCTAAACAGCCTTAAGAAAGAAAAACAAAACTAGAGGCATCGTGCTCCTTGATTTGAAACTATACTAAAAAGCTACAGTAATCAAAACAGTATGGTACTGGCACAAAAACAGACACATAGATCAATGAAACAGAATAGAGAGCCCAGAAATGAACCCACATTTATATGGTCAACTAATCTACAACAAAGGAAGTAAGAATACACAATTGGGAAAGAGAGCCCCTTCAACAAATAGTGTTGGGAAAACTGGACAACTACATGCAAAAGATACAAATCTGACTATTTTCTCACACCATATACAATAATAAATTCAAAATGGATTAAAGACAAATTTAAGACTTGAAACCATACAACTCTTAGAAGAATACATAGGGAATACATTCTTTTGATATTGATCTTAGTAAAGAAGACATACTGATGGGAAACAGGCACATGAGAAGATGCTCAACATCACTAATCACCAGGGAAGTGCAAATCAAAGTCACATTGAGATATCACCACCACATCTGTCAGAATGGCTATTATCAAAAAAGACAACAAATAACAAGTGTTGGCAAGGATTTGGAGAAAAGGGAACCCTCCTGCTGTGTTGGTGGAAATATAAATTGGTGCAGCCACTATGAAAAACAGTATGGAGTTTCCTCAAAAAATTAAAAATAGAATTACTATAAGATTCAGCAGTTTCTTCCCTGGGTATTTATCCAAAGAAAACAAAAACACGAATTAGAAAAGATATATGCACACTTCTGTTCTTTGCAGTCTTATTTACAATAGCTAAGATATGGAAGCAACCTCAGTGCACATCAATAGATGAATAGAGAAGTTGTAGCATATATAGAAATAGTACTCAGCCATAAAAAAGAATGAAATCTTGCCATTTGTGACAACATGGATAACCTAGAAAATTATGCTAAGTGAAAGAAGTCAGATAATAAAAGACAAATACTGTATGATTTCACTCTATGTGGAATCCAAAAAACAAAGCAAATAAACAAACATAACTAAGCAGAAACAGAGTCATAGTTACAGAATAAACAGGTGGTTTCCAGAGGGGAGGATGTGAGGGAAATAAACTTTCAGTTACAAAATAAATGAGTCACGAGTATGTAATGTACAGAGTGGGGAATATAGACAATAATTTTGTAATATTTTTGCATGGTGACAGATAATAACTAGACGTATCATGGTGATCATTTTGAAATGTATAGAAATACCAAATAACTAGGTTGTGCATCAGGAACTAACATAATGTTGTCAGTCAGTTATACTTCAGAAAAAAGCAAACAATCAAGCAAACTCATAGAAAAAGAGATCAGATGTGTGGTTACCAGATGCAGCATTGGGGGGGAGGGAGAACTGGATGAAAGTAGTCAAAATGTACATATTTCCAGTTATAAATAAGCACTAGGGATGTAATATACAACATGATAAATATAATTAACACTGCTGTACATTATGTATGAAAGCTGTTATAAATCCTAAGACTTCTCATAACAAGAAAATTTTTTCTTTAATTTTGTATCTACATGAGATAATGGATGTTCACTAAACATTGCAACAATAATTTAATGATGTATGTAAGTCAAACCATTATGCTGTACACCTTAAACTTATACAGTGCTGTATGTGAATTATATCTCAATAAAACTAGAAGAAGAGAAAAAAAAACAAGACATGGAATCACATTAAAAAAAAGAAAAACAAAACGAACTCTTGCCTGCAGGAAAATCAGTTAGAGATGTACAATCAGCAAATCGCTATGTTCCGGAAATGAAGACAGAGTTATATTACTGATGATAATTACACTGTAGGAATGAATGAGGTTACACAAGAAGGCATATAACATGAGAAGGAGCTGAGGTTAAGACTTGTAGAAACCCAGTTTTAAAAAGAAGTTAGAGAAGAACAGCAAAAGGAGATGAGTAATCAACCCAGAGATGTGTCTTCCAAGAATCCAAAGTAACCTTCATATAACACAAAATATTACGTTTGGGGTTTAGGGACATTATAGGTCATTTTTTAAATTCCCTGTTAGAATAAAGAGAGATAATTTTCTTGATACTAAAATTCTACAAAAATAAGGTAGCATTTAAGTAGACCAAATGATTCAAGTAAAGTCTAGAAAGTAGTATTTTTCAAGTATCATTTAGAATTAATTAAATTGAGTAAGATTTTTGCTTCACATAAAAATTCAAATGAATTAAGTATCTTGAGATGAAGAGTGCATTTATAGAAAAAATATACTAATTTTCCTGATATGCCATGACCCATATATTCAATTTTTAGTAAATTGTAATATATTAGAACAAGATTTAATCACAAACTTCACTGATCTGGATCAGCATTTAGTTTAGATTCTTAGTGTAATACTGTTTATATTATTTCAAAACACATATTCAGTTTAGATTCTCAAACACTCTTCAGGCTAATTCTTTTTTATACACTGATTTTAGATTGAGATGCATACCTTTCTCTGCTTCACACTCACATAATACAATGAGACTTCATAATTAAAAATTTATATTTTGTGATAAATTGATTGATATCTGGATTCCACACTAATCCGTCAGTTCCATGGGTGAAAGGTCTGCATCTATTTTTTCACTCACCTTTTTATTCCTAGGCATAGTGGAATACCAGGATCACAGGAAGAGCTCAATAATTATTTTTGAATACATGAATCATTATAGATAGAGAATTCTTGATGGAGTATTTCAAAAGCTGCTTTGGGAGGAAAAATACAGTTACTGTTTTTCCTCCTACCACAGTTAACATAGATGAAGCCCAAAAAAAGTTCAAAGAAACAAACACAAAATGTTTTTATGAGGGGGAAGTCCTAACCGGCCTATACAGCACTGAAACAACTAAATTTTAAAAAAAGTGCATTTATAAATCTGGCTACCCAAACAATCAATCATGTTCTTAGCAATTGATATGAGTAAATAATTCAGAAGGCTGAACCAGTCATTTTGATATATTATCTCATCCCTGAAAAGGAGTCTTGAACAGGACTTCTGAACTTACTGCTGACTCCTGAGTAAAGCTAGTGATTTGTACACAGAAATAAATTAAACATCTCTTCTTCCCTCCCAGACCCACTGGTTCCCCTATTCTCTGGCCCAATTAAAAACTCTCTCCTCCTTTCAGTCGCTCAAGCTGGAATCCAAAAATATTATTCTTTAGTCCCCACATGTAATAACTTACCAAACCTTGTCAGTCACACCTGTTCAAAGTCCCTCTCATGTGTCAATTTATTCTTATTTCCACCACCTTAGTTCATGCCATCATCTCTTCTTACCTAGACTACACAATAGCTTGCTACCTGTTCTTTTTTTTTTAATAAATTTATTTATTTATTTTATTTTTGGCTGCATTGAGCCTTCATTGTTCTGTGCAGACTTTCTCTAGTTGCAGCGAGCAGGAGCTACTCTTTGTAGCAGTGCAAGGGCTTCTTATTGCACTGGCTTCCCTTGTTGCAGAGCACAGGCTCTAGAAGCGCATTCTCCAGTAGTTGTGGCACGTGGGCTCAGTAGTTGTGGCTCACAGGCTCTAGAGCGCAGGCTCAGTAGTTGCTCGCAGGCTTAGTTTCTCCACGGCATGTGGGATCTTCCTGGACCAGGGCTTGAACCCGTGTCCCTTATATTGGCAGGCAGATTCTTAACCACTGCACCACCAGGGAAGTCCCTTTCCACCTTTTCTTAATTCTAGTTTTGGAGAAAAGATTTATTTTGTTAAAATTACTGAAACCTGGGTTCTATAATTTCCTGAGCTATCAAGTGAAAAGAGCCTCTTTTATCATCTATTAAACAAAAGGATGGGTACTCTCAAAATTCCCCTAAAATCATATTATTTTCCCCCAGTTAAAACCTCCCTTCACATTTCATTTTATTCTCAAAATGTAGATCAAATATCAATTTCCTACTCAAATGTTTCCCACAGGAACTCAATGTTGACAGAAAAGAAATCCAAGTTACTTAGAATGGGATTCAGCACTACCCAGCATCTGTACCCAACCTAACTTTTCATCATTTTCTGTCACTTTTTTCTTCCAAGCACATGCAATCCAGAAATCCCTGATTTTTTCATTTCCCAAATCCGCCCTACACTTTCTTCCTTCAATAGATTAACCCCTCTGAAGTACCCTCCCTTATAAAAACACATGTTAGTGCCTTACCCATCCTTCAATGGCATCCTTTAATGCCATTTCCTCCAGGATTCCTGATTCCTGGCTATACTTAGACCCTTCCTCCCTTTGTATCCATCAAAACTTGTTTAAACTTTCATTTGCATTGCTTTTCATTTTGTTTAGTCTTATCAGCTAAATTTTTTTCTTATTCTGGATGAGAGCTAATTTATTTTATATTTTTTACAGCACTTACTGCTTTCCAATGAAAATAATAACCAGCTAAAAAACTTATATAAATAAATATTGCAACTCCTAATTTATTTCTCTCCTCTTCCTTTTTCTTTGCTTTTTATCATTCCCTATTACCTCTAATTTTAAATTAAAAATATTTTTCTTTTTAAAATGTAATTTGCTTGTGTAGTGCTTATATTTAACTATACTTACATTATTTTCTCAGTCTACTATGCAAGCAAATAAGATGCTAAAATCACATATGCTAAGATCATTGATGAATTTTCAATGAATTAGTGATATTCTTTCATGTTATTGTGAATAATAATAGTTCATTGGCTTTCATAGGTATATATTTGCCAAAATCTACTTTTGATGAACACTTGGGTAGAGTCTAGTTGAGAGACATTATGAACAACACTGCTATGCACATTCTTGTATATGTATTTTGGTACATTAATAACTCTCAAAAATACCTAGGAGTAGAATTGCTGGATGATAAGGAAAGCTGATGTTCAACTTTAGCAAATAATGTGAGATAGTGTTCCATAGTGGTTATGTCAATGTACAGTCCTGCCAGTAGCAAATGAGACTTCCACTTGCTTTATATTCTTGCCAAATCTGTGCAGAATCAGTCTTCTAGATTTTAGCTACTCACATTCCAGCCTTTGTATCTGACACCCAAGGGATGGCCCCTGGATCACCTGGCTCTAATAGCCAATGGCACTAACATTCATGAGTCATAAAATACTGTAGCAAACAAAGAAGCAGTTCTTAAAGGGCTAGCGGTTGATCATTTAGACTATGCCCCCAGATCTCAGTGCAGAGTAAGTATGCAAAAACATCCATTTCCCAGTCTTTCTCTGAAAAGGAACTCACTGTGTAGTTTACAAACTGCTGTCTGAGGGTCCAGCATCTTATTAGCCAGTAGGCACTTCCACTGCCTTCTCCCTCCCTTCTCACTCCAATGGTAAAACCAGGTCACAAACATCTCTCTGGAAAAGCTTGTTCTCATGCCCTGAGTGCTAGCTTTTATGGCTGTTGCCACAGAAAAAAAAAAAAGAAAAAAATTTTTCCACTGATGTTCTGCTGTATCACCTTTGTCAGTCTGTTTCTAGAATCTCTACATTTCCTTTAGTCTGTATTTGGAATAATCCTATACTGTCTTCATTAGTGTACTTTTACTAAATGCTTTGATATCTTGTTCTTCAAAATTTTCTTGGTTATACCTGGTCCAAGAATTCTTGGTTCATATAAAATTAAAAATCAGTTTGTAATTTTCATACAGAAGAAAAACATGATGCAATATTAATTGGGATTGCATTGAAGTTATAGATTCATCCATCAAGGAATAATGGACATCTTTACAACATTAAGTTTTATAAAACTAACTACATTTTTTCAATCTCTGGTTCAAAGAAAATAAAATAAATCAGCAGAGCAAATGAAACAACAAGGAAGGATGAATTTGAGACAAAAAAGATAGAAATACATAGTGTTGAACAGATTGAGATGAAAAAGTTATTATCAAAGAATGAGTTGCATCCTCTATATCTCCTGTATCATCTAATATCATCTATGGTTAGATAGCATAGCTAATTCAGCAATCAGCCCTTCATTATTATAAAGAGATGAGTTATCTAAAAGAAATATGGAGATGAAAATTTAGTAAAAGTCAACAAAATCACTCATAAAAATCATGGAAATACATTTAGATGTATACCAATTAATTTAAAATGATATCAATTTGAAGGACAAAGAAACTAAAATACTTACATATCAAAATATGTTAGGGATTAATAAAAAGAGAGTTTGTTTCAGGGCAGTTAATAGATTGGCTAAGAAGATCACTTGAAACCGAATAAATATGTGGTCAATATTTTTTAAATTTGCTGGTAATATAAAGAATCATTTTGATCCAAGGGATCTTCTAGCAAAATGTCAGAAGTCCAATACCTATATCAATTAAAATTATAAAGGTTTAATGCAACGAGGATTTTATGGGTATAATATTATTCTCAGTATCTATATTTTTTCCACATCTTTTTTTTTGCGCAAAGCCTTCCACCTGGAACAATTGTGATAAAAGTTTGAATTTAATGATATCTATAGTAGCTCCATTTGTAGTGAAGCATATGGCATAATTAAAATACATCTAAACTCAAAGCTTCAAGAAGTGAGTTGTCTCATTAATAAAACGTCTAAGTAGTCTAAGAAGAACAAAAACATTCCATCAGAGTATGAGGAAGTTTAAAATAAATATTACTCAGGATACAGTAATGAAGTGGCTTTTCAGTGCTTGTGTCAATGGAAGATGACTTTCTGCTTTCAATAGAAAATCAGTTGTAATATTATGATGATACCCTTATGTTAGAGAGAGTAATGTTTATAAAAATTATAAAGATAAAAATGTTCCAAAAATGGGAATAGTTCTATTTCCTACTTATACACATATATTTTTAAAGAATGTATATGAAAAGAACAAATAAAAATATGTATGGAAGGAGAACCCAGGGATTTTCATTAGTCTTTCTAGAAGGGTGCTTTTAAAAATCTATTAGGGAACTTATGAAAACTATGATAACTTTCCTGTGGGAACCTGAGGAAAGAAACAAAATTCTCCCTCATTATAAATATTAAAATACAATTTTATGCCAATGACTTCCAAAGTCTCCAAAGACCAAATTTTTCTCACAGCCTTTAATAACTACTGTTTCAGTAACATCCCATGCCCTTCTCACATTTTTCTCACTACATTCTAAAAACCCTGGCACTTTTCAATCTGTTAACTCATCACATATGTTCTGGCCTCAGGGTTTTTGCACATGCTTTTCCTTTACCTAGAAGGTAATTCCTTTCACTCTCAATCAGCTAAATATTACCTATTTTCCTGTTCTCATTTGCTCAGAAGGTTGTCTCCAAATCTATATTAAGTCTCCCAATTGGTCTCTTTTAAAATTCCTTTTCTAAAAATCTTAACAAATACTCTAATATACAATAATGTATTTATTTTTATTATTTCTCATAGTAATCAAGCAAAAGAATATTCAAAAATAGGCAACTAGAATTACCAAGAGATATAGAAAAATGATTAGGATTTTCACCGGGAATAATAACTATTAAGAGAAAACAGGAGGCTGTAAAATTAAGATTTGTAGGAAAAGATGAACAGAAATCTATCTGCAAAATTCTATGTATGGATAAAGTTAGATTATCTGTTTCTACACCACCATAAGCCCACATAATTTACTTGTATAATAAAAGCTACTCCAAGATATGGAAAATTGGAAAATATTTTATTTTAAATATTCAAATGTTGAAATGTTTTAAAAGTAACTTCATGAGCAATTTCAGATATATTCTGGCTTTAATTTAGTATCAAGATATTCTGCCTTTTTCCCAAGACTCCAGATACTTCCTTTAGAGATAAGATATGGGTTTGAATCAATAATTAATCTCATACAACATAGAAATACTAGTGTTCTTGATCCCTTTGTTTAGGGTAATAAATTCTAACAAAGATTTGCTTCTCTCTGCTTTCATATATTTACTAAAAACCCTACTACCAGCAACTTACAGCATATACAGTGATAAAGAACAAAGCGCTCATGGTTTGCAAAATACAAAAGCGTATACCAAATCTTAGAGAAATAATAAAATCTAAAAAATTCTACTTGTGTGTTATGATAATTGTTTTCTTGAAGTACAAAGAAATAAAACAACAAATATTCCATTGAAGCACAAATAACTCATGCAATTTAAATATGAAAGACATGAGGTAGAATAACCATAAACATTCAGAATAATGAGTCAAGACGTTTTAATATGCATAAGTGTTAGGGAAAAAAATCCCTAGAGTCTTCAAAATTATTGGATACTAAACAACTATTGTATGGTCTTTTAAATAACTAAGAAATTGTGATAAGAAAAACATGTGTTGGAGAAATCTCCTCTAGTGCCCTAAAATTTATGTACATATGGAATTTCCTATATATACAAACTTTCTTAGACCAATTTTAATAGTTCTAATGGATTTAGTGTTCTAGTTTTCAGAAACACAAAGTCACAATTAGAATAAGAGTTAGGCAAGAAACTAAAATAGAAACACTCAAGTGAAAAAAGTACCCATTTTCAGTCTAAGCTCAGTAGATTCTTAATATGTCTTAGAATAATTTCTGAGATCTTTATAACATAAAATATTGATGCTCAATGCAGTACAGTATAACATAAGAATTACTGTATAGGTAAGGATGGATAGAGAAGGACAGGTCATATTGATATGCAGATACTAAGTATCAGTTGAGGACATTCATGGGCTAGATGGCAGTTCTCCCAGTGCAAATGATTTAATTGTTTGCTTAAACAAAATTTCAACTGTAAAAACTACCCAATTAATGAAACAAGGTGGCAAATTTGACTTGGATCCAGACATAAAATCCTAAAATTTTTTGGTTCTTGCTGTTTCCCACAGTTGCCCATTATTGCAATGATATTGTACATTGTGGACTCCAAATTTCCTTGTCCTACATTAATAGAAATGATCTCCAATGACTAATGGTTATTAGTCAGGTGCTCACTGTCATCATTAATCAAGTCATACATGTGTATGAATTCTTTCAGGACACTGCCTTGTCTGATAGTCTTCTATTGACCTATTAGAAAATGGGTGTGGTTTAAGAACCATAGAGAAGGGCTGAATATCCCAAATTAATTCTTAAGTGTTTCTGATTTTAGGTCTGAAATTTAGCAGTTAAAACTTAATCTATTAACTACAGTGTAAATTCTTCAAGGGAGAAGTAATTCTTCAACTGCTAATTATGTTTACCTTCATGTGCATAGACGATCAAACAAATGACTTGTTAACAAGCAGAGGGAAAAATAGATTATGGATTTCTAGGAATGGATAAAGAAGGGGTTTTTGAAGGTTGGAAAGTTATTAATCTTTAGCTACTTCACAAATTCGTCTGTGACTGAATCCATTATCAAATACTCAGCAAAGAAAAGCAGAAGGAAAAAAATGGATTGTGCATTTGAGGTTTATTTTTTATTTTTATTTGCAGTAGAGGTGGCTGAGAGATATTCTCCTGATAAGCTAGAAAGTTTGCCCATTCTCTTCAGGTACCTGAGAGATCAAAGAGACTTCAAAGCGAAGAGGCAATTGAAAATCTCACAGCAACATTAGAACAGGAGGTACTGCTTCCAGGAACGTGTGGCACCTGAGGCCATCCTGTGCTGCGTCAAGATTAAGAATTCGTTACAACTCAAGATTCAATTTTCAGGTAACTGAGATTGAAAAAGACCTGTGACTTCACATTCTGCAATGTGATCGGCCATTTCCAGCTACATGGCCAATGTTCAGAATCTGAATCATATCAAACTAGGTATGAAAACTGAGTTCAGTAATTTAATACAAAAAGTCCCACAGCTTACTTTTTTCTGTGGATTGCTAGAACATTCTTTGGAGAATTTTAAATCATCAAATTTGCCTCTTCTCCCACAAAGTTCACACTGTAAATCTCGACCAGCAGCTTCAGCATCATCTGGCATTTGTTAGAAATGCCGAATACTGGATGCCACTCCAGACGTACTATACCAGAATGTGTATCTTAAGACTAAAGTGCATTAGATTTGTATGAATTAAAGTTTGAAATACATTAATCTAAAATCTGCTTCCTTGATAGTCAACCAAGTCTATGGGTCCTTCCCTTGGAGAACATAGACCACTGATTATTTGTGTATGGTATCTTAATGACATATTTTAGTGATCCTTGAAAAATCTGTGTTTCTATTGATAATTTAAGTGAAAATAGTAAAAGTAATTCAACATTCTCTTTGGATAGTACTGAATATTAATTTTCCTTCTTCACTAACTTTTCTCTCTTTCTTCAATTCCCTTCTAACAATTACTTTAAATTTAACACAAACCCAACACAGCCAATGATGAGACTGTGAATATTTACATATTCAATTCCTTACCAATATATAACATATTTTGTAATTATAAGTAACATTATAAAAAGTATAGCTAATGTCATTAATATTCAAAATATTAAGGTATGTATAAGGTAGTATTTTGAATATTTGTCTTAACTCTAATGTACAATTGTCAGCTTGTATTTCCACATTAAACTCCTCCCACATCAAAAAATTAAACATAGCCAAAGCTAAAAGTAAGCAAAGAGTTTTCTTTAGACCCAAAATTCCTTTTTTACCTATGCTCTCTTTACTGGTTAATGACATCTCCTCCCTCACAAGTCATTATGGACAATAATGAAGTCATATCCAGTTCTTCCTATCATCCAAGTCCAATCTGTTTGTTCTATTTCCTTTCCATTCTTCTTCCAATACTGTAATTCAGATCCACATCACATCTCAAATGAACCATGGTGATAGCCTACTAACTGGGTCTTTATATCTTTAATTTCTACCTTCTCCCAAATTGTCAACCATCATTAAACTGAAGTACAAGTTAGATCTTTGTAGCCCTCAAAAACTTTTACCATATTCTATTTCTTGTAAGGATAAGATTTTAAACTCCTTACGTTTAGTGTTTAAGGCTCTTCACAGTAACACATTTGCAGACACATCTCTTACTTCTCCTGCCATGAATGCTATTTTCCAGCCACTTCTAATTTCTAAACATTGTTTAATGTTCAAATATATGTTCACTCTTACACCTCTATGACTTTAATTATCCCGTTCTCTCACACTGGACTTCCCTTTCCTCCTTCACTCCTTATCTGCCTGTTAACATTTGCCCATTTTTTCAAGGTTGAGCTTTATGATGATGCTCTTAGCCTTTATTTGTTTTGTTTTGCTTTCCTTTATTTTCTCTTCCCCTAAGTTTCTTTATTTATGTTAAAGTTCATTATTTGGTGACAATCTCACATATTCAACTGTAAGATCCTTAAGAAATGGGTTTCTAGATAAATCTCTTCTCTAAATAAGATGTAACACAATCATACCTATTCAAAATATCTGTTGACTGAAATATTTACTTTGTTATAGCAGAGAGAAAATTTAAAGCTTGTCAAGAGACAAAGGATATTTATTACAGAAAAAATGTTATAAATACTATAATTAGTATATGAAAAAATGGTCTTGAAGATACAGATCTATGGTTGAATCTGCTAAGTTGAATCTGACACAGGTAATGCACTGGGTTGTATTTTTTTTAATTTTTAAAATTTTATTTTATATTGAAGCATAGTTGATTAACAATCTTGTCTTAGTTTCAGATGTACAGCAAAGTGATTCCATTATACATATACATGTAACTGTTCTTTTTCAAATTATTTTCCCATTTAGGTTATTACAGAATATTGAGCAGTGTTCCCTGTGCTCTACAGTAGGTCCTTGTTGGTTATATATTTTAAATATAGCAGTATGTACATGTCAATCACAAACTCCCATTCTACCCCTACTCCCCAGCCCTTCCCCCCTGGTAGCCATAGTTTGTTCTCTAAGTATGTGAGTCTGTGTCTGTTTTGTAAATAAGTTCATTTGTAACATTTTTTTAATATTCTGGATATAATCAATATTTGTATTTGTCTCACTTCACTTAGTATGATTATCTCCAGGTTTATCCATGTTTCTGCAAATGGCATTATGTCATTCTTTTCAATGGCTGAGTAATATTCCATTGTATATACGTATCACATTTTCTTTATCCATTCATTTGTCAATGGACATTTAGGCTGCTTCAGTTTTATGGTATAAAATATATGGGAAATGGGCTTCCCTGGGGGCACAGTGGTTGAGAGTCCGCCTGCTGATGCAGGGGACATGGGTTCGTGCCCTGGTCCGGGAAGATCTCACATGCCACGGAGCAGCTAGGCCTGTGAGCCATGGCCACTGAGCCTGCACATCCATAGCCTGTGCTCCACAGCGGGAGAGGCCACAACAGTGAGAGGCCCGCGTACCGCAAAAAAAAAA
>NW_006794361.1:274606-281078 GCF_000442215.2 Lipotes vexillifer | reverse complement strand
AAAAAAAAAAAAAAAAAAAAAAAAAAAACCTGTAAAATTTACTTATTTTCCCTTCCAGGACTTTTAGTTTGATGACAACTTTGCCTTAAATGAATATTTAATATTTTATCTTTTTTATTTGCATTTGCTATTTCAACATTTGCCCATTAGTTTTTATCTGTTTGTTTTCTGTATATTTCTCATAAAGAGCATACATTGGAATTTTATTACCGTTACTCAAGCTAATAGTCTTTTCTTGGCAATATAATAGTTTAAGCGTTGACATTTTTAACAGAAATTTTGATACTTTTACATAAATAGTTTTATTAAACATACATACACACATATTCATATGCTGTAATTATACATTACCATAGTGTTAATTTTGTTACTAGTAATTTTCAAGAAGTTTTCAAAATATCATTGAGGCTACGTATATCAATGTGATGTAGATAAGCCTGAAGAACACCTATGTCAGTGTGATTTAGTCATTTCTTCCAAAAAAAACTTGGTCTGTGAAAGATATGGCTGTAAAACACTATATAACTTCACTATTTCATTCAGAAAATCCCTATGACATTTATTTTAGAGATAATCTGCTCATCTAGACAAACATTTTGCTTATCAGTCAAGACTCAGTTCAACACCCCTGCTTTGTTGTGTCCACCAAAACTAAATTATGATATTGTGAATCTAGCCCTATCTCCATCAGATTCCCTCTTGGAAAGACCTTCCTTGAAATCATTTGGTCCTAGATTCAAAGTCCATAAACCTCCCCCTTTAGGTTTCCCCTTTTGAGACAGTACTAAGACTTTGTATTATTCTCCCTACTGTAGACAGCTCTAGTAAATTGAACTTTAATAACAAGTCTGGAGCTAGTTTGTAATACTGAATAGTATTAGAATCAAAATAAGGTGCCATCTCTTTTTTATAATAAGGAATTTAACATCTCTCAATTTTTTCCTGCCCATTCCCACAGTACAACAATTTCTAATGTAACATGATTTATACCAAGGTTACTGCAATTAATTTTACAATCATAAATTCTCTCAAACAATTATTTAGGCTTAATTTGTATTTGTTTTCACATTTTTATACCTGATTTCTCCAATTTTGAGCATTTAATTTGGAATTGTTTTATAAGTAGTTGGAATATTACTGATGTATCCACTGAAAACTTTTAAACACTTATCAACGTAATTTGTAGTGAATCTTTTACATATTTGAATACTTATATTTTGAATACTTTGTATATTTGAATACTTGTCCTATTTCTAAAATTTGTTTGGATAAAAATTATCTCGAGTCTTCATAAACATCCTCCTCTAACATCTGGTGTTTAGTGTTATAGAGAATTTAGAGGTTAGACCACTTCTTTTACAGATAATCTATTTTTCTTTTTCTTCTTTTGATCTGTGTTGTTGTAGATTTTAATTTTCTTATGTTTCTACTTGACTTTTTTCTAAGATAGAGGTTTCCTTTTTAAAAAGTTTTACCTGAAGTGGTAAAATTTTCTCTTTAGGCTATTTCATTTGGTATATGTTTGTAATTTTTTCGAAGAGTCATTTCTCCAACAATAATGTTATGTCTTCAACAATAACTTAATACATTCTCCATCATTCCTTGTTATTTTCCTTTTCTTCTGCTATGAAGGAAAGTGTCTGAAGTCTATCTTCCATATCATTAAATCCTGATTTTTAATTTTCCTGATAAGAATTTAATCTATACATTGGGTATTTGTTTTCTTGGTTACTTCTTTATCTTTTCCTTCTCCCTTTTCATCTTATCCTATTCAATCTTGATCGTTTTCCACATTAAGGATGTCAAAGAGTTTTCTGAAGCAATTTTATGGTTTCTATATTAATAGCTCATTTTCAAAAGTACTGTATTTTTCTGAGTCTTTGTTTGATATTTTCTTTCCTTGGATCTGTGGTGTTTTTACTGTTCTCATTATTAAACTTTTCAGGAGTTATCCAGAACTGGTGCTTACCAAGAGATTTGGTGTTGGTTTGCTTTGACAAATTCTTATTTTGGAAACAGGGCTGAGGAGCAGGTTGATATACAGAAGTCCCAGGCTGTTACCCAATTTCCAGAAAATATTCTGCTTAGACTAGGGCTTCTTTACTTTTTTGTGCCATGGAAAGATTTTACCATATATTGAACCATAAGGAAATGTTTAAAAAGTAAATTCCAATGAAAAAATTATATTAAAATCAGATAGTATTCTATAAAAAATAAAATACATACCAACATATGTGTCTTTTTGTTATTGGTATTAGTCATTAACACCAATACCTATTGAAAGGTCCTATAACTGCCATAAATCTAAAGTTTCCATGAGCATAAAAGATATTTTGAGACACCTGAAGCCATTGAAATAAGATAATATTAATGACTTCTTTTTGGGGAGAAAGTCATAAGTTATGCTAATAAATTGGTTTATTGTTTATATTCATACTTGTTAAGAATGTTACATTTCACTTTCATATTAATGAAAATAAAGTTTTCTTTTTCCCCAGCTAATTTCCTGAATCTCCTGAATTTGGACCTCAGATTAGGGCACCTGCTCTAATGTTATTCCATTGGATATACATGGAATAATCTATTTCCTTGCCTAACATCTTAAAACTCTAAATTAATGGATTTCTTGAATAAATATTAGATATAGAAATGCAGTTTTCCAGGCATCTCTAGTTTTGCCCTTATCTTTCATTTGTAGGGATTTGGGGCTCTAGAAGTTGTAAGAGGGAAAGGATTACATTCTTCCCTTTTCAAAAAGCAATACCTTTGAAGCAAAAGGAGAGCATTCAATTTTTTTATTGGTACAGACCCTGTGTATCCAAGAACACTTAGAAAATAATGGTAAAAGAACAGAATATATTTCTATTATCCAACAGGTCATAATGATAAGGGCTACTTCTCAGTTTCTTGAAGTGTATCCTACTTAGGTTATCTATCAAAGGTTTATTATCAAAGAGTTCTATCTTTAGTTCCCTCAGTCATATTTCTGTGTAACAATCTTGACATTTTTGGAAGTGATCTGGAGGTAACAATTACATCATGGTTGTTATTCAGATGCCAAATTAAACTAAAGATATATCAAACCTTTTTTAACTTTACACGGATAGCTTATACACAACCAAAACATAATTTTCAAGGTACAGCTTGATTTTTTTTAAACACTATTCCAAATCCATATTATATTATTGTTTCACAAGAAAAATTAAGTAATTTCCATGAATGAATAAAATGGATCAGAGTTATCCTTGAATATAGAATCCTGGGAACAACTTTTCTCCTAAGAGTTTCAATTTTTCTATTTGTTGAGTTTACCTTAGGTAAAATTACACATTTGTGAACTTGAATTTTCTTTTAATATACACAAATATGCACACACACAAGCTATAATATTGTACTTAAACTATTCTACACTTTTTGAAAAATCCAACTTTTTAAAGGAATACATTCTTTTAGTCATACACAGTGGATAGATAGATAATCAGTATATTGGTTATACTTTCTTTTCTTTTCATTCTTGTTCCTTTAACATTACTGAATAAGCAGTAGAGATGGGGGGAGGAAGCTCCTATGGTACTTTTATAATAATTGTAAACTAAAAATTGTGTGTTCTAAACTGCTACATGGCCATGAACTAAAGAATTATTCTCAGTTTATGTCTCATTATAATGATACTTTAGGCTTATCTCTCGTCCAGCTCTGCACAGAACCACAGAGAGCAGAGGACCAGTAACAAGTAACCATGGAAACCAGACTCCATACATGTTTGCACAGAATGAAGAAGGTTATATTGCTGTGGAACTTCATTTAAATAAAATTTTCTGATTGTCCTATGAGTTCAGATTCTCCGGAAAACAAAGCATTTCTCAAGTCAATCTGTTATTCATCAAGTGCAGGGACTGTGCTCTCTGTAAGGGAAAATGATGTATTTTGAAAGTATTTTCAAGATTTTTACAAAGAAGAAATAGAGCAAACTCTCCCAGTTGAAAATACTCTTTGGCAAAAAGCACAGAAAGGGTTCTCTACTTGTTATTGAGCTGGAGAATATAATCCTGGGAAAAGAACAGCTATCTTAGAATAAAGGAATCTTTAAACTCCATTATCAGTTTAACTAGTCACTGTCTTTTCTTCTCCTTTTCAAAGGAAACTGTTAACTAAACAAAACCCGCACAGAGAACCTTTGGGTGTAGAATTTAGAAATAAATCTTGCTTTGTTCTTTGTTTACATAATATATTTATCAAAATTGTATCTGCAAAATTAAACCAAATATAACCAGCTGAATATAACAAAAAAACAGTTGGGTATTCAAAGATGTTTTCTCCAAATGCTTTCCTTAGAATATTTATGAAAGACAAAGCTGAAAATGGTAGTGATTAAGGAATACTATTGGTAATTTGTAGACTCCCAAATATTTCTGTATCTAGACCTTATTTTTAATTCAATTTTTTAAAATATCTGAGAACAAAAAGAGTGCTATGCCTCTTGTCGTATTTTTGCTCTAAATTCCTATCTTTTTTTGATTCTTTTGGACATTTTTGTCTATATAAATATGCCCCAAGCACTGACATTTTTGGTTCATCATATTTGATAACATAATGTGCTATAATAAAACTACCTCTCAGTCCCCACACTGAAAAATATCTCAGAAAGTTTGAGATATGTATTTGACAATAGTATTACAGGTAGGAGTAGAAATCAAGGAGTCCATGAGGGGCCTCCAGGAGACCACGATGCCTCAATTATGGTAACACTGAGGACCTACCATCCCAGAACTCATCAACTTATGAGTTTTCTAAGTAAGTTATTTAAAAAATTATTCAAAAGGGTTTAGCAGTGAGACACAGCTAACTGACCCTGATTATTGTATTTGATTCCTCAATATATACTTTGAATACCACATAGTTCTTACCAATAACTCAGGTACCAGGAGATACTTTTGTTACTCAAAACCAACTGAGAATAATCAAGTATTTTTGGAACACTCACTCTATTTCTGATACTGTGCTTGAGGGAGATAGAAGAATAAGGTATTCATCCTCAAGGATCTTAAAGTGTAGTTGGCTTACCCCCATACAAAAATGAAGAGTACATGAGGCTATGTGAAGTGGTACAGAGGAAACATGATATAGGAATTTAGAGCAAGGGAAGATCTGTGTAGGATAGGAAGAAAAACAGAGAACACTTGAAGAAGGGAGGGGGGACTTGAAATGTGTCTAATGGATAGGTATGATCTAAAGAAGGGCAAATTTCTTTTAATGTTCAAATTTAGATGTCATTTTAAAAGTGCATTTATTAAACAGTAATGTATTTTAAAAAGCATATAAATTCAAAGTGAAGAGTAGTAAATTTGAATAACCTCCAAATCTGTGATATTTTATAGATGATCTAGGAAACTCGGGATTTCAATTGAAAAGAAACAGATGTTAAAACAATTATTTTTGTTAAGTCAGATGTTTTAAAAATGCTAGCATAACAGTTAAATACTTTAATATGATGTCCAGATTTGTTTTCAAAAGCAAGACAATGAGAAAAAAGAATGTAAACACCTGGGGAAAAATATAATTATACATTGCACTTTTTTGCTGATGCCATTTTTATGAATCTTAGATTAGAAGGCCAGTTATATTTTTAATGTTTCTTTTAGTTTTAACCACCAAAAGCATCTTTGTTACCTTACAATTCTTGCAGTAAATCAAAGAAATCTAAATTATACATCATTGTCTTTGCAAAAATAGCGGTACATATCACAACAATTTTCACTGAATTTCAGAATATTTTATCCCATTTTAGTGAATTCTTGAGAAGATTTTAGGAAATAAATCACTTCCTCTAGCATACATAATGCTTTCTGAAATTTGCTTCATTGGAGAATAGTTTAAAAATTAGTAATTAATAAGATACAAGTACCCTTTAAACTTAGTCATCATCATTTTTCTTCATTCTTACAAAGTTGTAAACTTCATTTGACTAAATTAATAGTTCCTATCATCAAATTTATCAGTGCTAGGAATTAACAGAATGTTGGCATTGAGGATGAAGAACTGGTGTAATTGTTCAGGTAGCCCACCATGTTTACATTCTGGATGGAGATGAAAACAGTTTGGGCTTTGGATATGGACAGGGATACTTACTGATGCCTGGGTCATTTTCAGATGAGTTTTTGAGTTTGGTTCCAGAAAAATGTATTTGTCTTACGTTATACCTTGGGACAATCATTAATGTCTCTCTGAGTCTCCTTTTATTCATCTGCAACATATGCTTACATTTTCAGTAATTCTAAATCCTGGATTCCACCTCTCACACACTTTATTCCTCTGCTCTGGGTACCTTGCTGCAAGGTGTTGGAAGAGAGGTACGAAAAATACCAGGCAACCCAAGTGCTTTGTGTTCTGAATTAGGTTCACATACAAATGTGTATATGTATATATATATATATATATATATATATATATATATATATATATATATATATAT
>NW_006794361.1:227412-274596 GCF_000442215.2 Lipotes vexillifer | reverse complement strand
GTGTGTGTGTGTACATACACACACACACACACACACACACACATATATATATATATATATATATATATAAATTAAATCAAATAATAAATAAATGTTTCAATTAAAATAGGCAAAATAAAGATGGCAACTGATCCAGGTATTTTAAAAAGTCTTTTTGAAATGTTTCTATTCACAATATTTACTGATATTCATTAATAAGCTGCCCTTGATACTTAATTTGAATTCACCTATCGATATTATGGTGATTTACCATAAATCAAATAGGGAGCTGAAATTTCAATGACCAAAATAATGCAATATTATGATAATTTCTAAATAGATAATCTAAAGAAATCAACAGAATCTTTTCAAAGATGCTTTATTACTATCACATAAGAAATTATTTAATTATGAACTTTTAGATAAAAAATGATTTCTACTTCTAACCATGACATAACTTGCTTTGGTGCTGGATTTGCCTTCTCACCATAAAAAGCAAGAACACTGGAAAAGCATGAAACAACTCTTTTCAGATATTGGGAAAACATACAATGCATGGCTGTGATTCTTGAGAAAAAAACAATGGAAGAAAACACAGAAAGCTCCCTCTTTTTATAGGCAGGCACTTACCAAACTCAGAGTGGAGAGGGGGACATAAACGAAGTGAAGCAGTATTGCTGGACTGTGGATACAAAGATGGGAATTTATAACCTATAATAGAAAAGAATCTGGAAAAGAATCTGAAAAAGTATATACATACATGTATACATATATATATATATACCTGAAACTAATACAACATTATAAATCAACTATACTTCAATTGTTTAAAAAAAAGAGATGGGAGTTCAAGGCTACTGAGGTATCTGAACTTTAGCCACTTCTCCTGAGAAGCTTAGAAAGAGTAAACGTCTCAAGAGAAACACTGGAATATTTGCTTCACTTCTCTGTGCCTCCTTTCTGTCTGTGATCTTGATATTCCTCAAATCCAGGTGTTTTGATAGCACCAAACTCTAATTTTTGTCTCTCTAGATTTGAAAAATTGTTTAAAGTTCTCCTGACTTCCTTGCCTTTCAGGCTTCTCTCTGCCTACTTTGTCTCTCCACCCCACGAAGAATAAGCAAGTGTCCTGCAGGGCAAACAGGGTAAAAGGAAAGCAGCCTGCAAACATCAGGGCCCAAATCAGTGGTTTTCCCTGCGCTTTGGAAAATTGGTCTCTCATTATTGCTTTAATTTTCATTTTCCTACTTATATAATAATTTTAAACAATTAGATTTGTCTCCTAAATGCATTAATAAAATTTAACAAGGAAAATCCTTGAGACGGTAAAATATTCTCAAATTCTAAATTCTGAGCATCCAAATCGAAAGAAAAGGAACATCAGGTTGGAGCAGAGATGACAGATACAGTGAGAGTAATGACTGACTCCAAGGATGGTCTTACTGAAGAGAAAGCATTTTAAGATTAAAGAAAAATCTGGTCAGAACATTCAAGAAAAGTTCTAATTTTCATTACAGTAATAAAGTTATCCATGCTGAAGTGTGTATACACCTGAACACTGCTTTTGTTGATGTTATTGTATTTTTTGGCCTGGAATATGGGTTTTAAATAGATATTGTCAGTACCACTTTCATTAAAATAAACAAAACATTTGTAAAACCCTAAAGAAAGATAGAGAGAGAAGAGAGGATGATAATCTGTGCCTTTATGGATGAGCACAGTCTACTTGAGGGGGATGAATCAGAAGGAGTGTTGTCCTGGTGCTGACTGGCTGTGGTCCCAGCCTGTAGGTGACGGAGAACTCACCCAGGAAGTGGCCAGTCATTGCAGGCTTGATTTCCATTTGGTTGAGGTCTTGCCATTGTAGACACTCACAGTGCTGCCCACCCTCTTGGACAGGATGACCCCATCCTACAGGTGTGTCTCTACCACCTAGAGCTTCTCCATGGGAACCACCTTTTTCTTGGCCTTTCTGGGTGCTTCAGCTGCATCAGCTGTTCCCAAGACATGTCCAGCTGAGGGTCAAGGTCCACACCACGGGAGGTGAACTGATCCAAGGTCCTCTTCTTCTTCTGATCTACATCTGCCATCTTGTCGATTTTATTTTTCAAGATGTTAGCTTTCCTATACATAAAGAAAAGTATATGATCATATTCTCTCTTCACATATTTTTAATTTTAACAAGAAATTTTTATTGTTTTTAGTTTCCAAAACACAGCTATGATCAATAGACATATAACACAAACCACATATGTCATTTTCAACCTTTTAGTAGCCAAATTTTAAAGAGTAGAAAAGAAACAGGTGAAATTAG
Organism: Lipotes vexillifer; assembly: GCF_000442215.2. Classification (NCBI taxonomy): domain Eukaryota; kingdom Metazoa; phylum Chordata; class Mammalia; order Artiodactyla; family Lipotidae; genus Lipotes; species Lipotes vexillifer. Next base: position 272,303 of record NW_006794361.1, on the reverse strand, counting down.
TTTTCATAATAAATTTTCATTTAACCCAATATATGCAAAATATTATCATTTACACATTTAATCAATATAAAAATTATTCATATAGCAATGATATAACCGTCACACTCACCTCAGCACAACAACAATGTGGATACAGTGGTTATAGTGAAATGTCGTCCTACTAAAGCAATAAAGATGTATTAAAGGAAAAAAGCTTTAGAGGGTTTCACTTTTTAAATTAAAATTGAAATTAAATAAAAATTTAAATTCATTTCCTCCATTGCATTACCCACATTGAAGTGCTCAATAGCTTCTTGTGGTTAGTAGCTACCGTCCTAGACAACACATTTCTAACCTCTCTTGATGATGGCAATTAGTAATTTTCAGTGAAGGCTGTATATCACTGCTGGAGGTGGGTTAGTCAAAGAAATATCTCCCTCAAAAGAGAGAGACACTGTTGGGGGGAGGGATAAATTAGGAGCTTGGGATTAAAATATACATGATACTATGTATAAAATAGATAACCAATAAGGACCTACTGTATAGCACAGGGAACTATACTCAATATCTTGTAATAACCTATAATGGAAGAGAATGTAAAAAAAAAGAATATATATATATATATATATATATATATATATATATATGAATCACTTTGCTGTACACCTGAAACTAACACAACATTGTAAGTCGACTATATTTCAATAGAAATTTTGTAAAAAAGAGAAACACTCTTGAGAATGACTAACCAAAATGAATTGAGTTATATCTCAGACATATTTTAAATTTCAAAGAGTAAGTTAGTTAAAATAATTATATAAATGCTGTTGATCTTAAAATCAATTCTCTTGTTATCCTGCCAAATAACACTATTTTCAAAACCTTTGCGTTTAAAATCTTATTTTTTTAATTTAAAAATATTTACCCTGTAAGCACTTTTCCTTTTATATTCTCACTATACAAATTGTTGAATTTCATCAAGACCCTGGAACTTTGGCGTCTCATCTACTCTGTGTCATCAGTCTCCTAGTGATTGCATTTTTACCCCTGTTTGAACCAGACATTATGGTCCCTCACTGTCAAGAGCTCTCCACCCACAACCTACAGCCACTTTGTTTTCTTGTTCTTCCACTACACTGCATCTGTAAATCACCATTAGAAAATCACTCCAAACATTTGCTTTCCCTGCTTTAATATGCAAACCATTAAGCACTGCTGGGAAAAATCATACCTCTGTGCCAAAACAAATTTCCTCTGCTCAAGTTCAGTCAACAATCCTATTGTTCTAACCTGTAAACTCCATTAGCCTTTCTACCTAGTAGGATCTCCAACTCTTTAACATCTTCTATTTCTCCACTCCATCCCCATGCCCATGCACACCCTCATGCCCTTCCTTGGTAGAGAAAATATATCTTCTTAAATTATAGCAAATATAGAAACAAAGTAGCAGAAATTCCTTCGACTTCCTACCTCCACGACAAGTGAATTTATATTCATTTACTACCTTACCTCCTTCTTTTATGTCTCAGTGAGAGAAGTACCAAGTTACCTGCTCAAAAATTACTTTGAACTTTGATAAAACTCTGAATCTTTTCAGAAACCTTTTTCCTCAGTATTTTTATTCCTTTCTTTTGTTTTCTTACCTTCAGGGTATAATAACCTCTGCCGTGTTAACAAAATGAAACAAAAAAATTGTTTTTATTTTTCTCTATATATTATATTATCTTTCTCCTTTTCTGCACAATTAGTCCCCAAGGGGAAAAAGAAGTTTCCATATTGTGTGACTTTCCTTATCTCCCTTGATTCCTACTTATGTTTCCACATGGTTTCTGTTCCCACAATTCCACTGAATCTGTTCTCAGTGAGGTCAATGTTGCTGTGCCAGATGCAGGAGACACTTATAAGGAGTTACTTTAACTGACCTTTCTCTTTGCCATTTGGTTAATTCCTCTTTCTCCCCTGGTCCTTCCTAATGCTTCTCATTAAGAGATTTTTCCCAAATATTCTGGTCACTCCTTTGCAGTCTTTGTCATTAGACCTTTTTCTGAGTTCATTTTAAGAAGTTAATTTTAATAATATAAATTTCTAAATAACATTTTCCATATTATAATATGGAAAATGAACATGGTGGGTTTCTTTTGAAAATCATTCAACCTGTTGACTTGATAAAAAGACAATTCACCAAGCCAGGTGAACTGAATGCTCTAAACAGGAGCTTATGATTTTAGAAATAAAACCTCTATTCTTCAAATGTGTCCTGAGAGAAAGTTATGTAAAAATCTTAATAGCAATATAATCAGACTATTACCACACAACAATTGTACCATAAAGAACACCAGTCATGGATATAATATAGAAAATTGCCTGGCAATTGCAACATTAAAATGCATCAATCATAGCTACAATCACACAAATGACTAAAATCAGTTGTAAAACTTAGAGCAATTACAATTTTTTAAGGAATTATGATGTGGAAAAATTATTTAAATAGCAATACAAGGTTTCTAAGTTTTAAATGAAAGAATGTCTCTGATATATGAATGCCTCACCACTAGAAGGACACTTCTGCAATAATCTCCAAGTTCTTTCAAATGCCCTGGCCACTTATCACTGTATCTGAACATCAATGTATCTGAACATCAAATCTCAATTTCAAAGACAAGACAGATCCTAGTACGTAAGAAATAATGTACACTAGTATTTGAAAAATGTAATAGATTCCTATAGGAAAAATCTTTTAAAATTCTGAATTCTATAAGGAAACGGTATCAAAATTGTAAGCCATTTACATGATTATTTTTGCAAAAGTGACTCTACAGCCATTGCAAATAGATATGAACAATTAATAACACTAAGTATAAAAAGCAAAAATGTAGGAGGAGCTTCAAGATGGCAGAAGAGTAAGACGCAGAGATCACCTCTCTCTCCACAAATACATCAGAAATACAACTACATCTGGAGCAGCTCCTACAGAACACCTACTGAACGCTGGCAAAAGACCTCAGACCTCCCAAAAGGCAAGAAATTCCCCATGTACCTGGGTAGGGCAAAAGAAAAAAGAAAAAACAGGGACAAAAGAATAGGGACAGGACCTGCACCTCTGGGAGGGAGCTATGAAGGAGGAAATGTTTCCACACACTGGAAAGCCCCTTCGCAGGTGGAGACTGCTGGTGGCGGAGGGGAAGCTTCAGAGCCGCAGAGGAGAGCACAGTAACAGGGGCGCGGAGGGCAAAGCGGAGAGATTCCCGCACAGAGGATCGGCGCCGACCGGCACTCACCAGCCCGAGAGACTTGTCTGCTCACCCGCAGGGGCAGGCGGGGCTGGGAGCTGAGGCTCGGGCTTCGGTCGGAGCGCAGGGAGAGGACTAGGGTTGGCTGCATGAACACAGCCTGAAGGGGGCTAGTGCGCCACGGTTAGCCAGGAGGGGCTCCGGGAAAAAGTCTAGAGCTGCCGAAGAGGCAAGAGACATTTTCTTCCCTCTTTGTTCCCTGGTGCGCGAGGAGAGGGCATTAAGAGCGCTACTTAAAGGAGCTCCAGAGATGGGCGCCAGCCACGGTTATCACTGCGGACACCAGGGACGGGCATGAAATGCTAAGGCTGCTGCTGCTGCCACCAAGAAGCCTGTGTGCAAGCACAGGTCACTCTCCACACCTCCCCTCCCGAGATCCTGTGCAGCCCGCCACTGCCAGGGTCCCGGGATCCAGGGACAACTTCCCTGGGAGAACGCACGGCACAGCTCAGGCTGGTGCAATGCCAGCCTCTGCGGCTGCAGGCTTGCCCCACCTCCGTACCCCTCCCTCCCCTCAGCCACAGTGAGCCAGAGCCCCCTAATCAGCTGCTCCTTTAACCCCATCCTGTCTGAGCGAAGAATAGATGCCCTCAGGCGACCTACACACAGAGGCAGGTCCAAATCCATAGCTGAACCCCAGGAGCTGTGCGAACAGAGAACAGAAAGGGAAATCTCTCCCAGCAGCCTCAGGAGCAACAGATTAAACCTCCACAATCAACTTGATTTACCCTGAATCTGTGGAATACCTCAATAGACAACAAATCATCCCAAACTGAGGAGGTGGACTTTGGGAGCAAAGATATGTATATGTTTTTCTGTTTTTCTCTTTGTGTCAGTGTGTATGTGTATGCTTCTGTGTGTGATTTTGCCTGTATAGCCTTGCTTTTACCATTTGTCCTAGGATTCTGTCTTTGTTTCTGTTTTTTTTTTTTTACTTTTTAAATTTTTTCTCTTAATAATTATTTTTTATTTAAATAACTTTATTTTATTTTATCTTCTTTCATTTCTCCCTTTTATTCTGAGCCGTGTGGATGAAAGGCTCTTGGTACTCAGCCAGGCGTCAGGGCTGTGGCTCTGAGACAGAGAGCCAATTTCAGGACACTGGTCCACAAGAGACATCCCAGATCCACAGAATATCAAACAGCAAAAATCTCCCAGAGATCTCCATCTCAATGCAAAGATCCAGCTTCACTCAATGACCAGCAAACTACAGTGCTGGACACCCTATGCCAAACAACTACCAAGACAGGAAAACAACACCATCCATTAGCAGAGAGGATGCCTAAAATCATAATAAGGGCACAGACACCAGAAAACACACCACCAGACGTGGACCTGCCCACCAGAAAGACAAGGTCCAGCCTTATCCACCAGAGCACAGGCACTAGTCCCCTTCATCAGGAAGCCTACACAACCCAGTGAACTAATCTTAGCCACTGGGGACAGACACAAAAAAACAACGGGAACTAAGAATGTGCAGACTGCAAAAAGGAGACCCCAAACACAGTAAGTTAAGCAAAATGAGAAGACAGAAAAATACACAGCAGATGAAGAAGCAAGGCAAAAACCCACGAAACCTAACAAATGAAGAGGAAATAGGCAGTCTACCTGAAAAAGAATTCAGAATAATGATAGTAAAGATGATCCAAAATCTTCAAAATAGAATAGAGAAAATACAAGAAACATTTAACAAGGACCTAGAAGAACTAAAGAGCAAACAAACAGTGATGAACAACACAATAAATGAAATTAAAAATTCTCTAGAAGGGATCAATAGCAGAATAACTGAGACAGAAGAACAGATAAGTGACCCTGAAGATAAAATAGTGGAAATAACTACTGCAGAGCAGAATAAACAAGAAAGAATGAAAAGAATTGAGGACAGTCTCAGAGACCTCTGGGACAACCTTAAATGCACCAACATTCCGATTATAGGGGTCCCAGAAGAAGATGACATAAAAAGGGGGACTGAGAAAATATTTGAAGAGATTATAGTTGAAAACTTCCCTAATACGGGAAAGGAAATAGTTAATCAAGTCCAGGATGCACAGAGAGTCCCATACAGGATATATTCAAGGAGAAACACTCCAAGACACATATTAATCAAACTATCAATAATTAAATACAAAGAAAGAATATTAAAAGCAGCAAGGGAAACGGAACAAATAACATACAAGGGAATCCACAGAAGATTAACAGCTTAGCGTTCAGCAGAAACTCTGAAAGCCAGAAGGGAGTGGCAAGACATATTTAAAGTGGTGAAGGAGAAAAACCTACACCTAAGATTACTCTACCCAGCCAGGATCTCATTCATATTTGATGAAGAAATTAAAACATTTATAGACAAGCAAAAGCTAAAAGAATTCAGCACCACCAAATGAGCTCTACAACAAATGCTAAAGGAAATTCTCTAGACAGGAAACACAAGAGAAAGAAAAGACCTACAATAACAAACCCAAAACAATTAAGAAAGTGGTAATAGGAACATACATAGTGTTAATTACCTTAAATGTAAATGGATTAAATGCTCCAGCCAAAATACATGACTGGTTAAATGGATACAAAAACAAGAATGGTATATATGCCGTCTACAAGAGACCCACTTCAGACATAGGGAAACATACAGACTGAAAGTGAGGGAATAGAAAAAGATATTTCATGCAAATGGAAATCAAAAGAAAGCTGGACTAGCAATTCTCATATCAGACAAAATAGATTTTAAAATAAAGATTATTACAAGAGACAAAGAATGACACTACATAATGATCAAGGGATCAATCCAAGAAAAACACATAACAATTGTAAATATTTATGCACCCAACATAGGAGCACCTCAATACATAAGGCAAATACTAACAGCCATAAAAGGGGAAATCACAGTCATAGTATGGGACTTTAACACCCCACTTTCACCAATGGACAGATCATCCAAAATGAAAATAAATAAGGAAACACAAACTTTAAATGTTACATTAAACAAGATGGACTTAACTGATATTTATAGCACATTCCATCCCAAAACAACAGAATACACATTCTTCTCAACTGCTCGTGGAACATTCTCCAGGACTGATCATTTCTTAGGTCACAAATGAAGCCTTCGTAAATTTAAGAAAGTGGAAATTTTACCAAGTATCTTTTCCGACAACAATGCTATGAGACTAGATATCAATTAGAGGAAAAAATCTGTAAAAAATACAAACACATGAAGGCTCAACAATACACTACTGAATAACCAAGAGATCACTGAAGAAATCAAAGAGGCAATCAAAAAATACCTAGAAACAAATGACAATGAAAACACGACAACCCAAAACCTATGGGATGCAGCAAAAGCAGTTCTAAGAGGAAAGTTTATAGCAATACAATCCTACCTTAAGAAACAAGAAACATCTCAAATAAATAGCCTAACCTTATACCTAAAGCAATTAGAGAAAGAAGAACAAAAAAACCTCCCAAGTTAGCAGAAGGAAAGAAATCATAAAGATCAGATCAGAAATAAATGAAAAAGAAATGAAGGAAACAATAGCAAAGATTAATAAAACTAAAAGCTGGTTCTTTGACAAGATAAAAAAATTGATAAATCATTATCCAGACTCATCAGGCAAAAAAGGGAGAAGACTCAAATCAATAGAATTAGAAATGAAAAAGGAGAAGTAACAACTGACACTGCAGAGATACAAAGGATCATGAGAGATTACTACAAGCACCTCTATGCCAATAAAATGGACAACCTGGAAGAAATGGACAAATTCTTAGAAATGCACAACCGTCCAAGACTGAACCAGGAAGAAATAGAAAATATGAACAGACCAATCACAAGCACTGAAATTGAAACTGTGTTTTAAAAACTTCCAACAAAAAAAAGCCCAGGACCAGATGGCTTCATAGGCAAATTCTATCAAACATTTAGAGAAGAGCTAACACCTATCTTTCTCAAACTCTTCCAAGATATAGCAGAGGGACGAACACTCCCAAACTCATTCTATGAGGCCACCATCACCCTGACACCAAAACCAGACAAAGATGTCACAAAGAAAGAAAACTACAGGTCAATATCACTGATGAATATAGATGCAAAAATCCTCAACAAAATACTAGCAAACAGAATCCAACAGCACATTTAAAGGATCATACACCATGATCAAGTAGGGTTTATCCCAGGAATGGAAGGATTCTTCAATATACGCAAATCAATGTGATACACCATATTAACAAATTGAACTAGAAAAACCATATGATCATCTAAATAGATGCAGAGAAACTTTCAACAAAATTCAACACCAATTTATGATAAAAACCCTCCAGAAAGTAAGCATAGAGGGAACTTTCCTCAACCTTATAAAGGCCATATATGAAAATCCCACAGCCGACATCATCCTCAATGGTGAAAAACTGAAAGCATTTCCACTAAGATCAGGAACAAGACAAGGTTGCCCACTCTCACCACTATTATTCAACATAGTTTAGGAAGTTTTAGCCACAGCAGTCAGAGAAGAAAAAGAGATAAAATGAATCCAAATCGTAAAAGAAGAAGTAAAGCTGTCACTGTTTGCAGATGACATGATACTCTACATAGAGAATCCTAAAGGTGCTACCAGAAAACTATAAGAGCTAATCAATGAATTTGGTAAAGTAGCAGGATACAAAATTAATGCACAGAAATCTCTAGCATTTCTACACTGTAATGATGAAAAATCTGAAAGTGAAATTAAGATAACTCTTCCATTTATGACTGCAACAAAAAGAATAAAATATCTAGGAATAAACCTACCTAAGGAGACAAAAGACCTGTATGCAGAATATTATAAGACACTGATGAAAGAAATTAAGGATTATAAAAATAGATGGAGAGATATACCATGTTCTTTGATTGGAAGGATCAACATTGTGAAAATTGCTCTACTACCCAAAGCAATCTACAGATTCAATGCAATCAAACTACCACTGGAATTTTTCAAAGAACTAGAGCAAAAAATTTCACAATTTGCATGGAAACACAAGAGACCCCGAATAGCCAAAGCAATCTTGAGAACGAAAAACGGAGCTGGAGGAATCAGGCTTCCTGACTTCAGACTATAATACAAAGCTACAGTAATCAAGACAGTATGGGACTGGCACAAAAACAGAAATGTAGATCAATGGAACAGGATAGAAAGTCCAGATATAAACCCATGCACATATGATCACCTTATCTTTGATAAAGGAGGCAAGAATATACAGTGGAGAAATGACAGCCTCTTCAATAAGTGGTGCTGGGAAAACTGGAAAGGTACATGTAAAAGTATGAAATTAGAACACTCCCTAACACCATACACAAAAATAAACTCTAAATGTAAGGCCAGATACTATCAAACTCTTAGAGGAAAACATAGGCAGAACACTCTATAACATAAATCACAGCAAGATCCTTTTTACCCACCTCCTAGAGAAATGGAAATAAAAACAAAAATAAACAAATGCAACCTAATGAAACTTAAAATCTTTTGCACAGCAAAGGAAACCAGAAACAAGACGAAAAGACAACCTTCAGAATGGGAGAAAATATTTCCAAATGAAGCAAATGACAAAGGATTTACCTCCAAAACTTACAGCTCATGCAGTTCAATATCAAAAAAACAAACAACCCAATCAAAAAATGGATAGAAGACCTAAATCGACATTTGTCTGAAGAAGATATACAGATTGCCAACAAACACATGAAAGAATTCTCAACATCATTAACATTAGAGAAATGCAAATCAAAACTACAATGAGATATCATCTCACACCAGTCAGAATGGCCATCATCAAAAAATCTACAAACAATAAATGCTGGAGATGGTGTGGAGAAAAGGGAACCCTCTTGCACTGTTGGTGGTAATGTACACTGATACAGCCACTATGGATAACAGTATGGAGGTTCCTTAAAAAAGTAAACGTAGAACTACCATATGACCCAGCAATCCCACTACTGGGCGTATACCCTGAGAAAACCATAATTCAAAAAGAGTCATGTACCAAAATGTTCACTGCAGCTCTATTTGCAATAGCCAGGACATGAAAGCAACCTAAGTATCCATCAACAGATGAATGGATAAAGAAGATGTAGCCCATATATACAATGGAATATTACTCAGCCACAAAAAGAAATGAAATTGAGTTATTTGTAGTGAGGTAGATGGACCTAGAGTTTGTCATACAGAGTGAAGTAAGTCAGAAAGAGTAAAACAAATACCGTACACTAACACATATATATGGAATCTAAACGAAAGGAAAAAAAAAAAAAAGGTCATGAAGAACCTAGGGGCAAGACGTGAATAATGACACAGACCTACTAGAGAATGGACTTGAGGATATGGGGATGAGGAAGGGTAAGCTGTGACAAAGTGAGTGAGTGGCATGGACATATATACACTACCAGAAGTAAAATAGATAGCTAGTGAGAAGCAGCCGCATAGCACAGGGAGATCAGCTTGGTGCTTTGTGACCACCTAGAGGGGTGGAATATGGAATGTGGGAGGGAGGGAGATTCAGGAGGGAAGAGATATGGGAACATATGTATATGTGTAACTGATTCACTTTGTTATAAAGCGGAAACTAACACACCATTGTAAAGCAATTATACTCCAATAAAGATGTAAAAAAAAAAAAAAGCAAAAATGTAATTTCAGAGTAAATTAAGTGACCAGAAGCTTATAAAGAAAAACAAGCAAGCAAATCACTCTATCTAATCATATTTGAGATGATGGCTTAATCTTTCTTCTTTTTAATTTTTTTGTTTGTTTCTGTTTATTCTCTTTATTTTTATTGATGGAGGTCATAACAAACAGATATGTTTAATTCAAGCCTCCATACTTTTGAATAAAATGAAAATTCTGTTCTGTTGAAATGACCCAGTGCAAGATTGCCACAGATACATTCGAGCCAGATAATCTTGCTACCCATCAGGGTTCTTGAACTTCTTAATCAATAGAAATTGTTAAAAGGCCAGATGAGAGATTCAGGCAAGGCTTTACTGGGAGGGAGCAAGGCAGTCTGAGGGATCAAAAGAAGTAACACATGCCCTTTGGTCCCCATGGGCATGGATGCAAACTGGTCCCTTAAATGGGGTAAGGGTAGGGGCAGATCAGTGGGTCAGGCCACAGGGGAGGTTTAGGTGGTCTGCCATCCCCTTGGTGGTGCAATGTGCAGGGATCACGAGCAGTGCCCTGCTTTTGCTGCTGGTACCTCGGAAGTAGCATTTGTGTTTTGTCATTTTTGTATCTTATTGTTCATAATTGTCCTGAGTGTGCATGCACACAGTTATTTTTATTCCCTTATAGTTTCTTTGTATTCTGTTGCTAGAGGATACATTTTGTCCAGGTGCAAACATTGCAGCAAAGCGTCCCAGGTCCCAGCCTGTCTTATTCTCTTGGTGTCAGAGCCCTTAGCCTAAACTCCCACACAGCACACCCATGCTTTCCCCAGGCAGGCAGCCTGTCCTGTGATGTGTGGTTCATCCATCTGTTCTTCCTGCCTCTGGATTTGTTGTGAGTACTGTGGCTAACTATGTTGACAATACTTAGATCTTCAAAACTAGAAAAAGTTAAGAAGCTATGAAGAAAAGTACCATCTTAGACAGAGGTCCCCAAACTTTTTGGAACCAGAGACCTGTTTCGTGGAAGACAATTTTTCCACGGACTGAGGGTGGGGGCAGAGATTGTTAGGGCGGTAATGCAAGCAATGGGGAGCAATGGGGAGCGGCAGATGAAGCTTCACTCTCTTGCCTGCCACTCACCTCCTGCTGTGCAGCCTGGTTCCTAGCAGGCCACAGACCAGTACCAGACCACAACCTGAGGGTTGGGGACCCCTGATCCTAGAGACAATAGCCCCCATAGGACACTACTGAACACAACTTGGCCCAAACTTGTCAGAAGCTATCTACCAAACTCAAAGCCTGGAAAATAACCAATTAGATATTTATTTTAATTATCACATATATTATTTCTTAAATGGAAATACTTAGGGAGAACTTAAATAAATTTAAAGAATTCAAAATGCCTTACTAACGGATTAACTTTCCCTAAAAGTATATGAGTTCTTCACTCTGAGGAAAGGAGAATTTTATATGAATATGGCAGGGCAGAAAAAACTGTAACAAAACCATTACATGTTACAAGCTTAAGACCACTGAGACAGAGGATCTCCAGGAAATTGAATAAATGACCAGAAGGGATTATGGAAGGTTGCTAAACACAGACAGAGCTTAGGTCAAGATAATTCATGTCATCTATCCTGAATCAATCAATAAACTAAAAATGCCTATTTCTCCTGCTCTGATTGAACCCCTATTCCCACAGCCCTAATCAAAATAATTACTTTTATTGTCAATTCAGCTACATTGGTAGCTAAATGGGATTTCTTGATCTACCTTTAGAAAGTACTATTATATTAGTAAATAAACATGTAAGTAATATATAGCATATATATTAAACAGTAAATACACTGTTTCAAATGACAAAAGTACTAGTAAACCCTTGTTTTAAATTCTGCACTATCAGAAAGATATTCCTTTACCTATGATTTTCATTTCAAAAGGAGCTATATCAAAGACATAAACTGAGATATTTTGCTTTGGAAAATTAAACATAAAGCCCTATACACTGAAAAATGATACATTAAAAAGACCTAACACTTGGAACTTGGAAACATAAATAATTCTAAGGCCTTCAAATGAAAAAAGCAATATGACTCACTTTTATCTTCTCCTGAATGTTGTTGCTATCATTTATTTAATGCGACTAAATAAGACTGTCAGTTTTTTTCATGTTACTTTCCATTGGTAGACATAATAATATGCCCAACCTTTTAAGAAGCTTTGTTTATGTGCCAGGTACTTTACCAAATGCTTTGCCTATGTTATCTCATTTAATTCTTCCAACAACTCTTTTGAGAATTCATCTTTTTCCCTATTTTACATATTAGGAAATTGAAGCTTGGAGAGGATGAGTGCAATTAATTGTTTTAAAAGGTAGAATGCAAATCTAAATCTATCTGATTACAAAGCCTGAGCACTTAACCTGTGCAATAAATGTCCTCCATAAATGATTAAGTTAGATCAGTTTAGCTCTTAAGAAAAAGTAATTCAACTTTCTAAGTACATTGCAGTATAATTAAATGCAGGAATTTCTAATAATCTTAAAGAGTTAATAAACAAAGGTAACCCGAGTTGAAAATTTTACAAAGTAACTAACCAATTCTCTTCAAAAATTCCAGGATTATAAAGCACAATGAAAATTTGAGGAACAATTTCACTAAAGAAATATGACAACTAAATATAAGGAGTTACCCTGGAGTGGATTATGTACTGGGGGGCTTGGAGGGAAGAAGTAACTATAAAGAACATTAATAGGACAATTGAAGATAAATAAATACGGACTGTAGGTTAGATAGTAATATTTATCAATGTTATGATTTCTGACTTTTATGATGGTTCTATAGTATAATAGGGGTTTTGTGCTAGTTTTGCAGTACTAAGCTTAAAATTATTTCAAGTTATATCAAAACAAAAAGTTGCTGATAAACAAAAGCAAACAAGTAAGGCAAACAGGAAGAAAATGAATGATTGATAAAATTTTATGATTTTTATATTCTGACAAATATATACACTAGGGCGAATAAAAAAGGAAATGAGTAAATACATTGCTTTAACTATTTTATTATTTGAGGAAAGAATACTATGGATTCCCTGTAGCATACCTCCAGGGGCATTATAGTTGATTATTATTATATTTTTAAATTTGAAAGAATCTCTCATCTCAGAGTTTTGCATAAGAAGATTTGGCTAATACTTTAAGAGTTTATTAACTTGTGCTCAACTAATCTTGAATTACAATGTAAATCCATTGACAGAATATGATAGTCGTGTAAATACTATATAAATTCACTCATAATTTTATAAAATCATATTAACCTCCCTCATACTACTGTACCATGGATTATTTATTAGATTGACAAAAACACTACAGTTTGAAAACACATGCTATTTGAAGACGTGGGAAACAGGTACTTTCATGTATTGCTGTTATGAATGGAAAATAGATTTACTTTGTGTGTGGACCTAGAGATTATTATACTAAGTGAAGTAAGTCACACAGAGAAAGACAAATATCATGATATCACTCATGTGGAATCTAACTTTTAAAAATGATATAAATGAACTTATTTACAAAACAGAAACAGATTCACAGATTTAGAAAATAAACTTATGATTACCAAAGGGGAAATGTGGTGGGGAGGGATAAATTAGGAATTTGGGATTAACATACACACACTGCTATATATAAAATAGATAACCAACAAGGACCTACTGTATAGCACAGGGAGCTCTACTCAATATTCTGTAATAATCTATATGGGAAAAGAATCTGAAAAAGAGTGAATATATGTATATGTATAACAGAATCACTATGCTGTATACCTGAAACTAACACAACATTGTAAATCAACTATACTCCAACAAAATTAAAAAAAAAAAAAAAGATTTAGCTCTATGGGAAGAATCTGGCAATATCCAACAAAACTTCATATGTGTTTACCCTTTGACAAGATGATCCCATTTTAGGAATTTACCCTTAAGATACACTTACAAAAATAAAATAAGACATAACCCATATACAAAAATTGAATAAATGTTCACCACAAAATGAAGTACCATACAGCTTTCACAAAAATATCAAGTAAATTTATGTGAGCTCATATGTAGTGATTTCCAAGATAGGCTTTTTTGTGAAAAACAAGCAAAAAAAATTAATTATAATACAGTATCTATAATGCCCTTCTTTTTTGGATAAGAAAGAATGAGAAGGAATATTTAATAGGTATTGCCTAAATTTTGAAAAATAAATACAGGAAGTGAAAGCCTGAAGCTAATGAAACTAAGTACCTGCAGGAGTGGGTGACAATGGCACAGAAATGGATAGGAAAAAACTTGGGTTCCTGGGAGAAATGTTGATTCCAGGGCTAAGGCAGGGAATCTATAAGATAAGACTAGAAAGTCTCCTTGTTACAGAAAGTGAGGAATTTCTTTTAAAAGCTATAGGAATATATCAAAAGTATTCTGGATCCAGACTGGTCACATGTGGGGTGGTTTGGGTATCAACATGAATAAGAACATAACACATTGCAGTAAGAAAGGAACCCAATATCTATTTTTTTGTTAAATAATAATAATTGCAAAGAGAGAAAAGGGAAAATCTCTTCTTTATGGACAAATATCAACCAACAAATATTGAAAAAATTACAGAAATTAAAATGTACTATTTTTCACCTATCACAGTAATAACAGAAATAATCAATGAGTGCTAATAATATTAGTGAATTTATGTAGAATATGATATTCATATCCTCATAAAGTTTCCCCACAGATTACTTATTAAAAAGAACTTGTACAATGAATAAATCTGAGACGTAACACCTTAGTGAGATGATCAAGCCATATATCACCAATAATGGCAAAAATTTACACTATATTCTGAACAGAGAACACAAAAATCACCTTTGTGTGTCTGGCAAAAATGTTTCACCTCAATCAATTTGTGCGAAAAACATTAGACTAATCCATATTGAGGTGCTTTCTTCCAATTTGGAAAAATTTGAGCTTAACTATTTTCAGATACTGCTAAGATTTTGTCAAGATGGTTCTCCCTCACTTCAATTAGTTGTAATAAATTTGGCTTTGATTTATTAACAACTCACAAATCTTTACTTTATTAACACACTAAAGTGAGTAACAACTAAATGCAACGTGTTATTCTTAATATACTCAGGATCCAAAAAAATCTATTAAGGATTCTACTGAACAATTGCAAGAATTTGAATATGGACTATATTATTAAATAATTGTATTTTTCAATGTTATATTTTCTGATTGTGATAATTTTATTATAGTAATGTAGGAGGATATGCATGTTTTTTGAAGGTACTTGCCGAAGTAGAATATTTGAGAAAGACAAAGCAAATGTGATAAAATGTTATCCTTTGGTGAATGTACTATTCTTATAACTCTTAAGTAGATTTGAAGTTTTTAAAATAAAAAATTGGAAAAAAATTAATGCAGAAAACTAGTTAGCAATATAAAATTTAAACTTTAAAGGTTTATGTTTTAAACTTCCTTAAAAATTAGACAATTTCTAACATTTGAGTTTATTTTTTTTTGGTGTTTAAATTTTATTTCTATATTAACTAGAAAATTTAAATATATTTCTCATTTTTCAAAAGTGATTTTAAAACTCTGGCATCTCAACTCAAAAGTGATTTTTATGTAGTCTTGGAAAAAGTTTCATATCTATTTTTGAGTTCTTTAAAAAATTCATGAGACATTTTTGCTTCACTAACAATTG
Organism: Lipotes vexillifer; assembly: GCF_000442215.2. NCBI lineage: Eukaryota > Metazoa > Chordata > Mammalia > Artiodactyla > Lipotidae > Lipotes > Lipotes vexillifer. The sequence goes on along the minus strand of NW_006794361.1, from coordinate 256,672 downwards.
AACCAAAATACTTGCAGCTTAGCATATGTAAAACATTCATGAAGACATATACACACTACTATATATAAAATAGATAACTATTAAGGACCTACTGCATAGCACAGGGAACTCTACTCAATGCTCTGTAATGACTTACATGGGAAAATAATCTAAAAATGAGTGGATATATGTATATGTATAACTGATTCACTTTGCTGTATACCTGAAACTAACACAACAGTGTAAATAAACTATACTCCAATAATTTTTTTTTTAAAGTTCATGAAGAATGGTATTTGACCAAAATGTAAAAATATCACTTTTAAGCATCAGCAAGTCTCTCTTTCTTTTGCTTACCTTATATGACTCACTTAATGGATAAATTGCTCATGCCCTCTGTCTCCTGCTGATTAGAAGTTGCTTCTAGCATGATGCACATGAGAAAAATCATAAATGTTTCTCAGTAACCCAGAGAGTGATGTTTTTCCAACTTTTCAGAACATTACTAAAAATATCTAACAACAACAGTCATCTGGAATGTATATCAGAACACATGGCTGAGTTTTAAACTAACATCATTTAATTTTTTACTTCATTATAGAAACTGCCCACTTGTGAGGTGATCAGTTGAGGAGCTCAGCTACCAAGATTATTTAAGCAAAAAGAAAATCCAGCTGGATTTGTGAATTTTGTGCCAAGGAAGTTTATGTAAAAATATAGAGATTGGTTTGTGTTCTGCAGAGGCAATGATTGAGCCAGTGTGAAGACAAAAACTTTGGTGCTTTCATTATTATCAGAGAAAGGATTCACAGTTATTGGTTGGTATACAAGAAACTTGACCAAGCGTACTGTAAAGAGCCAGCTGAAAATAGAAACAACCAATAGAAATATCAGAGACAATATTAAAAAGTAAGAGGTATAAGAAGGACAAAGAGTTAACAAACCAAATTAAGAAATGTGTTCATTTTTTTCTATTTCAAAATTAATACTTTATGAGTTTCATGACCTATTTAGAAAAACCCAAAGAAAGATTCAGCAGATGGTGGCATGGAGTTTGCAAAAATATTCTGCAAAATTTAGTTTTGTGTCAAGTTTAACATTCAGGTTATGACTATGAGATGAGAAATTTTCTCTAATAGTCTTGACTACCCATCCAAATAGTCTTTTATTGCACAGTGCATTTCCCTTTTACAACGTCCTAGAAGGATTGATCTACTTGTCTGTCTGGTCCAACACTTCCTTGAATAAAGGGGTCCATGTACTCAATTAACTCCTTAGCACATTGTCTAAGGCCCCAGTAAATTTTTGCTAAATGAGTGCATAAATGAATTGGTAGACAAATGCCTCTTTAGGATTGCCATACTCCTGCCTGATGTCACCAGTAAACACTCTAGAATCTAAGATGTATAAAATGTGGCTTCACTGTGGTCAGAGTTCTCTGCAAAACTAAGAAATAACACTCTCGCTTTTTTCACATTTCTCTTACATTGCTCCCGGAATACTGCTGACTTATGATACCAATACCTAACACATATTTTATTTTTAACATCTTAATTGGAATATAATTGCTCTATATTGTTGTGCTAGTTTCTGCTGTACAACAGAGTGAATCAGTTATACATATACTTATATCCCCATATCCACTCCATCTTGCATCTCCATCCCACACTCCCTCTCCAAGCCCTGTAGATGGTCACTAAGCACCGAGCTGATCTCTCTGTGCTATGCAGCTTCTTCCCACTAGCTATTTTACATTTGGTAGTGTATACATGTCCATGCCACCCTCTCACTTCGTCCCAGCTTACCCTTCCCTCTCTCCTTGTCCTAAAGTCCATATTGTATGTGTGCATCTTTATTCCTGTCCTGCCTCTTGGTTCTTTAGAACCATTTTATTTTTTAGACTCCATATATATGTGTTAGCATACAGTATTGGTTTTTCTCTTTCTGACTTACTTCATTCTGTATGACAGACTCTAGGTCCACCCACCTCACCACAAATAACTCAATTTCTTTTCCTTTAATGGCTGAGTAATATTCCATTGTATATATGTGCCACATCTTCTTTATCCATTCCTCTGTTGATGGACACTTAGGTTGCTTCCATGTCCTGGCTATTGTAAATAGTGCTGTAATGAACGTTGGGGTGTATGTAACTTTTAGGATTATGGTTTTCTCAGGGTGTATGCCCAGTACTGGGATTGCAGGGCCATATGGTAATTCTATTTTCAGTTATTTAGGGAGCCTCCATACTGTTCTCCATAGTGGCTGTATCAATTTACATTCCCACCAACAGTGCAAAAGGGTTCTCTTTTCTCCACACCCTCTCCAGCATTTATTGTTTGTAGATTTTTTTTGATGATGGCCATTCTGACTGGTATGAGGTGATATCTCATTGTAGTTTTGATTTGCATTTCTCTAATGATTAAGGATGTTGAGCATTCTTTCATGTGTCTATTGGCAATCTGTATATCTTCTTTGGAGAAATGTCTATTTAGGTCTTCTGACCATTTTTGGATTGGGTTGTTTGTTTCTTTGATATTGAGCTGCATGTAAATTTTGCAGATTAATCCTTTGTCAGTTGCTTCATTTGCAAATATTTTCTCCCATTCTGAGGGTTGTCTTTTCCTCTTGTTTATGATTTCCTTTGTTGTGAAAAAGCTTTTAGGTTTCATCAGTTCCCATTAGTTTATTTTTGTTTTTATTTCCATTTCTCTAGGAGGTGGGTCAAAAAGGATCTTGCTATGATCTCTCCTGGAGAATGTTCCATGAGCACTTGAGAAGATAGTGTATTCTGTTATTTTGGGATGGAATTTCCAATAAATATCAATGAAGCCCATCTTGTGTAATGTGTCATTTAAAGCTTGTGTTTCATTATTTATTTTCATTTTGGTTGATCTTTCCATTGGTGAAAATGGGGTGTTAAAGTCCCCTTCTATTATTGTGTTAGTGTTGATTTCCCCTTTTCTGGCTTTTAGCAATTGCTTTATGTATTGAGGCGCTCCTATGTTGGGTGCATAAATATTTACAATTGTTATATCTTTTTCTTGGATTGATCTCTTGATCATTATGTAATGTCCTTCTTTGTCTCTTGTAATACTTTGTATTTTAAAGTCTATTTTGTCTGATATGAGAATTGCTACTCCAGCTTTCTTTTGATTTCCATTTGCATGGAATATCTTTTTCTATTCCCTCACTTTCAGTCTGTATGTGTCCCTAGGTCTGAAGTGGCTGTCTTGTAGACAACATATATATGGACCCTGTTTTTGTATCCATTCAGCAAGTCTGTGTCTTTTGGTTGGAGCATTTAATCCATTTCCATTTAAGGTAATTATATATATCCCTATTACCATTTTCTTAATTGTTTTGGGTCTGTTAGTGTAGAACTTTGCTTCTCTTGTGTTTCTTGCCTAGAGAAGTTCCTTTAGTATTTGTTGTAAAGCTGGTTTGGTGATGCTGAATTCCCTTAGTTTTTGCTTTTTTGCTTGTCTGTAAAGGTTTTAATTTCTCCTTCAAATCTGAATGAGATCCTTGCTGGATAGAGTAATCTTAGTTGTAGGCTCTCCCCTTTCATCACTTTAAATATGTCTGCCACTTCCTTCTGGCTTGGAGAGTTTCTGCTGAAAGATCAGTTGTTAATCTTCTGGGGATTCCCTTGTATGTTATTTGTTCCATTTCCCTTTCAGCTTTCAATATTTTTTCTTTGTATTTAATTTTTGATGGTTTGATTAATATGTGTCTTGGTGTGTTTCTCCTTGGATTTATCCTTATGGGATTCTCTATGCTTTCTGGACTTCATTGTTTATTTCTTTTCCCATATTAGGGAAGTTTTCAGCTATAATCTCTTAAAATGTTTTCTCAGTCCCTTTCTTTGTCTCTTTTTCTTCTGAGACCCCTATAATTCAAATATTGGTGCATTTAATGTTTTCCCAGAGGACTCTGGGACTGTTCTCAATTCTTTTCATTCTTTTTTCTTTATTCTTCTCTGTGGTAGTTATTTCCATTATTTTATCATCCAGGTCACTTATCCATTCTTCTTCCTCAGTTATTCTGCTATTGATTCCTTCTAGAGAAATTTTAATTTAATTTATTGTGTTGTTCATCATTGTTTGTTTTTTCTTTAGTTCTTCTAGGTCCTTGTTAAAGGTTTCTTGTGTTTTCTCCATTCTATTTCCAAGATTTTGGATCTTTACTATCATTACTCTGAATTGTTTTTTGGGTAGACTGCCTATTTCCTCTTCATTTGTTTGCTCTGGTGGGTTTTTACCTTGCTCCTTCATCTGCTGTGTATTTCTCTGTTCTCATTTTGCTTAACTTACTGTGTTTTGGGTCTCCTTTTCACAGGCTGCAGGTTTGTAGTTCCCTTGTTTTTGGCGTCTGCCCCCAGTGGCTAAGGTTAGTTCAGTGAGTTGTGTAGGCTTCCAGGTGGAGGAGACTGGTGCCTGTGTTCTGGTGGATGAGTCTGGATCTTGTCTTTCTGGTCTTTCTGGTGGGCAGGACCACGTTCCGTGGTGTGTTTGGGGGTGCCTGTGACCTTTTTATGATTTTAGACAGCCTCCCTGCTAATGGATGGGTTTGTGTTTCTGTCTTGTTAGTTGTTTGGCATGGGGTTTCCAGCACTGGATGTTGATGGTCGTTAATTGGAGCTGGGTCTTAGCACTGAGATGGACACCTCTGGGAGAGCTCTCACTGATTGATGTTACTTGGGGCTGGGTGGTCTCTGGTGGTCCAGTGTCCTGAACTCAGTTCTCCCACCTCAGAGGCTCAGGCCTGACACCTGGCTGGAGCACCAAGGCCTTGTCAGCCACACGGCTTAGAAGAAAAGGGAGAATAAAAAAAGAAAGTAAGAAAAAACAAACAAAATAAAATAAAGTTATTAAAATAAATTTTTTAAAAAATATTTTTGAAATAAAAAAATTTAAAAGTAATACAAAAAAAAAAGGGTAGCAACAAAACCAATAGCCAAATCCACCAATGATAACAAGTGCTAAAAACTAAACTAAGCAAAACATAAAAATTATAAACTGGTAAGTTGCATACAGCAAACCCCAAGTCTTCAGTTGCTCCCAAAGTACACCACCTCAATTTTGGGATGATTCATTGTCTATTCAGGTATTCCACAGATGCAGAGTACGTCAAGTTGATTGTAGAGATTTAATCCACTGCTCCTGGGCCTGCACAGAGAAATTTCCCTTTCTCTTCTTTGTTCACACAGCTCCTGTGGTTCAGCTTTGGATTTGTCCCCCACCCCCACCCCCGCATGCAGGTCGTCCTCTGGCCTCTGTTCTTCGGCCAGACAGGAGGGAGTTAAAGGAGCGGCTGATTAGGGGGCTATGGCTCACTCAGGCTGGGGGAGGAAGGGGTATGGAATGCAGGTCAAACCTGTGACAGCAGAGACCAGCATGACTTTCCAACAGCCTGAGGTGTGCCGTGTGTTCTCTCAGGGAAGTTGCCCCTGGATCACGGGACCCTGGCAGTGGTGGGCTGCACTGTCTCCCAGGAGGCGAGGTGTGGATAGTGACCTGTGCTTGCACACAGGATTCTTGGTGGCTGCAGCAGCAGTGTTAGCTTTTCATGCCCATCTCTGGTGTCTGCACTGATAGCTGTGGCTCGTGCCTGTCTCTGGAGCTCATTTAGGCAGTGCTCTGAATCTTCTCTCCTCACGCACCCCGCAAGAATGGTCTCTTGACCCATAGGCAGTTCCAGACTTTTTCCTGGACTCCCTCCCGGTTAGCTGTGGCACACTAGCACCCTTCAGGCTGTGTTCACGCAGCCAACCCCAGTCCTCTCCCTGGGATCCGACCTCTGAAGCCTGAGCCTCAGCTCCCAGCCCCGCCCACCCCGGCGGGTGAGCAGACAAGCCTCTGGGGCTGGTGAGCGCCGGTCTGCACTGATCCTCTGTGCGAGAATCTCTCTGCTTTACCCTCCGCACCCCTGTTGCTGTGCTCTCCTCCACGGCTCCGAAGCTCCCCCCCTCCGCCACCCGCAGTCTCTGCCGCGAAGGGGCTTCTAGTGTGTGGAAACCTTTCCTCCTTCATGGCTCCCTCCCACTGGTGCAGGTCCCGTCCCTGTTCTTTTGTCTCTGCTTTTTCTTTTTTCTTTTTCCCTACCCAGGTACATGGGGACATTCTTGCCTTTTGGGAAGTTTGAGGTCTTCTTTCAGCATTCAGTAGGTGTTCTGTAGGAATTGTTCCAAATGTAGATGTATTTTTGATGTATTTGTGGGGAGGAGGGTGATCTCCATGTCTTACTCCTCTGCCATCTTGAAGTTCCTCCCTAACAGACATTTTAATGAAGTAGCTATTTCAAATATATTTTTTAATTCCCACTCCTCTGTACTCTGGCTCAAATACCTGGAACAAATAGAAAGGGGAAAGGAAAGCATTAGGAAAGAGTAAAGGTTAATATCGACACAGGCCCAAAATTGCCAATCTTTTTAAATCTCTACCTATTCTCAGGTTTATTTTTCTGATTCTTTCTTAGGATGAGTTTTTACTTAGAAGGCTCCTTATATGCCATGCAAATAGGATCCACAGTCCCTCTAATCATAACCACTATAAGTGACCTTATGTGACATTATTTAGTTTCATAACCATAGTCTACTATCACAAGTGGTGTTACTAAATAGTGTTTTTACCTTCACAATTAACAAAGTGCTACCATTATAAAATTTACATTTATATTTCTCCTTTAGTGATGAAAGAATCTCTGAAAAATAGCTTAGAAAGATTTTAGCAATAGAGAATGTGATATTTGCAAAGCTTTAAATGATATTCTTTTATTCATGCAACTATTCATTCAACAAATGAGTACTGACCATCAATCCTTCACCCTACTAATTTTTTAGTAGAGACTCACACTTTGACCCATGAAGTGGCCTAGAACAGTGACGCTATCTGTTCAATAGCAGATAGTGCACACTTGGGAATACCACACCTTATAGCAAAAGTTTGGTGATGTGTGAAGTAGTTTAAAGGTTCTCTGCCAAGTGTCCTCCTTGGTCTTATTAGTTAGTTCTTGGAAATCAACAATTCTTTTTTGACTCTGATCTCCAATTCAGTAGTATCGATACTGCCTCCAACCCATCCAGAAAACAGTTGTGTTAAATCAAAGTTTTGTGATTCTTGCAGTAAACTTAACTTCAGTAAAAACTACTGTGGTATGTGGAAAGTGGTATAGCTTCTTTCTGTGTCCAAAACAGGATGTAATTTTAAGAAACATTTACTATAAGAAAAGTTTTCCAACTAAGCACAAAATTCTTTCTCCAGATGAACAATTATCCATGTAGCCCAGATTCCAGTTGGACACTCTATATCTGTTGTTTCAACACTTCCAAGCCCTAAAATTCTACACCCCATGGAAGTCAGACTCTCCTCTTGGATTTATACAAATGTCTGTGATAACATTTTTATGGAGTTCTCTACCTCAGTGCCCCTTTCCAAGAGAACTGTCTCTTAAGTACAGTGTCAAACATCTTTTCAGCCCTGTTAGCAATATAAATTATAAGGAACATCCATGACTCAATAAGTTCTACTCACTAAATGAGTAGAGCTAGATCTTTCTTACATCACAGAAACACTATAATTTCCAATGGAAGAGTAGGTATCACCATTTGGTCCTTCCACCACATGGAACATTTTAATGACCCACCTTCACCCAATCTCAGCTTCTATTCTGCTTTTCTCTCTCTCCTTCCTTATCTTCTCACCCACCTTTTACAGGTTTCTCTACAGTACAAAAGTAGTTTTTTCTTTCTTACACAAAACAGTTAAGTATGCCCTTCTCTTACTACTGAATTGCCTAAAAACCCTGTTAAAATGATCCTATGAATATCCTCCCCCACCTCCTATTATGTAAGGAAGCTCAGTATGTAAAGAGATAAATAAAAGAACCATTCTAGTTAAACTGGGTGTGAGACCTGAGATATCTGCCTTCTCTCTCCAACACCTCCACACCCAGTGTCAAAATGAATTTCACAGAACCTCTGAGAGCACCTACATAAAAATAACTTCCTAAGATGTTTTTCCACCAAGATATCACATTTGCAAATTTGAAAGCTGACGTTACATGACAGTGATGTCCTCTGGAGTAAAAAGTTTAAGCAGTAACATACTTGATTAAAAATTGGTTAAAGCTCACAATCTTTGATTCATCTAATCATACCAACATAGCCAACACACACACACACACACACACACACACACACACACACACACACACACACACAGAGAACAAACAAAAAAACCCATATAACTCTTTACTGAAATATCAGTGTGAATTAGATCAAATCTCTTTTAATATCTGAGAAACAAACAAACAAAAAACAAATAAGAATGTACCCAAGAAAATATGTCTTTTCCTATATATATATTGAATGTTTATAAACTCTAATTAAATATATTTTAGAATTGAATATATTATATTTTTTTTATGATTTCTAAGAATCCATTCTCAGTACCACAATACCTTTCTGGGTTTTGTTTGATTCTTTGTTTATTCACTGACTTTGACAGTTATTTTCTTGTTATAATGAACTTAGAAAGTTAAAAATTTTTATGATACTCATCTCTAACACTACTAAACAGTAAAAAGTGAATAGTTGTTGAATGTTTACAATGTGCTAGACATATTATTTCTGTTTTATAAAGGAGGAAAATAAACAGGGTCAGAGAGATTAAGTAATCGGACATAAATCATACTCCTAGTAAGTTACAAAGATGGAGTTTGAGATCCAGGCACCTAAACATAATAATGGAAAGAGTTGTTCAGAGACTTGCACTGATGCTGACTTTTACTCTGTTTTTCACTGAAGCAAAACTTTGTCTCCTCCATGGTTTAATAAAAGAAAAATATTTAAAAGAAAATATTTTCTTTTAAAAGAAAATATGTAATATTTTCTATAAATAGCTACAAAACATTTGATTCAATCAATTTTTAAGCACCCAGAGATTGCAAAATATTATAATTACACTGTGATGAATAGTACAGTAAACTAAAGTTTGTTACATTTTTTTAACATCATGATTTAATTTCAGACTTTCAATAGCCTTGTGAAATAGGTATTATTATCTTCATTTTAGCAGTAAGTGAACTGACACTTATTCAAAATCACTGGGGCCTAAGGTGTATGTATACTAAACTTTATAGCTACAACCACACAATTTTCCAAAGTGGTTGTACTAATTTATTTTCCCATTAACACTATAAGAGTTCTGGTTGCTTCACATTATTTCCAATACTTGGTATATCTGTCTTTTTCATTTTAACCACTATAGTATGGATATAGTGATAACTCACTGCAGTTTTAATTTTGCACGAACTCATATATGGTGAAGATAAACACTTTTCTTATCCTTTTTTGATCATTTGATCCTCTTTGGAAGGGATCTATTGCCAATTTTTTTATGAGCTTTTCTGTCTTTTTGTGACTGATTTATAGAAGTTATTTTTTTTATTATTCTGAATGTGTCATTTTCTACATGTAGGTATTACACATAACTTGCTCTACTGTGTAACTTGTCTTTTTCTCTCTTAATGGTATCTTTTGTTGAACAACAATTTTTAATTTTAATAGAATCCAGTTTATCACTTATCTCTTTATGTTCTGTTTAATAAGACTTTGTCAACTCCAAGGTCATGGAGATATTCTGCTACATTTTCTTTCAGAAACTTATTATTTTACTTTTTACATGTTCAATTAATCTGAACTTAAATTTTGTGTATGGAGTGAGGTAGATGTTGAGATATAAATTTTCCATATGGATATCCAACTGACTCGTCACCTTCTCTATTGTTCTGCAATGTCACCTTTGTCATAGAGCATTAGACTATATAAGTGCAGTCTCTTTTTTTTTAAAGTATAGTTGATTTACAATGTTGTGTAGCAGTCTGTTTCTTGATTCTCTATTTTATTGGTTTCACTGATGTATTTTACAACAACACAACCGTTTCCTCTTCCATCTCACATTTTCCTTCTGAGTTCATTTTTAAGTCTTGAAGTATATCCTTTTGAAAATTTCTTTCAGCAAGGTTTTGCTGGTAGAAAACTCTTTGTTCTTGTCTAGAATTTTTTTTTTTTAATCTAAAAGATAGCTTAGCTGCCTATATTTAAAATGGTATTCTCCCAGAATTTTGAACATACTGTCATATTCTGGTTTCTTTTAATGTTGCCAATCTAATTGCTGTCCTTTTGTAAACAGTGTATTTTTCTTCTGGCCACTTTTCAGATCTTCTTTATTTTATATTCTGCTGTTTAACTTCTACTTGAATTCATATTTGTAATTTTTTTTTTTTTTTGCTTACCCTCTTTCCAATGTTTCATAAATCAGAGGATTCATGTCTTTCATCTACTCTGTAAAATTCTCAGACATATTTCGAGCAGCCACTTTTATTTTCTGTCTTCAGTGATGGAACTTCCATGAAATGAATTTTTAATTTCCCAGTTTATCTGACTGATGTCTTAGATTTTCAAAATATTTATCTCTGAATTTCTCTTTCTGAATTCAATTATAATACCCATTAAATAATCATCTTATCAGCATGTGTAATTTTAAGGAAAATATTTTTTAAATTTCTCAATATGTTTGATTTTTTTTTAAGATAATCTCTCTGTTGGTCATAGTGTCTTGCTCACTTCCTATTTTTTGTAAATTATTTTCTTATGATTTTTGTCATGTGAAAAATATTTATTTAATAACTTCTCTCCAATATTTTTATTATGCAACAAGATCAGGACACTTGTGTGTCTACTGAATCTTGATCATATTGAATTGTTTCTTTGTGTTGTTTCTTGTACTTTTGGACTGAACAAGTATCATCAGTGGGGCTTTATCTTTTAAACTTATCAATAGCTTGGGTTGAAAACAGATCTTTAGTAAAGTTTTTGTTTGTCTTAAAAGTCTCCCCAGGGATGTTATGGGACTTGGAACACTTTTAAGTTAATTCCTCATATATGAATATTCCAAGATTAGATAAGTAGTATAAATTTAAATCTCAACCCTATATTTATAAATTATCACATGAAAAAAAAAATCCTACCTATAGAGCAGGTCAAAAAAAAAAAAAATCCATCTTTCAAGTCATCTATCTTTCCAGAGGATGGATTTTTCTAGTCTACCACTTCACTATAAGTAGCTATTTTAGAGTTCTGGCATAACTAGGTAAACTAAACTGGTCTCAATTACAAGTTTCTTTTTTGTTCCTTTATGGGCTTTAAAACTCAATCCTTTAGTTACCCAGACTAGCAAGCACTTTCAGAATTGAAAGCACTGGCAACTCCCAGCATCATCTCACACATTTTCTTGTCAAGTTGTTTTATTTTTCTTTTTGATCCTTAGGGCCATCCTTTCGGTCCTAGTAAATTCAGCTCAGCTCAGGGTTTTATTTATTTATTTATTTATTTATTGAACCAAAATACTTTTTTTTTTTTTTTTATTGGAGTATAGTTGCTTTACAATGTTGTGTTAGCTTCTACTGCACAATGAAATGAATCAGCCATACATATACATATATTCCCTCCCTTTTGGATTACCTTCCCATTTAGGACACCACACTGCATTAAGTAGAGTTCCCTGTGCTATACAGTATGTTCCCATCAGTTGTCTATTTTACACATAGTATTAACAGTGTATATGTGTCAATTCCAATCTCCCAATACCTCCCACTCCACTCCTTTCCCCCTTGTTATCCATACATTTCTTCTCTATGTGTGTGTCTCTATTTCTGCTTGACAAATAAGGTCATCTATACCATTTTTCTAGGTTTCACATAAATGCAATAATAAACAATATTTGTTTTTCTCTTTCTGACGTACTTCACTCTGTATGACACTCTCTATGCCCATCCACATCTCTACAAATGACCCAATTTCATTCCTTTTTATGGCTGAGTAATATTCCACTGTATATATGTGCCACATCTTCTTTATCAATTCCTCTGTTGATGCACATTTAGGTTGCTTCCATGTCCTGGCTATTGGAAATGGTGCTGCAGTGAATTTGGGGTTGCATGTATCTTTTTGACTTATGGTTTTCTCAGGGTATATGCCCAGTAGTGGGATTGCCGGGTCATATAGTAGTTCTATTTTTAGTTTTTTAAGGAACCTCCATACTGTTCTCCATAGTGGTTGTGTCAATTTACATTCCCACCAGCAGTGCAAGAGGGTACCCTTTTCTCCACACCCTCTCTAGCATTTACTGTTTGTAGATTTTTTGATAATGGCCATTCTGACCAGTGTGAGGTGATACCTCATTGTAGTTTTAATTGGCATTTGTCTAATATCTACTGATGTTGAGCATCTTTTCATGTGTTTGCTGGTAATCTGTATGTCCTCTTTGGAGACATGTCTATTTAAGGTCTCCTGCCCATTTTTGGATTGGATTGTTTGGTTTTTTGATATTGAGCTGCATGAGCCATTTGTATATTTTGGAGATTAATCCTTTGTCAATTGTTTTATTTGCAAATATTTTCTCCCATTCTGAGGGTTGTCTTTTCATCTTGTTTATGGTTTGCTTTGCTATGCAAAAGCTGTTAAGTTTCATTAGGTCCCATTTGATTATTTTTGTTCTTATTTTCATTACTCTAGGAAGTGGGTCAGAAAAGAGCTGGCTGTGATTAATGTCAGAGTGTTCTACCTATGTTTTCTTCTAAGATTTTTAAAGTGTGTAGCCTTACTTTCAGGTCTTTAATCCATTTTGAATTTTTTTTGTGTATGGCATTAGGGAATATTCTAATTTCATTCTTTTACATATAGCTGTCAAGTTTTCCTAGCACCACTTATTGAAGAGGCTTTCTTTTCTCCATTGTACATTCTTGCCTCCTTTGTCATAGATTAGGTGACCATGAGTGTGTGGGTTTATCTCTGGGCTTTCTATCCTGTTCCATTGGTCTATATTTCTGTTGTTGTGCCAGTACCACACTGTCTTGATTTCTCATTTTTGTTCCACTATCATATTCTGAAATCATGGAGCCTGATTCATCCAGTTCTGTTTTTCTTTCTCAAGATTGCTTTGGCTATTTGGGGTCTTTTGTGCTTCCATACATATTGTAAAATGTTCTGTTCTAGTTCTGTAAAGAACATCATTGGTAATTTGATAGGGATTGCATTGAATCTGTAGATTGCTTTGGGTAGTATAGACATTTTCACAGTATTAATTCTTCCAATCCAAGAACATGGTATATCTATTTGTTTGGTCTTTGATTTCTTTCATCAGTATCTTATACTTTTCTGTGTACAGGTCTTTGCCTCCTTAGCTAGGTTTATTTATAGGTACTTTATTCTTTTTGTTGCAGTGGTAAATGGAATTTTTTACTTAATTTCTCTTTCTGATCTTTTGTTGTTAGTGTATAGTAATGCAAAAGATTTCTGTGTATTAGTTTTGTATCCTGCAACTTTACTAAGTTCATTAATTAGCTCTAGTAGTTTTCTGGTTGCATCTTTAAGGTTTCTTATATATAGTATCATGTCATCTGCAAACAGTGACCATCTTACATCTTCTTTTCCAGTTTGAATTTCTTTTATTTCATTTTCTTCTCGGATTGCTGTGGATAGGACTTCTAAGACTATGTTGAATAATAGTTGTGAGAGTGCACACCCTTGTCTTATTCCTGATCTTAGAGGAAATGCTTTCAGTTTTTCACCATTGATGTTTCCTGTGGATTTGTCATATATGGTCTTTACTATGTTGAGGTAGGTTCCCGTGTTGAATTTTGTTGAAAGCTTTTTCTGCATCTATTGAGATGATCATGTGTTTTTATTCTTCGATTTGTTAATATAGTGTATCACATTGATTGATTTGCATATATTGAAGAATCCTTGCATCCCTGGGATAAACCCCACTTGATCATAGTGTATGATCCTTTTAACGTGTTCTTGGATTCTGCTTGCTAGTATTTTGTTGGGGATTTTTGCATCTATATTCATCAGTGATATTGGCATGTAGTGTTCTTGTTTTATGACATCTTTGTCTGGTTTTGGTGTCAGGGTAATGTGGTCTCATAGAATGAGTGTAGGAGTTTTCCTCCCTCTGGAATTTCTGGAAGAGTTTGAGAAGGATATGTCTTAGCTCTTCCCTAATTATTTGATAGAATTCACCTGTGAGGCCAATTGGTCCTGGACTTTTGCATGTTGGAAGATTTTTAATCACAGTTTCAATTTCATTTTTTGTGATTGGTCTATTCATATTTTCTATTTCTTCCTGGCTCAGTCTCAGAAGGTTGTACTTTACTCAGAATTTGTCCATTCCTTCCAGGTTGTCTATTTTATTGGCATATATTTGCTTGTAGTACTCTCCTATGATCCTTTGTATTTCTCTGGTGTAATTGTAACTTCTTCTTTTTCCTTCCTGATTGTATTGATTTGAGTCATCTCTCTTTTTTCTTGATGAGTCTGGCTAAAGGTTTATCCATTTTGTGTATTCTCTCAAAGAACCAGCTTTTAGTTTTATTGATCTTTGCTACTGTTTTCTTCGTTTCTACTTCATTTATCTCTGCTCCTGTATTTATGATTTCTTTCCTTCTACTAACTTTGGGTTTTGTTTGTTCTTCTTTCTCTAGTTGCTTTAGGTGGAATGTTAGGTTGTTTATTTGAGATTTTTCTTTTTTCTTGAGGTAGGATTGTATTACTATGAACTTCCCTCTAAGAACTGCTTTTGTTACATCCCATTGGTTTTGGGTCATCGTGTTTTCATTCTCATTTTTTTCTAGGTATTTTTTGATTTCCTCTTTTGTTTCTTCAGTGATCTCTTGGTTCTATAGTAATGTGTTTTTTAGCCTCTACCTGTTGTATTTTTTATGTTTTTTTCCTGTAATTGATTTATAATCTCATAGCATTCTCTCAGAAAGATGCTTGATATGATTTCAGTTTTCTTAAATTTACCAAGGCTTGACTTGTGACCCAAGATGTGATCTATCCTGGAGAATGTTCTGTGAGCACTTGAGAAGAAAGTTTATTCTACTACTTTTGGGTGGAACATCCTATAAATAGCAGTTAAGTCTATTTGGTCTACTGTGTCATGTAAAGCTTCAGTTTCCTTATTTATTTTCTGTCTGGATGATCGGTCCACTGGTGTAAATGAGGTGTTAAAACCCCCCACTATTATTGTGTTACAGTCAATTTCCCCTTTTATAGCTCTTAGTATTTGGCTTATGTATTGAGTTGCTCCTATGCTGTGTGCATAGATATTTATGGTTGTTACATCTTCTTCTTGGATGTATCCCTTGATCATTATGTAGTGTCCTTCTTTGTCTCTTGTAATAGTCTTTATTTTTAAAGTCTATTTTGTCTATGCATACTGCTACACCAGCTTTCTTTTGATTCCCATTTGCGTAGAATGTCTTTCTCCATCCCTTCACTTTCAGTCTGTATGCATCCCTAGTCTGAAGTGGGTCTCTTGTAGACAGCATATTTACAGACCTTGTTTTTTTTTATCCATTAGGTTAGTCTTTGTCTTTTGGTTGGAGCATTTAATCCATTTACAATTAAGGTAGTTATAGATAGGTATGTTCCTATTACTATTTTCTTATTTGTTTTGGGTTTATTCTTGTAGGTCTTTTTTCTTTTCTTGTGTTTCCCACTAGAGAAGATCCTTTAGCATTTGTTGTAAAGCTGGTTTGGTGGTGCTGAATTCTCTTAGTTTTTGCTTGTCTGTAAAGCTTTTGATTTCTCCATTGAAACTGAATGAGATCCTCACTGAGTAGAGTAGTCTTGGTTGTAGATTTTCCTCTTTCATCACTTTTAATATATCCTGCCACTCCCTTCTGGCCTGCAGAGTTTCTGCTGAAAAATCAGCTGATAACCTAATGGAGTTCTCTCCTAGATTATTTTTTTTGCATTTCCCTTGCTGCTTTTAATATTTTTTCTTTGTATTTATTTTTTGTTAGTTTGATTAATATGTGTCTCAGTGTGTTCCTCCTTGTGTTTATCCTGTATGAAACTCTCTGTGCTTCCTGGACTTGATTGACTATTTCCTTTCCCATGTTAGGAAATTTTTCAACTCTAATGTCTTCAAATATTTTTTCAGGCCCTTTCCCTTTTTCTTCTTCTCCTGGGATGCCTATAATTTGAATTTTGGTGAGTTTATTATTGTCCCAGAAGTCTCTGAGACTGTCCTCAATTCTTTTCATTATTTTTTTCTTTATTCGGCTCTTCAGCAGTTATTTCCACCATTCTATCTTTCAGTTCACTTATTCATTCTTCTGCCTTAGTTATTCTGCTGTTGATTCTTTCTAGTGTATTTTTCATTTTAGTTATCATGTTGTTCATCACTGATTGTTTGTTCTTTAGTTCTTCTATGTCCTTGTTAATCTTCTCAGTCTGTACCTCCATTCTATTTCCAAGCTCTTGTATCATCTTTACCATCATTACTCTGATTTTTTTTTTATGTAGATTGCCTATTTCCTCATTTATTTGGTCTTGTGGGATTTTACCTTGCTTATTCATCTGCAGTGTATTTCTCTGTCATCTCATTTTATCTAAACCTACTATGTTTTTGGTCTTCTTTCCACAGACTGCTGGGTCGTAGTTCTTCTTGCTTCTGTTGTCTGCCTCTTGGTGACTGAGGTTGGTCTAGGGGCTTGTGTAGGCTTTCTGGTGGGAAGTCCTGGTTCCTGTGCTCTGGTGGGTGGAGTTAAGTCTTTTCCCTCTGAAGGGCAGGGCCTTGTCAGGTGATGTGTTTTGGGGTGTCTGTGAGCTTAATATGGCTTTATGCAGCCTGTCTACTGATGGGTGGGGTTATGCTCCTTTCTTGTTGGTTGTTTGGCTTGAGGCGTCTAGCACTGGAGCCTGCAGGCAGTTGTGTGGGGCTTGGTCTTGGTGTTGATATGGTTACTTCTGGAGCACGCATGCTTATTAATATTTCCTGGACCTGGGAATTCTCTGGTGGTCCAGGATCCTGGACTCTATGCTCCCACCCCAGAGGTCCAGGCTCAATCCCTGGCCAGGGAACCAAGAGCCCGCAAGGTACACATTGCAGACCAAGAGAAAAGAGAGAAAAGAAAAGGAAAGAAAAAATGGAAAGAAAATAAAACAGACTATTGAAACCCAAGACAAATAGCAAAAACAACAGCAAACAAACAGCATCAATACACACACACTCAGAAAAAAGAGAGAGAAAAAAAGGGAACAGACCAAAAAAGAAAATAATTCTAATATGAGAACAGTCAATAAGGACTAAACTAACAAAAATAAATCATGAAAAATAAAACAAAAACAAAAAGCAGACAACAAAAAAAGCAAAGAAAATATAAAATATACACATAAAAACAATGAAAAAAAGAAAAAGAGAATAAAACAGATAACAAAGAGCAAAAATAAGGGGAAAACCACAAAGCAGCAAAAAAGTAAAGTAAAAATAGAAAAATAAAAAATTATACATATTAAAAAATATTGTAAAAACATAAGATTAAAAAAAAATTAAAAACAGCAACATCAACAACTGAGCAAAATAAAACAAAGAAGAAACTTATATTAGTACTAAGAATATTTTCCTCAGGCCTCCTCTCTCAGTGTCCTTGCTCCCACAGTGAGCCAGAGCCAATCTTCACCTCCTTAGGAGGCCTTCCAATACCTCTAGGTAGGTCTCTGGACCTGCTATGAGCACTGTTGAGCCAGCTCAGGTTCTGACCTGGCCCAATTCCTGAGTGTACTTGTCCCTAGAGTCCAGTGCCATGAAGGTTAGAACAGTCTCAAATGTTGAAATACTAGCTGTCTCTTCAGGTATTCCACAGACACAGGATTTACCCAGCTGATCTCAGGGATTTAATCCACAGCTTGTGCAGCTGCATGGAAAGATTTCCATTTTTCTTCCTTAGTCACACCACCCCTGAGTCTCAGCTTTGGTTTTGACCCCACCTCTGCGAGTGCATCATCCTCTGGTGTCTGTTCCTTGCCCAGGAGGGAGGGAGCAAAAGCAGCAGCTGCTTGAGGCACACTTACAAATGCTGGGACCTGGGAACTGAGGCCACATTTGAAGTGCCTGCAAGTTCTCTGGGTTTTATTTAAATGTGTATGTGTTGTACATTATTTTATATGCATTACATATTATGTTTTATCTATCATTCTTTTCTTCTACTAAGATTTTCAAGAAATCTAGTTTGCCATATTGGTGGAAATGGAAATCTCTTCTATATCCAAACTTTACATATTATCAATATTATTTAATGTTTACTTCTCATTTTAAAAAAATTCTTTGTCATTTTAACCAAAACTGGGATATTGTAGTTAACATTTATGTCTTATTCTTTGTTCTAAATATTAAAGAGTAAGTCTCATGCTAAAGTTGAGAATAAAATTTGAATCCTCTATTTTTACTGTATGTTTACAAATCTATCTGTAAGTTTAAGCGTATTCCAAAGTGACCAGATAACCTGTTTTAAATATCCACAGAGAACTGCCTAGGTCTTGCCATTATCTCATCAAAAAAATGTCAACCAAGAGAAGGTAATCTAGTTATGAGCACTGTTTTTCCCACTGTCAATGTACTGCATTGTGCTTCCAAAAAAATTTACACAGCCAAGGGCCAGATATATATGAAATAACAAATGCAGCTGAGTATGTATAAATGTAAGGGAAGAAAATAAGCTAGAAATGTGAGGAAGCAGAATGTACAATAAATTTCCATTGTGAAGTTTTCCTTTGACTACTGACTATAACCAAATCCCACATTATAAAAATAGCTTTATATGATCCCAATGATTTATTCAGTTTTTACTGAATATATACTTTATTCTGGTCACTGGTGGTACAAAGATGAATAACCCCACAGTGGCTGGGTTTAACACTTATAGACTTGGAAGAAGAACAGATGTGTAGCCAGAAAAATACATTATATTATAAAACACATGCTATTGGGTGGTGAGCTTTGATAAGCATCTGGCATTGATTAAAAGTGGGATATGGAAGATAGGTTGGTTGTTGGGAAGGAGGTGAATAAGAGAAGTTTTATAAAGGAAATGGCATTGTGCTGAGTTTTCAAGGCCAATCTTACACTTGCATAGCTGGGAAGGGCAGTTCAGATAGAAGCAACAGCATGTAAAAAGCTCTTTGAAATTAGGCACTATGAATCTAGAATGCTCTTTATACCTTGTATTGGTAATAGTGATGAATTTTAAACTCCTCAGAATGTGTATTTTGTTTACAGTAATAAATAATCCTAAACATTCTGGAGAGAGATTTGAGAATTTCTGTTAATGTTTGTATGTGTATAAAATAAATAGATGATATTCATGCTTTTGGGAGGTTTCTATACAAATCAGACATAAAAACGTGCATCATAACTATGAAGAATTACAAATTGTACATCAACACCCTCAATGTCAAATAGAACCACATGATAAAAGTGTAAGGAGTTAGAAATAAATTTGCATGAGACATAACAGACTAAATAATAAAGTACGAAAACCTTAGAAAGGTTTATAAACAAAAAAATGAATAAGGGACCAAATAACTCAAAAAGAGAAGAAAATGAGAAGCTGAATCATGGAATTTGGAACAATAGAGACAACAGAATGAGTATTATTGGGCAGAATCATAAAATAGACATTCAGATAGGAAACATTTATCTGTTTTATTAGAAAGTATTTTTATTGTCACAAGAAGAAGTTTTTAAAATAAAAAGAAGTTTTTGAGAACAAATGAGATGGAGTGAATGAAGGTGAAGGACAATTGTGCAAAGGTCAAACCAGAGCAAGTCACATCTGGATTTTTTTTTTTAATAGGAATGAATTTTACAGAAATTCACCTGTTATGCAAATACTATCTCTCTGTGTAAACTGTGAAAATAGGTTTTAATGAGACTGATTAAAAAATGTTTCATCAAAATTATTAAAATTGAATTTTATCTTCCATAATAAGTAATGAAGCAAACAGGTAGGTGTTAGAGATCAATAGAATAAAAGTAAGATCACAGTATGATTTTCAGAAACATGAGTTGCACAGAGAAATGAGTACATGCATTTTTATATTATAGCTTGAAGCAAATATATCAGGTCCCCTCTCCCCTTATCTGTAGTTTTTCTTTCTGAGGTTTCAGTTACCCTTGGTCAACTGAGGTCTGAAAATATTAAATGGAAAATTCCAGAAGTAAACAATCTATACGGTTTAAACTGCATGTCATTTTGAGTAGCATGATGAAATCTCCTGTGGTCTTACTCTGTCCCACCAGGGACATTAATTATCCCTTTTTCCAGCGTACCCCACCATTTAGTCACTTAAGAGCTGTCTCAGTTATCAGATCGACTCTCTCGGTATTGCAGGGCTTGTGTTCAAGTAACCCTTATTTTATTTAATAGAGATCCCAAAGCATAAGAGCAGTGATGCTGGCAATTCTGTTATGCCAAAAAGAAGTGGTAAAGTGCTTTCTTTAGTTGAAAATTCTTAAGTTCTCAACCTAATAAAGAAAAAAAAGCCACATGCTGATGTTGCTAAGATCTAAGGTTAAGAATGAATCTTCTATCCATGAAATTATAAAGAAGAGAAAAGACATCCATGCTACTTTTGCTGTTGCACCTCAAACTGAAAAAGTTACAGCCATATGTGCAAGTGCTTAGGATGAAAAAATTAGTTATGATGACATTACATTTGTACAATAAGATATTTCAAGAGAGACCACATTCCCATAACTTTTATTACTGTATATTGTTATAATTGTTCTATTTCATTATTCGTTATTATTGTTAATCTCTTGCAGTGCCTAGTTTATAAATTAAACTTTATCATAGGTGTGTATGTATAGGAAAAGACACAATATATGTAGGGTTTAATGCTGTCTATGGTTTCAGTCATCCACTGCAAGCCTTGGAACATATCCAGCACAGATTAGGGGGAACCATTGTATGCATTTCATGACATTTCCAAAACAGAAAACCTCACAATTAACCAAGTTTTAAAAACACCTTAAAGATTGTGTGATACCAAGAGTTAATTAGAAAAACATGAACGTGCTTTTGCTTTTACTTTACTGTGTACTTGACTTTCACTTTGTTGGCCTGAGGCATCTTCTATCTAGAGGGGGAACAGAATTTCTTACAGGGAAAATGAAAAAGAAAAAGAATAAATGAATATGCAATTTCTGGGAGGCAGATAGAGTTACTCAGTGAGACTATAGTAGTCTTGGAGATCAGCCGACTGTATTAAGATTTTTTCCCTCAAATATCCGAGGGGCCACCTTGCCTTCTTTCACACATGAAAGCCCAAGACTGATCTTTCCAGCTCTTAGTGTTAAGAGATCTCCTCTAGAAAGGCCGCTACCTCTTCCCCCTATAACCTAGAAGGCAGAGGCCTTACCGTTAGACAGTACAAGAGAGAGAGTATAAAAAAAGTAAAAGAAGAGACTGCTTTTTGTAGCCTGCAGATTCATAAGAAGAACAATGGGGGAGAAAAAGAGAATGATGTGTGTGTCCCTAATCTTCCCTCCCAAGCTTTGTCCCCAAGAGGTCCCTAGCAACAAGGGAGAAGACCACCTATCAAAGAGCACCACAAGGATGCCACGTGGATCTAGGATTAGCTGTTACCTCTGATGTCACAGTCATATAAGACACTTCCATTGGCTCATACACCTGTGCACCTGTGTGCTATCGTAGGAGGGGAGAAAAAAGCAAGAGGAAAGCTTGCTCAGTACATGGAACAGAGTATAATATTGCATTGGAAAGAGTTAAAATGGATTGGGCTTTTATTTATATTTCCTCCCATGAGGAAATTCAAATTAGCTTAAACACAAAATAAATAAAATTTCCTCTGTGCATTTGAGTACAGTGTAAGCTAAATTTTATGACCCAGCTTCAATTGTAATGAAGATCACCAGACCAAGTTATTTGATTTAAAAAAAAATCATATGAGAATATTATATATCAAATCAATAACTAAGGATCAGCTTACAGCAAGGCACTATACAATATTAAAATGTTAATGATTATTCTCATGATTATATTCACTTTGCACTTTTCTTCTGAGAACTCCAAGTAATTTGGACACTTTAACTCATTATTGCCTTCATGTTAAATAGAAAATAACTGAAACCCATTTACTCAGAAAAATAATTTAATTGTACTGCTAATTAGTAGTTTAATAATAAGAAATCATTCTTCTTATTTGCTAAGCAGTGTTTGATATTTTTATCAGTTCATGTTTTTCTTTATATTTGTGAACATATTTTTTGTAAATAATCTGCAAATGGGAACATTCAATTAAAGTATAAAGTTTTTAATTTGAGCAGTATTTCTATAGTTACATATTTAAAGAAAACTTGCATCTGATTTTTTAAAAAATTTTCATGTTGATGGGATCTATTTTATTCTTTCTGAGTTTTATAGGAATGTCTAATTAAAAGTAGGAGCTAAGTTCATTTACATACCTGAGTATTTATAAGAGTTTTTGTCAAAGTGTGGTACAGTGCTCATTTCATCTGCAAGTTCCTCTTGGCCATTCTAAAGTTGACACTTTATTACAGATACTGTTTGCATAAATTGTAGTGACTTTATTTGTTTAACTCTAATTTACTTTTAATGCTTAAAAAAAATCACCCATTCAGTTTCTCAGCTAAATTAGGATAACTTTTTCCACTGATTTCTTGGAAAGATCTCTGTTCACACAGTGTGATTAATGGGGTCACAAGTGGGAGCAAGTTTAGTGGAGAGCCTTTAGTCCCCTGGATGTGGTTTATGGATTGAAATAATGAAAGACAGTTATCCACGTCAATTCTTAATTTCTTGGTCATTTCATCATTTGATATGAGTGGTAGTAGAAGTTCTTAACGACATTTTACCTAGTCTTTTCTTTCATATAGTTATTTTGAAGGCAAATACTGAAAGAGTTAATGTATATATCTGTACAGGAAAATTTTCTAATTGCATATGCAGATTTTTTAGAACGTTATGTACATCTATTTGAACATTTTCATGATTTTGGAAAACACACCAATTTTATTTTTATTTTTTATCTTGGAATCAAGGTTTTACCTAACACCTTATTATGAAAAATTTTAAATATACAGAAAAGTTAAAAGAATTGCACAGTAAACATCCGTATATCCATCACCTAGATTCTATAATTTACGTTTAACTGTATTTGCTTTATCACATGCCTATCCATCCTTCTATCCATCTATCAATTGAACTCACATTTTGATGGATTTCAAAATGAGTTGTGGACATCAGTGCATTTTATACCTAAACATTTCAGTATGCATGTCAATAACTTAAATTTTACTATTTGTTCACAGTTCTTTTTGTTTTTTAGGTAAAATTTATGTACAATGGAATACAGAAATATTAATTGTACCATGTAATGAGTTTTGGCAAATGAATACAACCTAAGCCTCTACAACTCCTGAAATTTCCCTCATGTGCCTTTTTAGTCAATTCCTGCTCCCATCTCCAGGAAGCAACTGATGTTCTTTTTTAAAAAAATATTTTTTATTGACATATAGTTGATGCACAATATTATATAAACTATAGGTGTGCAATATAGTGATTCACAATTTTAAAGATTAATTTCATTTATAGTTATTATAATATATTGGCTCTATTGGGTACAAATGAACTTATCTACAAAACAGAAATAGAGTTCCAGATGTAGAAAACAAACTTATGGCTATCAGGGGATAAGGGAGGAAGGATAAATTGGGAGATTGGGATTGACATATACACACTACTATACATAAAAAAGATAACTAATAAGCACCTACTGTGTAGAAAAGGGAACTCTATTCAATGCTCTGTAATGACCTATACTTGGAAAGAAGCTAAAATAAGAGTTTATATATATATATATATATATATATATATATATAAACTGATTCAATTTGCTGTACAGCAGAAACTAACACAATGTTACTATCAACTATACTTCAATAAAAGTTAATTTTAAAAAATCAAAGAAAAAAGATACATGCATACCAATGTTCATAGCAGCATTATTTACAATTGCCAAGATATGGAAGCAACTTAAGTCTCCATCAACAGACAAATGGGTAAAGAAAATGTGACTATATATATATGTATATACACAAACATACACAAACACACACAAAAATGGAATACTACTCAGCCATAAAAAGAAGAAAATTTTTCCATTTACAACAACATGGATAGACTCAGAGGGTATTCTGCTAGGTGAAAAAAGTCAGACAGAGAAAGACAAATACAATAGAATATCACTTATATGTGAAATCTAACAAATACAACAAACTAGTGAATATAACAAAAAAGAAACAGATTCAACAGATATAGAGAACAAACTAGTGGTTACCAGTGGGGAAAGGGAAGGGGAGAGGGGCATAAGGGATTAAGAGATACAAGCTATTATGTATAAACACAACTATTTTTAAAAAACAAACAAACAAATAAATGTGTCCTTACCCCAGCTCAACCACAGTCCACTGGACACATGCAGAGAGGAAAACCGGTCAGTACTAATTCAGGCATGTGGCTCATTGTGAGCCTTGCAAAGTCTGGTGAGAATTTGATCTGCTGATCTGTGCCGTAAGGTGTATGCAAATCTCATAAGAGATTCAGTGCTCAATAACTAAAATATTATTTTACTTTTTCTCTGAGTTTGTGGCTCCCCATCATCAGCAGGGCTTTTAATACTTTCCTGGGAGTATAAGATGGTTTAGAAGGAAAGAGGTCTTCCTAAAATAATTCAAACGAAGAGTGAAATGGACTTGGGTGCATGAATCCAGAACAGTTTCAACCTTCAGAAAGGGGAAGGGCTTAACTATTTTGTGAACTAACCACAAGAAAGCTTTATACATGAAGCTGCACCACATGCTGTACAACCTCAGAGATGGGGCAAGATTTCGGGTCTTTGATTTTCCCCTAATTCACATGTGACCTCCCACTTTGAGTCTTACAATCTCTACTGGACTGTAAGCTGTATAAGGCAAAGAATTCCTTATTCACCTTTAAATCTTCAGCCCCAGGCTTAATGCTGGCCCCTGTCATCTAATGAATATTTTAAGAATTAATTATTCTACCTATTTTTTTGTAATTTTATTAAAGTATAGTTGAGCTACAATATTGTGTTAGTTTCAGGTGTACAGTAAAGTGACTCAGTTATATATATATATATGGTTCTTTTTTTTCCAAAGCCCCAAAACTTGATCAGCATCTAGACTTTTGAAAGGTAGATGAGTGGAATGCTTCCTTCTTTTGGACAAGAATGCAACATAACTGTGTACGATGCCCTAGATAGATGGTTAGATTGCTGAAGCGCTTTTCATTTAGGAGGTAGCGGTCGGTCTTGGGGCAGAGGCCTACTTGCTGGGCGAGCCCAGCAGGTTCCCTTGCTTCGGGTAGCCTGCATCCGCGTGGGGGCCGCCGGTGGACAAGCAAACAGGCGAGTAAAGCAATCTGTGTGAGGGCTGATTTAGCGCTGACAAATAACAGGGAGACAGGGTAAGGTGATATTAAGGCAACCAGCCAGGAACTGCTGAGGGAAGGCCTCTCGGAGGAGGAAATGTTGGAGCTGAGCCTTGACTCATGAGAGGGAGTAGCCGCACAGAAGCCCGGGAAGGATGCCCTAGGCTCGGACACAACCAGTGTAAAGCCTGGAAGTAGGCAGCAGACCCTGCATATCTGTGAAGCAGCCAGAAGGCTGTGGTGTTGGGACTGTGTGAGCAAGGGGTGAGTGTTGGAGGCGGGGAAGAGGTGGTCTGGGCCCAGTCATGGCATGTCAAGGGAGGGTGTTTGTATTTTATCCTAGGGGCAGTGGGAAGCCAGTGGAGGATTTTAAGCAGGGAAGTGATATCTGATCGTATATTTGAAAGATCTTCCTGAATGCTGTGTTGTGCAACGAGATTACAGGAGAAAAGGAGTAAGAGGAGGAGATCATATTATTTGTGTGTGTGTGTGTGTGTTTGTGTGTGTGTGTGTGTGTAACAAAATCCTTGGCCCAGTAGTAATAGTAGCAGCTGGGGGGAATCATCTTGCTTGTTATGATTGTTTTTAGTTTGAGTCAGATTTCTTGATTGACTGCGATAACAGGCTGCCTTTGTACTGAATGTTGCTATGACCCATTTGTTTTTTCAGGTGTTTTTTAAATTTTTTATTGAAATATAGTTGACTTACAATGTTGTGTTCATTTCAGTTGTACAGCAAAGTGATTCAGTTATATATATATATATATTCTTTTCTAGGTTCTTTTCCATTATGTTATTACAAAATATTAAATATAATTCACTGTGCTCTACGGAAAATTCTTTTTGTTTGTCCAACTTATATATAGTAGTGTGTATCTGTTAATCCCATACTCCTAATTTATCCCTCACCTAGAGATTATCATACAAATTAAAGTAACTCAGACAGAGAAAGACAAATATTCTATATATTTCATAATAATCTCTTCATTCTTGAAAGCCCACACTAAAGCAATATGCTCCTAACTTCTGGTTTGGTGCAGGTTGATTCGAATAAACTTTTGCTCAGTTGAACTCTTAAAATTTTTGATATTCCTCAGTTTATCTTTTAAAAGTTCTGGGGCTTCCCTGGTGGCGCAGGTTGGGAGTGTCCGCCTGCCGATGCAGGGAACACGGGTTCGTGCCCCGGTCCGGGAAGATCCCACATGCGCGGAGCGGCTGGGCCCGTGAGCCATGGCCGCTGCGCCTGCGCGTCCGGAGCCTGTGCTCCGCGGTGGGAGAGGCCACAACCGTGAGAGGCCCGCGTAACACACACACACAAAAAAAGTTCTGGTGTCAGAAGAGGGGATGAAAGGAAACCCCTGAAGGCCCCCAGGAGCAATGTACATACGTAGACAGACATAAACCTGCAGACAGATGCAGAGATCTATAGCCTTTGTTTTAAAATTTTAGTCATGATACAAGTTCAATAATGCAAAACTCACTAGTTCATTAAAGAAAAATTGGATCCAAATTGCTTCTGGCAGATAAAATAAGTTAGGGCTACCTGCTCAGATGGCTAAAGCTCTTACTAACATCTATGGAAAAGACTCCTGGAAGTCATCAAAGACAGAAAAATCCTTGATTTCTAATGTCACAGAGATCATCGGACATTTATTTAAAATTTAAAAATAAATAGTTGCCTACAATGATACAGACCTACAGTAACAATTGTACTTATAAAGATAAAAGTTAATATAAAAGAGACAAATCAATTGGGCTCATAATATTCTAGTAGTCAGGATCATAATGTGAGTAAATTGAAAATAAATATTTATGAGAGGGTAGAGGGTTTTTTAATATTTTTCTTTCAGGCTTATAATTTTAAAATTATGTGACTCTTTTAAAACAGAAAATCTCATGGTTTCCTAAAACTTGGGGTGGGTTAAGGAGAAATTACTTAAAGGAAGAAAAATAAAGTCACATTCTACAGTAGATTACATTTAAAATTTAATAAACTTACCACAGATCAGATTTTAAATAATTGCTTGCTCTGTTACTAAAGAAATGCTGTCTCATAAACTGGGCTGAAAAAATTTAGCAATTTTGTTGCAGAAATTTTAAAATGATGCACAAACTTAAAATTACACATATCTTCAAAATTATTCCATGTATTTTAAGTTTTGAACACACAGAAAAATATTTGTAGGAAAATTATAGGTAAGATTAGAAGGTAAATAATGGAAATATAGTGGTACACTTTTATCAATTAACTAAAATTTGTCATATTTTGTAAATATTTTGCTGCATTTATTTATTTATGGCACACATAGAAAATGCATAATAGAACATGTAATAAGAAAATGTAAAGTAAATAAACCAAAAAATGGGTTTTGTTAATTATGGTATTTAGAAAAATATGGTGAAGCTCTCATTTTAGTTGTGAATATTGATTTTGGTATGAATTTGATCATACTCAAATTTTTCCCCCCATGCTTCTCCATAGATTATAACTAAAATTAGTACAATTTAATTGAAATCTATTGAATTTCATGTATTTCAATACTTCAAATGATTGAATTTATATGTTTTCAATCCTAGTGCAATATTCCTACTAGCATAATCATTTGACTACAGAGGCATTGTTTATCTTGTTTAGTGCTTTATTCCCAACTCTTAGAGTAGGGATCTGCCTGTATATAGTTGATGCTCATTAAACATGTGTTGAAAAAAGGACTGTTTGGGACCTTTATCTCTTATGGAAAGGTGTGTGAAATGATTTCTTTTCTGGAGATATCAATGCCATAGAGTTAAGATCAAATGTTAAATTCATTTAACCCAGATTTTTAAAGCAAGACCAAATGAGATTTCTGAAATGAGAAAGATAACAATCTCGACATTATCATCATTATAATCATCATCAACAACTATGGGAAACAATTACTATGGGAAACATTTGTAGAGTTTAGTATACATTTCACCACCCATTTTATTAGTCATTTTCAGAGACTATCCTATTTTAGCCATGCAGAAAACATATTTGTTTTATATAAGGGGAAATAGTAACCCTGAGAGGCTAAGGAACTTACTCAATGACTCTGGGTAGGCAAAGATAAAAGCAAGCAGTCACATCCAAAGCTGTTTCACTCAAAAGTTTTGCTATTTATTCTCTAACATATTCTTTCTCAATTTGGTATATCTATCATCAACAACATTTACATGATTGCATAGTAGATATATTAATGGATGATTATGCAGCTCTAACATTATTAAAGAGTTTTATTTTAATGTTATTTTCTTTAAATTTCAATATAAACTTTTTCAAACGTATAAAAATATGAAAAAATCAACATCAAGCTTCAACACCAACTGGCATTTTCCTATAATGGTTTCATCTGTTCTTCCATTTCTCTTTTATATTTGTCTGCTGGTATATATTAAAACAAAGTCTAGACATCATGTCATTTCTTTTGTCATTTCTTCTCAAATGTTTCTGATAATACCTAAATAGAAATAAATGGAGACCCTTTATTCATAACCATAATGACATTTTCACACCTAACAAAATTAAAAATAGGGCTTCTCTGGTGGCGCAGTGGTTGAGAGTCCACCTGCCGATGCAGGGGACGCGGGTTCATGCCCAGGTCTGGGAAGATCCCACATGCCATGGAGTGTCTGGGCCTGTGCGCCATGGCCGCTGAGCCTGCACGTCCGGAGCCTGTGCTCCGCAATGGGATAGGCCACAACAGTGAGAGGCCCGCGTACCGGGAAAAAAATAATAATAATAATTAAAAATAATTGCTTACTATTATTTAAGGTTCAGTCTATTTTCAAATTTCCCCTATCATCGAAAAAGTCATTATACAGTTGGATTATCCAAAGCAGGATGTAAACAAAGTCTACTCACTGAATTTTATTGTTCTAGCTCCCAAATTCTTTCAATTAGAGCAGAATCA
>NW_006794361.1:204816-227402 GCF_000442215.2 Lipotes vexillifer | reverse complement strand
CCCTTTAGACCTCATATATTCTGTTGATGAGAAGTAAAGGCTTATACAAATTCAAGTTCAATTTTTTTTGTGGGTAGGGGGAAAGAAAGATTTCATGACTGGTACTTTGTACTTCATATCCCATCACATCATAGTCACATAAAGTCTGGCTAATATTGACCAGTGGACTGATTAAAGAAGGAAATGGAGAAATGAAACAAAATATTTTGAATATAATATTTGGTTAAAAATGTACTTATTCACTACCCTGAAATTTGAAAATTGGTTAGTAAAGAGAAAAAAATCAAACATTTACCCCCAATAAAAACTATATTTAAGGGCATTAAGTAGGTTGAATGAATGAGGAAGAGTTATTCTAAAAAATCATTAGAAGATTCCACTAGTAAGGAGTATCAAGTTAGAAATAGAGGCTTTTCAATGCACACCTCCTCATAAATGTTTTCAATATTTCATATTCATCAACCTTATGGATTACCATACATTTTTCCACATTCTATATACCTTCATAAAGAGTAATTAGCTTGAAATTCAGGAAAAATTTAACACAAAGGTATTCAAAATCATATATGCAATCCTATTTCTTTTTATATCACTTCCAAATTTGCATCTTAGATATATTCAACTGAACATATACATGTATTAATGTTGAATGATGATATATGTCAGCCTATAAAGCTTTCAGATAGATTTTTTTCACTTTTTTATCAGTGCATAACGAACATCATTATAAAGTTAAATGTCTGAAGTAAAGCTAAAGCTGCATGTCTGAAAAAATAACATCCAGCATTAGAAACAAAAGACGCTAGAAAGTAACCTTTTGTATGACAACTATTCCTTTATTGCAGCCTTCAATCTCCTGCCAGAACGCAGATGCTGCATTTTTCCCCACACACAAGCATGTTACTTTATCACATGATACTCCTATACAGTAATAGTGATATTCAGAGGCAAGACAGATTCATTTCATATCAAAATAATTATTAGTGAACATACATATAGCCTAAATATCTATGACTTAAAGTATTCATGTCTCTCTTAATCTAATTCTATTTTATATACAAATTATCCTTTTTGAGAATAGATGCCAACAACTTTTGCAGGGCACAGTCGCTTAAAGAGTAGGCCTATTATTAATATCTTTCTATTAAATTCACCACCTATATATTATAACTAAATCCCACCAGAAAAAGTAATACCTATACTTGAATAAGGGTTTATTTAGATTCATAAGAAAAGCTTGAAGTCTTCAATTTTAAACTTAGTTTATTAGATTTCTTTCTATGCAGAAATGCCATTGGGATCCCTGAGGCAAGGACTGTTTCTAACTCATCATGAATCTCCAGAGCTTGGCACAGAGGAAGGACTCAAGACATATTTGTTGAATAAATGCATTTTTAACATAAAAGAATTTCTTACTTGTCTGTAAAGATTGCAATCATGTATTAACCATGCTTGCCTTTTGGAGATAAATATTTAAGCCAGTGTCCTTTTGATTCAGGCATTGTGCAAGTCCAGCCTATCTGACAAAGACAGAGCTTTCAATCTGACATAGTGGAGTTGTCTGTTCCTAGAATACAATTTTGAAGGGAATTAAATGTGAGTTATGCCCAAACCATCAGGATGAGATGATTGGACACTGAAAATTTTTATGCAGATCAGATGTTCACACTATCCTTGCTTTACTTTGCCAACATAAAATCAAATATCTGCTGCATAGTTTTTTCTTATTTATATTTATTCTATTATCTATTCTTATCTGTCAAATAAGAAATGGATTGCTTATTATTATTTTTGCAGGTTTTAATGAGGTTTAACATGATTTCATATGAATAAGCTATTTTTTCTTTATGTACATTTGTTATTTATATTATTAATTCATGTAAGTTGTCTAGTAATTATAGGAATTACTCAATTTATTTCCTTATATTTTCTATTTATAAAATCTCCACCTGCAATTGCTTCTATACAATAACTCAATCTCCTCTTCTTTCAAGTTTATGCTGTATTTTACTTAGATTTTATTTAAAAAGTATTAAAGAATAATAATCAAGTAGCTTGTTTCCAGACTCCAAATGATTCTAGTGATTCACTATTAAGTAAAATATAGATTTTTGGTTAAATGTCTATTATTTAAATATCCTATTGCTATTTTTCCAAGAGTTTTTATTTTTAAATCATCAGAACTGAGTGTATATTTGGGATATCTTTTTAAATGATGATACGATAAGCATTTGTATCTCTTAATGTGATATATGTGTGTGTGTGTGTGTGTGTGTGTGTGTGTGTGTGTGTATTCATTATATTTTAGATGAATGAGTTATATTTGAATTTTCCTAGGATAAACTCTGCTTGGTTGAGATAGCTGATTACTTTTAGCCATTATTTACTTTACTTATATACCATTTAGGATTTTCTCACATATTCAGTATAAAAGAAGACATATTTTGTGTGTGTGTATTTTTGTCTGTCTATCTGTCTGTCCTGTCTGTTTGCCAGATTTAAGTATAGAAGCATTTTTTTTTTGTAATAATGGAGACATATTCCATAAGCTAATTTGAAAGGTGAGTGTGTTCTCAAGGATTCCCCCTATATCACTGTTTTCCTGGATACTTTAAGTCTTTTTTCATATATTAGGTAAAAAGATCATTTGTTGGTCACAGATCAAAGTCACAATGTTGAGTATAAACCTTTACCTAGTGTGAGTCTTCAGGATTTAGTCTTTCCCCCATTGCGTAATTCCCTGATCCTGTGGCATCAAATATTTTCCCGGAAATTTTGATAATTTGGGTGGAGGGATGTCTAAAGTCATTATGAAAATCTGCAGTCCCACAGGGCCCAGCTCTGATATCATAGTTCAAGAAAGAGGCTGTAGTTCTCTGGCCTTGTTACCCCTGGGCTGTTTCCATACTGGGAGTAATAGTAGACCAGGTAGAAGCAGAAAGAGGCAGCAGAGAGTTTGCACTGGAGGGAGAAGAATCATCTGAAGCATCTAAGGTAATTGCGAGAGTGTAATTTAATATCCAAACCATGTAATTATACAGGTGACAGAGAATGCTGAAAATAATTAAAATTACATAATTTTGAAATATTATTTATTGAATATCCTGTAAAACAATTCTAAATCAAAAACTATTTTCAAAACTGAAATTCTTTCTGAAAATATATCTCCATGTATGATAAAGCAATTTTTAAAGTATATTGACTGGATATTAAAAATTAAAATAACCAAAATAATTTTAGTAAATATACCATGTACTCTAAACAGTTTTTTCAACCATATCTGTCTCTCAGAAGAGCATGTCATGATATGTTTCAGGAAAAAAAAGCATTATTTCCAATAGAGTATTTTCTATATAAAATCTTCAATCTTTTTCAAAGTTACCTTTTATTAATAAAAATTTAAAGTTCTTGACAATTCCAATTAACTTTTCTCTGTGGATCATAATGTTTTATTTTATTTTATTATTTTTTATTAAGATATATTGACATTTAGCATTATATTAGTTTCAAGTGTACAACATAATGATTCAATATTTGTATATATTGTGAAATGATCACCACCATAAGTCTAGTTAACACCTATCATGATACGTAGTTACAAAATGTGTTTTCGTGTGATGAGAACTTTTAAGATCTACTCTCTTAGCAGCTGTCAGATATAAAATATAGTATTATTGACTATAGCCACCATGCTGCACATTATATCCCTATGATATATTTATTTTATAACTGTAAGTTTGTACATTTTGACTCCCTTCACCCATTTCACCCACTCCCACCCTCCGAATTATTATGAGTATTATTCAAAGGTCAAAACATTAATTTATCTTCCCTTATTTTCCCACATAAGAAATTATTGTGATTCTTTCATTTTATCTATATTTATTCTTAATCACATTCATGTTGTGATCATTATGAAAATATTTAGATTATGGGAATTTATGGATATGTTATTAGTAGTAGGTAAATTATCTGTGTGAGAGAGAAAACTAAAAGTATCAAAAGTCAACACAAAATCCAGAGAAAGAATTGTAACAGTGCATGCAAGTTTTCTTTTCATTTTTTTTTCCTCTGATGAGCCTAATGCTAATGGAATAATTGTAGATTATTCAGCTAATGTTCTCCCTACACAAAAAGTATGCATTCACAGAGACAGGAACATAGAAGAAATTTCCTTTCGTATTTGCCATTCTCCTCTTCTGTGTTACTCCCCAGATTCTCTACTATAAAAAAAAAATTCTTTTTTTTGAAGAACCTGTATCTTTAGCATTTATGTGATTGCATTTTTTGATGTATTCATAGAATATGCTTATTATATATTAGGCTTCCTATTTTATCTCAAACCCTATTTACATGAATAGATTTATGGCATTTAAAATAGAAACTAGAAATTTAGCCCAATATATTTCATCACATGTTATTTAACTCTGATTCCTTGAGTCATATCATATGTATCAGAATAAATGCCCCAAGATGGATTCTGCTTAAGAGATTCATTTTAATTATTCGTACAGAGAGAGAGAGACAGAGAGAGATGTGGTGGCAGGTAGGGAGAGAAAAAGACAGACAGACATATGGATTCTATTCCCACTTGCATATATGGTTATATTTAACCAAATTTTACAGTCCATTTGGAATCATTTGAAACCATTAGCTCTGACCAGAACAAAACAGAATAAGCAAAACTTGGGTAAAATTAAAACACATTTATTGACTTTTCTCTACCTTCAAAAGTCACCAAAGTAAAGTTCTCCAAGCATGGACACTTTATTCTTATCTTTTAATACTTTTGCAACTGTGTTTATTCTTCTAAACTCAAGACTGGAGTAACTTTAAATTCATTTCTCTGCCATATCCAGTCATTTTAGGATGGAATGTGAGGAAGGTGAAGAAACGAATTTCCTTTTCTTGAAGAACTTTATTGGGAACTCTCTATATAAGGTCTCATTTCACCATTTTAAAGTCAGTATACACTGAACTTGTTTTTGAAGGATGCAATTAATGTTGCATTGTGGAAGGAAATGAGACTACAAAGAGGGCAAAGGAGGAGTATGCCCCCAAGAGCTTGAAAGAACCTCAAACCTATTCTGATATAATTTTGTCCATATTCCCCTTGCCAATTTCTTTTATACTCTAATGAATTACTCCCTGCTTTGCATCTTTTCCTCTTCCAGTCCATCTTCCATGCATATAATGAAGACATCTTTCAAATCTCTAGATCTGACTATGTCATTGCTTTTTAAAAAATTTTAACTGTTCCTTTCCACCACATGAACAAAATAAAATGTGTTAACATGGCCCTCCATTATATGTGGCACTTGCCAATCTGCCGCTTTTTCTCATTTATTCATTCAATCAATAAACAAATGTTTTACATATCTACACTGAGAGAAATTTTAGCATAGTGATTTAAAACACAGGCTCAGGAACCAAACCACTTAGATTTTAAAAAGTTATTCTGCCTAACAGCTGTGTGAAATTGGGTAAGCAACCTAAAACCTCCAAGACCCTGCTTCCTCATTTATAAAATGAAATGGGAATAGGCCTTACTATAAATCACTGTATAGGGACTAAATGAGACAGTCAATGCAAACATATGTAAAATAATGCTTAGTACTGTGTGAGCACCAAGTAAATGCAGATTATCATGGTGTAATGGGCCTGGTTTCCAATGGATCACTGTGTATAGCATACTGAAAAGAGGCAAAAATGGATGCCAAGAGTGGAGATGAGTTAGGGGCTTATTGTGATAGATAGGGCAAAAGATGATGTTAGGTTGGAGTAGAATGGTAGAGTGGAAATGGAGAGAAATGAACAAGTTCAAGAAAAAGTTTGAATTTAGCACATAAGATTTGGTGACAGATTAGTTTTCTGGAATTACAGAAAGGAGATGTCAAGGATAATTTCCAAATTATTTTTTTATTTGTGTGATAAGATGAAGAAGAACTAGGTTTCAAGGGGAACCAGGGCAAAGGCCAGGATAGAAGACCCTGGAGTTGGTTTTATACAGGCTGCATTTGATATGCCCTTGAGTCATCAGAGGAAAATGTCAAGTAGGCAATGGGATATACTGAAAAGTGTAGCTGAAGAAAAAACATCAGAAGTAGAGCCTCATCTCTCATTAGTCATGACCTGCAATTTACAGTCCAACAAAGTTTGTCTTTAAATTTTTCCATAAGTTTTAAAATTTGTGTCTTATCATGGTACTTCTTTCTGGAATGTCTTTGCCCAGTGTTCTTTACCTGGAAACCAGGTTCCCATCTTTAAGGCTCAGCTAAGATGAAATCTCCTCCAATAAGCTGTATCATAAGAAGGCAAGTCAGTCAGCAGACTTATTTTCACTCCTAGTTCACTGCTTCCCTTGAGGGTGTTCCACAAAATATATCAAATATATAGAAATGTCTGAAGAAAGGAAAGTCTTACTGTGTTAAACCACTGATATTTTGGAATTGCTACAGTAATTAGCCTACCCTGAAATCTTCCTAATTTTCCATGGCTATATTAAATGTTCCTCTATGTTCACAAAGCCCCATAATTTTGTATCATTACACCATTATAATTTCCATATGAGGTTCCACATTGGCTTATATGTCTGTGTCTCAAATACTGTAGTTTCTATGAAGGCAAAGTCCATGTTTTCCTCTTATTTTTATCCCTGTATCCCATGTTAGGACATGGTTCCCGGGACACTTGGCTCTTGGTAAACATTTTTTAGCATAAGAAAATATATGAATTATTTAGCTCATTTACACAAATTTTTCACTATGTTTCCCCCAGGACTGAGTTGATATCATAACACAAGTTAACAGCTATGCATTACCAGGGTTTCAATTCCTTAATCATTTTTCAATTTACTATTTATATTTGTCTCCTTGATTCTGTCTCCTAATTTCCACAATCCTCTTGAGTTGTTGAAAAAAAATTTAATTCTCTTCCAGTAGATAGTTATTAAATAGATTTTGATATATTAAGATTTACTTTTAGGACCATAACTCTTCCTTATGAAATACCTTCATTTTATTGCTGTCTGTTTTCTTTCCACATTAACAAGCATTCTTACTTCCTTTCTATTTCAGCCAGAATAATGAATCTTTAACTCTATCCTTTAGATAAAATTTATCCTCTGCCTTTAGATTTCCAAAACCAATCCAATTAATTTTTTTTAAAATGGACACCAAAAGCTTTGGTCATAAATATTGGAAACAAAAAGTACAATTCTATTTCTCCTTAGCCCTGATGCCTTGCTGTTTTCTAAATTCAGCTTGGCATCTTAAAGTGTCATGAAATAATTAGAAAGATCACAGAAGGCTACCCCTCTCCTTGGCTAGGGAACAAAATATATCAGATCACCATATGCTTCCCTACGCTTCAATGCAACCTTTTAAAAACATAAATTTCCAACTTTAGCGTTTCTAAGCAACCACTTTAATGTTTTCAGCCACAAATTGGATGAAGGCCCCAGTGAAAGCACACAAAGAAGAATTCATGGAAAGAATCCTAGGAAATTTTGTGTGTGCTCAAACAAAAAGGACAGGAAATTTTGCTACCTCAAAAGATGTCTGCATGTGGCACTGGGTTCTAGTCTTCACAATTAGTGAGAGTTGTCCTCAATAGCAAATGCTACCAATATCAATAATTTTTAAACGACATTTATTGCTAAGCTTTCTTCATATGCTCTTAATGTATTTATTGTTTTAGTACATTTAAGTGAATAAATGACTTAAACATTTGGAATATGAAAGAATAATTTGGCCCCTAGATCTAATATTTTTCAGAGATGCAATTTTATAAGCATTTAAAATTTGTTTTTTCATTTACTTATATAGTCATTATCGAGTAGAGATGTTTGAATTTCATGAATTTACAATATAGTAGGGACGAGCAGACATAGAATATCCAACTTTTAATTTTGTCACCAAGATTTATTAAATATATAGTCATGAATTCCCCTGAAAGATATTCAGTAAACCAGTGAAAATTTAACATTAAGAAACAGTTGTCCAAGGATTGGTGTTTGGGAATCCAGGATGTAGGCAAAGAACATGACATCTAGAACAGAATCATCTAGTTTGGAATTACAGTCCACCAATTATTAGCTGTGTGACCATAGTCTAGGTATGTAAACTCTCTCAGCATTAAAATGGTGATTATAATACCTATCTGAATTTTTGTGATGATTAAATAAAACTATGCATGAAGTTTTGAGCTACTGTTAATTAATGGTTATTATTATTTATGTATTATTGACTTGTATCACCCCTCTTAATTATCTAACTGTCCTCTGGGTGAACTAGTGTGAAAATATTTTATTCCTCCAGGAAAAGAACTCTCAGCCTTTCTGAAAATGCCAGTGTGAAATTTTTCAAGCAGCGGAAGAGCTTGTCAGGGCATGTGCTGACCCCATATCTCCCCCATCCCTCAGACAAAGGTTTATTTTCTGCTGACATTTATTGTACTCTAATACATCAAAGATCTTTGGCCCATCTATATCCTTTTTCTCTTCCAGAGACTCTCTGGCCACAGCAGTCATCCAACCTATGAAGTGGGTCAGTAATGAACAGAAATGTCACAGATCCAGCAGGAATCTGCACACAAAACAATCTCCTCCTTATCCCCTGCCAAAATCCTGCTCCACTGTGGACTGCTTGTATTTCCAGAGCAACATAGTAATACCTCTGGTCCTAAGTGCTTTGCCTCTGGCTCCTCTTTTCAGGACTGCAATTGTTTTATTGGAAGTGTTTTTCAATAGACGTTAGCTTTACTCTACTTATTATCACCCAGAAGCCAAGAGTTTATCCATTCAGGAGCAAGGGAATACTTTCCTGGGCTTCTAATACAGTTTATATTTAGTTTGCAGCTTTCCTCAGAAAATTTTATAACTCCACTGAATATATTCTGTCAGTGACTACCACCTATGACTTGTATAATACTTTTGACTTTTCAATATCTTTTCACATGAATTTCATTTGAGCCTCAGAACCACCCTGCAAATTTGACTGGGCAGGTACTATAATACCTCCAGAGGATGTGATTGAAACTTAAATGACTTACCCAGGGAGTGTTAAGGTCTGACTTGGGTCTCCTTTGCCAGCAAGTGTCTTTTCTAACATATTATTATGAACTTTCTTAATAAAATAGTATCAGATCAATAATGGACAGAGATATTTCATAACATGCCTGGAATATTTGGTATATTGTGAGTTTTGTTTTGTACATAGTTTCTAACAATTTGACTTTCTTTGCAATCTCAAGTTGTGTGTCAAGGTAGTAAACAAATGGATTGCAGCAGACAAATATTAATTTTGATTGTTGTCATGAGAATGATACATTGTTGAAACATTTTGATGTATCACATAACCTTACGTCTTGTGATACTGTGATTTATGATAAGAAATATTTATTTGGTCTTCGTCACCATTTCTGGCGCAGAGCTCCTCAAACCTATGGAATTTCCTAAGTGATGACGGTGACAGAGGTGTATTTTGCTATGTTAATGAGGTGACTTTTGGAAAGACCTAAGGGTAGTGGGTGGTTGCCAGTGTAGCCAACCATATGATTAGGGGGTTGGAACTTCCACCTACTCTCTGACCTATGGAGAGGGGAGAGGGCTTGGAGATTGAGTTCAATCACCAGTGGTCAATGATTTAATCAATCATCCTTATGTATAATAAAGCCTCCATAAAAACACAAAAGGAGAGGGTTCCACGAGCTTCCAGTTTGAACA
The DNA here is from genome assembly GCF_000442215.2 of Lipotes vexillifer. NCBI lineage: Eukaryota > Metazoa > Chordata > Mammalia > Artiodactyla > Lipotidae > Lipotes > Lipotes vexillifer. The sequence goes on along the minus strand of NW_006794361.1, from coordinate 217,678 downwards.
CATGGCAATTCAGGGAGAATGGCACACTCAGAGAGCATTGAAACTCCGTGTCCATTCCCCATACCTTGTCCTAGGCATCTCTTCCATCTGTTTTTTATAAACCAGTAATCTAGTAACTGAAATGTTTCTCTGAGTTCTGTGAGTGCTCTAGCAAATTAATCAAACCCCAGGAGGGGGTCCCAGACAGTAATTTGAATCAAGATGCTTAAAAAAAGAGTGCCAACAAAGGAAATTATGAAGGTAATTTTAAAAGACAGTATGACAGCATAATTCTTCACCTTTGTCCTTTGGACTAACTTAAGAAGAAATTGCATAAATCAAATGCATATAAAATTTAAAAGTGTGGTTGGCAGAATGTCTACATCATGATCTCTGGAATCTGTTATTATGTTATCTTACATGGAAAAGGGAGTTTTGCAACTGTTATTAAAATGAAAGCTTTTGAGATAGGAGATTATCTTGAATAATCCAAGGACATGACTCTTTTTTTTTTTTTTTGCGGTACGAGGGCCTCTCACTGTTGCGGCCTCTCCCGCTGCGTAGCACAGGCTCCGGACGCACAGGATGAGCAGCCATGGTTCATGGGCCCAGCTGCTCCGCGGCATGTGGGATCTTCCCGGGCCGGGGCAAGAACCCGTGTCCCCTGCATCGGCAGGCGGACTCTCAACCACTGCTCCACCAGGGAAGCCCCGAACATGAGTCTTTAAAAGCAGAGGACTTTTCCCAGTTGAGGTCAATGAGAGGAAACGTGAGCATGGCAAGAAGGTCAGAGGGATGCAATGTAAAAAGGAACTGATAGGCCAAGACTGGTTTCAAAGATAGAGAAAGGGAAACATGAGCAAATGTGGGCATTCTCTAAGCTGGAAAAGGAAATGCAATTTATTCTCACTTAGAGCATACAGAAAAAAAAACACAGCCCTACCCATGCCTTGATTTTAGTCAAGTCAGACCTATCTCAAACTTCTTAACCTACAGAACTGTGACATAGAAATGTATTTTGTTTTAAGCCACTAACTTCATAGTAATCAGTTATGACAGCAATAGTTAACTATTATAAGTGGTGCAATCTAGTTAATAATTTTAAAACTATACAGAAAGAGAAAGCTCAGAACTCAGACTCAGAGAAGCTAGACGCTGATAGCTTCACTAGTGAATTTTATCAAAAATCCAAACAAAATTCCTACCAATCCTTTTCAAACTCTTCCAGAAAATCAATAAAGAGAGTACTTCTCAATTCATTCTATGAAACCAATATTATCCTGATACCAAAGTCAGACAAAAAAATCACAGGAAAATATAACTACAAACCATAACCTCCTATGAATAAAGATGGAAAAGTCCACAACAAAATACTAGCAAACTCAACTTAGCAACATGTAAAAATTCTATTATACACTAAGACCAAGTGGGACTTCTCAGGAATGCAATGGTAGTTCAATATAAAATCATGAATATTAACAGGATAAAGAGGGAAAAAAATACATGATCATGTCAAGGCAGAGAAAGCTTTTGACAAAATCCAACATTTTTTCATAAGAAGAACACTCAACAAACTAAGAATAAAAGAGAATTCCTTCAACTTGATAAAGGAAATCTATGTGAAACTCACAGCTAACATCATAGTTAATGGTGAAAGATTGAATACTTTTTCTTTAAGATCAGGAACAAGATAAAGATGTCTGCACTCACCACTTCTATTTAACATGGCATTGTAATTTCTAGCAAGGCAGATTAAGAAAATGGCATCCATACTGGACAGGTAAAAGTAAAGCTACTTTTATTTTCAAATTATATGTATATATGAATAAATATACATAAATATTTATACACATATATATATATATATATATATAAACATAGTAAGTCCCCTATATAAAAATGAATTCCATTCCGAGAGTGGATTCATAAGTCCAATTTGTTCATAAGTCCAACAAAATTAGCATAGGTACCCAGCTAACGCAATTGGCTATATAGTACTGTACCAGCTACATCACTGCTGCTTTTATGCTTGCTTCCAGACATCCTGGGCTTTAAATAAAGATACTGTACCACTGTACTCTATACAGTACTGTACAGTAAATTACATTAAAGCACAACCACTTATAGAGGAGGCACACACGTGACAATGTATGCCAGACATATGAACTAACTTATGTGATTGGACATGTGAACACACATTCTCATCTTTGAAAGTTCACAACTTGAAGGTTCGTATATAGGGGACTTACTATATGTGTATACATACACACACACACACACACACACACACACACACACACACACATCCTAAAGAGTCCATTGAAAAAACTGTTGGAATAAACAAGTTCTTCAAGATTGCAGTATACAAGATGTAATTGTATTTATCTACATTAGCAAAGAACATTTCTAAAATAAAATTAAATAAATGAGTTCTTTACAACAGCATCCAAAAGAATAAAATACTTTGGTATGAATTTAACAAAATAAGAACAAAACCTGTACACTAAAAACTACAAAAATTGTTTGAAAAATGAACAATTATTTAAGCAAATGGAAAGATACTCCATGTTTATAGGTCAGAAAACTTGTTTGTGTTAAGATGACAATACTTCCCAAATTAATTTACAGACTCAAAGTGATTATTATTAAAATCCAAGCTGATTTTTTGCAGATTTATATGGAAATGAAAGATACAGACAAAACAATATAGAAAAATAAGAATAAAGTAGGAATACTTAGACTTTCCAATTTCAGAGCTTACTGCAAAGCTACTTTAATCAATACAGTGTGATATGGGCATAAAAATAGATGTATAGATGAGTGAAATAGAATTGATTCCAGAAATAAACCCTTGAATTTATCATCAATTATTTTGGAAAAAGTTACCAAGACAATTTAATGGGAAAAGAATAGTCTTTTCAACAAATAGTACTGGGATAACATGATAGTCACATGCAAAAGAATGAAGTTGGACCATTATCTCACGCCATATGCACAGTTACTCAAAATGGGTTACAGATCTAAATGCAATAAAAAAAAAAAAGAAGCAAAATCTAAAAACTCTCAGGAAAACATATTAGAGTAAATCTGCATGACCTTGAGTTAGGCAAGTTTTCTTAAATATAACACCTAAAGCACAACTGACAAAAGAAAAGATAAATAGGACCATATCAAAATTAAAAATCTAAACTTTTGTGTTGCAAATGATGCCATCAAGAAATAAAAGGACAACCCACAGAATGTGAGAAAAATATTTGCAAATTATACATCTGATAAGAGACTTTTATTCAGAATATATCGAGCTTATACAAGTCAATAATAAAAAATAAATAATGTAATTGAAAACAGGTAAGGAATTTGAATTGGCATTTCTCTGAAGAAGATATTCAAAGGGCTAATATGCATATGAAAAGATGTTAAATGTCATATATTATCAGAGAAATGCAAATCAATGTCACAATGAGATATTACTTCATACTCACTAGGATGGTCATCATAAAAATAGAATGAAAATAACAGGTGTTGGTGAGGAAGCCAAGAAATTGAAACCCTAATACATTGTTGGATGGGAATGAAAAATGGTGCACCTATTGTGGAAAACAGTTTCATGGTTCCTCAAAAAGTTAAATATAGACCCAGCTATTCCACTCCTAGATAAATACCCAAGAGAAATAAAAATGTGTTCACACAAAAACCTGGACATGAATGTTCACAACAGCACTATTCATAATGGCCAAAATTTGAAAACAACCCAAATATCCACCACCTGGTAAACAGGTAACTAAAAGGGGTTACATCCATATAATTGAATATTATTCAACAATAAAAAGGAGTGAAAAACTGATACATGCTCGACATGGAAGAACCTTGAAAATATCAGGCTAAGTGAAAGAAGCCAATCACATGAGACCAAACATTGTATGGTTCCACATATATGAAATGTTCAGAGTATGCAAATCTATAGAGACAGAGATTAGTGATTGCTCAGGGAGTGAAGTAAAATACTAACTTTTAATGACATTTCTTTTAGAGGAGATAAAAATGCTTTAAAAATTAGATTGTGGTTTAGTCAGAATCCTGCAACTAAAAAATATTGGATTGTACACTTTAAATTGGTGAACTAGAGGGCATATGAATCATATCTCAAAGCTATTTTTTAAAAGAATAAGCTACTGCTTTGAGAATTGGTTAAGATCTTTTGACTAAAAGAAAGAGAGAAAAGGAGCCATTCTGTCCAAACTAAGCAAAAAATATACTATTAACTGGGGAAATTGGGGCAATTTACTGAAATGAAGTATAGGGTATATAAACAAGGCATATGAAGGAAGGAGATTTTCCCCTGGGAGAAAAATTATTGAGCTTTAGTTTTCAAAAAGCACTTTATTGAAAACCAATTTTCCTTAATGCTTAATTCTTCCAATAAACAGTTTACCAAAACTTATCCAGAAAATAATTTCAGTTGGGTCACCAATAATCATTTCATCAGTTATTTCCCTGTGACTAGCCAAATCCATACTGTTACTTTTTTTTTTTTTTTTTTTCTGCTTTGTATCCATGACTTTTGGGGAAAAACATCTTCTGATTTGAAAGTTCATATAGTTTACTTCTCTCCAGTGTAAGATTTTATTAACAACAGGACAGTTTTCTCTCTTTCAGCACCAGAGTCTATTATTTGTTTTTTATTAACAGAAATACCTGCAAAAAGTAATAAACTAAAACAAACAAAACTCAAAGGGTATAAAAGGTAAAGTTAAGTCTTTTTACTCACTCCAGCTGAATCACCCAGAGGAAACTATTTTTTAATAACAACTTAGGGAGGTTTTTTAAAACACAGCTCTATCTGAAGACACCATAAAATGGCTCATAATCTCATCACTCGGGTAAATACCATTATTATTTTAAATGAATATAAAAATAATGTATGCACCTGGCCATAAAATACTATAGAAACCAAAAAATATATGTATACTTATTGATTTTCCTTCCAAACAAGATTTTCAGTTCTATTCCCCAACAATAACCAAAAACCTTCAACAGTTTCTTCTGCAACATTCCCTGTAATAATGTACATAGGCGTAAATATATGTCAAATATATGTCAAAATATGTCATTTTTATTTACTACACTGTCTCAATTGTTTATTTGCTTTTGAAAGTGAAACGTTATATATCAGTATTTGTAGATTTACTGCATTGATTTTTTTTTTTTTTTTTTTAACATTAAAATATTTTAATAATGGAATTATTGATTTTTCTTGTTTCTTGCATTGATTGTTTCTTGCATTGATTTTTCTTGTTCTTTTATATTAAATATTTTATTCATATTACAAATAATAATACAATTCATATTTATGTATTCCATTCTTAGCCTTAAAACATTTACAAATACCTACACCTTGAAATTTCCTGTGTACCACTCTTGGGTGGCATAGCCTACATTCACCCAGTAGTAAATATTATCTTGAATTTTGTATTTTTATAGTATCTTTTTAATTATATTTTGATAAGTGATATTTATTTTTGCTTAGTATTGTTTTCAGTTTTACTGAAATTGAATCATACTCTACGTTTTCTTTTAAATCATGTTGTTTTCATTGTGCTTGTGAAATTCATCCTTGTGATTGGGTGAAACCCTAACTTATTCATTCTCACCATTGTATACTATACAGTCTTATAAACATATTGCGATTTATCCAGTGTGCTTTGGACACTTTGGGTATTTGTAGTTTTTGCTATTATGAAAAATGCTGCCAAGAACATTCCTGTTTTTCTGCCATTGCACACATATTTATAAGGTTCTCTAGGGTATATAAGACTGGAGGTGTTGCTTAATAGGATAATTGCTTAGCTATGCAAAGTGATGTCACAGCAATACTGGAGTTCTGGTTAGTCCACATCACGACCAACATTTGGAATTATCAGACAAAATTTTGCTTGACTAAAAGTTTTAAATAATAATTTAATTGACTTTAATTAGTATTTGTTTACAAATTAGGGTGGGCACATTTTCTTATGTTTATTAGCCTTTTGTTTCTTCTTTAAAATACTTGTTTGTGCTTTCGGCAATTTTTCTGTGAGGTTGTTGGTCTTTTTGTTAGTAGTTTTCAGAATTCCTTTTATTTGAAATAGAAAAAGTCTTATTTATTTTATGTGGTTATCTCCTCATTGAGGCTTGTCTTTTTGCTTTGTATATGAAATATCTAATATTATTATGTATATGCTCACTTTATGTATTATGATGAAGATATGTCCCTAATTTTAGAGTAGAGGAATTTATCAAGGCTTCCATTTCTTGATTAGACTTTTGGTTCTTTATTAAAAATACACATCCAATTTCAAGATCATAAAGCATTTATCTACATTTGCTTCAAAAATATTACAAGTGTTACTTTTCATGTTTAATTTTTAATTCATCTTAAGTTAAAATTTCATATTGTGTGAAATAATATCTTAATTGGATCATCTACCTTTCCAATATCATTTATATTAAAGCTTTTATTTAAACTTTAATTAAATACTAGTAAAGCAACCTACAGATTCAATGCAATCAAACTACCAATGGCAATTTTCACAGAAGTAGAACAAAAAATTTCCCAATTTTGTATGGAAACACAAAAGACCCTGAATAGACAAAGCAATCTTGAGAAAGAAACACGGAGCTGGAGGAATCAGGCTCCCAGACTTTAGACTATACTACAAAACAGTATGGTACTGGCACAAAAACAGAAATGTAGATCAATAGAACAGAATAGAAAGCCCAGAGATAAACCCACACACATATGGTCACCTTATTTTTTATAAAAGAAGCAAGAATATACAATGGAGAAAAGACAGCCTCTTAAATAAGTGGTGCTGGGGAAACTGGACAACTACATGTAAAAGAATGAAATTAGAACACTCCCTAACACCGTACACAAAAATAAACTCAAAATGGATTAAAGACCTAAATGAAAGGCCAGACACTATAAAACTCTTAGAGGAAAACATAGGCAGAACACTCTATGACATAAATCACAGCAAGATCCTTTTTGACCCACCTCCTAGAGAAATGGTAATAAAAACAAAAATAAACAAATGGGACCTAGTGAAACTTAAAAGCTTTTGCACAGTAAAGGAAAATATAAACAAGACAAAAAGACAATCCTCAGAATGGGAGAAAATATTTGCAAATGAAGCAACTGACAAAGGATTAATCTCCAAAATTTACAAGCAGCTCATGCAGCTCAATGTCAAAAAAACAAACAAACCAATCTAGAAATGGGCAGAAGACCTAAATAGACAGTTCTCCAAAGAAGATATACAGATTGCCAACAAACACATGAAAGGATGCTCAATATCACTAATCATTAGAGATATGCAAATCAAAACTACAATAAGGTATCAACTCACACCAGTCAGAATGACCATCATCAAAAAATCTACAAACAATAAATGTTGGAGAGGGTGTGGAGAAAAGAGAGCCCTCTTCCACTGTTGGTGGGAATGTAAATTGATACAGACACTATGGACAACAATATGAAGGTTCCTTAGAACACTAAAAATAGAACTACCATATGACCCAGCAATCCCACTGCTGGGCATATACCCTGGGAAACTATAAATTAAAAAGATACATGCAGCCCAATGTTCATTGCAGCACCATTTACAATAGCTAGGACATGGAAACAACCTAAGTGTCCATCGACAGATGAATGGATAAAGAAGATGTGGCACATATATACAATAGAATATTACTTAGCCATAAAAAGAAACAAAACTGAGTTATTTGTAATGTGGTGGATGGACCTAGATTCTGTCATACAGAGTAAGTAAGTAAGTCAGAAAGAGAAAAACAAATACCGTATGCTAACACATATATATGGAATCTAAAAGAAAAAAATAATTGGTTATGAAGAACTTAGGGGCAGGACAGGAATAAAGACACAGACGTAGAGAATGGACTTGAGGACATGGAGAGTGGGAAGGGTAAGCTGGGACGAAGTGAGAGAGTGGCATGGACATACATACACTACCAAATGTAAAATAGATGCTAGTGGGAAGCAGCTGCATAACACAGGGAGATCAGCTCCGTGCTTTGTGACCACCTAGATGGGTGGGATAGGGAGGGTGAGCGGGAGACATAAGAGGGAGTAGATATGGGGATATATGTATATGTATAGCTGATTCAGTTTGTTATAAGCAGAAACTAACACACAATTGTAAATCAATTATACTCCAATAAAGATGTTAAAAAATAATAATAATAACACAATAAATAAGTAAATTGCTTAGAATTAATAGATTATCTGAGATTGAATAGGCATGAACCTACTATATTTCTTGATTTGTTTAGTTATTCTGTAATATTTTTGATACTTTTTATAAATATTTCCATGAAGTTCTCGTACATATTTTGCTAGATTTATTTCTTGGCAACAAATTTTTAGTGCCAGTTTTGAAATTGTATTTATAATTGTTATTTTCTGGTGAATATAAATAAATTTTATTTTTGCATATTCTTATATTTGTCAACTTTGTTCAACTCTCTTACTAATTCTAAATACTATCTCTAGGATATTTTGAGTCTTTGTGTATACAATAACAACATTAATAAATCTAACAGTAGATACTTCCTCTTTATATCTTTATAACTTCTATTTATTTTACATGTCTTATTTTATAGCTCACACTTCTATTACAATGCTGACCAGGAGTAATCATAGTGGCCTTCCTTATCCAATTTCTATTGCATTCTTTAACATGTCACTATTTTCCATGATGTTTGCTAAAATGCTGGTTTACAAAAAATGCTCAACACATTGAACAATAGTATAATCCCCATATTTTAGTTTGAGAAATAACTTCTTAGAATAAAAACTATATACCCAGCCTCTTTTGCAGCCAGTGTGGCCATGTGATTGTGTTTTGGCCAAAGACATGTAAGAGGAAGTATCTGTATGACATCCAGTGTAAGCTCTCATTTCCTCTTCTCATTGTTTAGTGGCACATGGCTGGACAACAATAGAAATCTTGAGCCACACGATGGATGCCACTTGCTGATGACAGAAGAGCCAAAATCTATAAGAAGATGGACAGCTGATGGTCATTGAGCAACCACAGTATCCCTGAACTTCTTATTTACAGACTTTACTTATTTGAAAGAGAAACTATTGTTATTAACTGAACACAGAGTCATATTTAGTGAAGGTACAATCAGCAGCGATGGATCAAAACATAGAAAGTGGATCGAGTTAAATAGGGAAAACTTTTCATTTATTTAATAAAATTAGTTAAATGATTGCTATATGTCAGGCACAGCAATGGATCTGGTGGAGAGAGAAAAAAGTGTGTACAAGACATAGTCCCCCATTGTCGAATGAATGGATAAAGAAACTATGATACATTTATGTATGTGTGTACATATAGAGTTTTTGTAAGCTGTTACATTATATATATATAATGGAATATTATTCAGCCATAAAAAAGGAAATCTTGCCATTTGAAACAACACAGATGTACCTTAAGGGTCTTATGCTAAGTGAAATAAGTCATACAGAGAAAGACAAACACCCTGTGATCTCACTTATATGTGGAATCTAAAAATAAAAAAAACAAACAAAAAACCCAGACTCATAAATAGATACAGAGAACAGATTGGTGGTAGGCAGAGGTGGGATGTGAGGGGTGGATGAAATGGTTAAATGGGTTCAAAGGTAAGACATTCCAGTTACAAAATAAATAAGTCATGGGGATATAATGCACAGCATGGTGATATAGTTAATAATCCTATATTGTATATTTGAAAATTGCTAAGACTATGTTTTATAAGTTCTCATCACAAGAAAAAAATTTGTAATTGTGTATGTTGAAGGATGTTAACTACACATTGTGGTGATCATTTCATAATATATACAAACATCAAATCATTATGTTGTATACCTGAAACTAATATGTTGTTGTATGTCAATTATATCTCAATTTTTAAAAGTTACAATCAGCAAGAAAAGAAAGGCATAGTCCTCAGTCCTTCAAAAAACATGTGGCTTAATAGGAAAACAGATATGTAATCAAACTGATATAAACATACACACACATATTATATGATGTAATAATAAAGATATTTAATAGAAATACTCCTTTGTACATATTTCTATTTTATGCACATATTTAAAAAAATCAGAACACAGAGAAGGAAATGATTGTTTCTTTAAGAGACTATTATTTTGAAGAGAAAAAAAAGATACTCTTATTTTGCACTGTTTAAATTCACTGTGAGAGACCTGATACTATCTCAGACCCTGCCAAAACTTCTGGGCTACATACTTCTCTTCTCTTCACCTTTGTTCCTCACTGTAACCTAAGTCTTTCCCACTAATCCAGTTTTGATATAGATGTATGATTGTATCTCAAAACACATAATCCTCCATCTGAGACCAAACTCTGAGCCTTAGCCCTGCCAAAAAATTAACCCAATTTAACTTCCACTAACTTGGCCATACCTTTTAAATAAGTCCTACCAGTACCCAGCAATAACACTCCCATAAACTAGACCAAGTTCCCATAAACCTGTCTTCTGCTATAGTTAGCTTATTGGAAACACATGTTGAGTCCATTCATTAAACAGATACTTGTAAAGTGCCTACAAAGACAAGTTAACAAAACTCCTATCCTGGATAACTTTACATTCTAGTGAAATAGACTCCCAAAAAGGGTTAATTTCAGAAGATTATTCAAAGCACATAACATTGATAAGATACAGAGAGCGAAAGGAATATCTAACTGAAATTAGAAGAGATGAGGAGATAGGAAGACCTTTATCAATGGGGTGACCATGAGTCCCTTTGCCCTGAGAAGTGTGGGTTTACACTTGTTGTCTTGACATAGCTTTTTAATAGTGTCTCATTTCACTTTAAAACATGTCTTAGCTCAGATGAAAAGTGATATTCATGAGGTAGTTATATTTTAGTTAGTGCTATAAAGAAAAATGGAGGTGAAACCAAATTAAGTCAAAACAAGTTATTCCAAAGAGAGAGTGTATCACGTGTAAATTATGGAAGTAAGAAAGTATGAAACAGGAATTGCAAGAAAATCAATACAACAAGAATGTGGCATTTAGATTGGTAGAATGTGAAGGAACTACATAAAATGGAGCTTGAGCTTTTTCCTTCAAGTAATGGGGAGCCGTTGAAGGATTTAAAGTAGACAAATGATGAGGTAAGACATGACCTTATTTGCACTTAAAAAAATAAACCTGTTAGACAAACAAAGGAGAATTGAAGTGGCCATTTTAAAGTAACATAGTGGGGAATAACCGTTAAAACACAGGTTTTGAAATCAGACCTATCCAGGTTTAAGTAACACTCTGTTGTTAATCCTGATGGGTCGGGGAGGGATGGAGTGGGAGTTTGGGGTTAGCATATGCAAACTATTATATATAGAATGGATAAACAACAAGGTCCTACCGTATAGCACAGTGAACTATATTCAACATCCTGTGATAAACCATAAAGGAAAAGAAAATGAGAAAAGAATACATATATATATACATGTGTGTGTGTGTATAACTGAATCACTTTGCTGTACAGCAGAAATTAACACAACATTGTATATCAACTATACTTCAATAAAATAAATTTTAAAAATAATAAAATTAAATAAAATTTTTAAAATAAATAAATTCTGATATGACCACTTGCTTTGTTTTTATTTTGTTTTTCCCTAATATTGATTTATTTACTTGGGTGTGTCAGGTCTTAGTTGCAGCAAGCGGGATCTTTCGATGCGGCATGTGGGCTTCTCTCTAGTTGTGGTGTGTGAGCTCCAAAGCATGCGGGCTCTCTAGTTGTGGCTCGGGCTTAGTTGCCCTGTGGCATGTGGGATCCTAATTCCCCAACCAGGGATTGAACCCATGTACCCCTCATTGGAAGGTGAATTCTTAATCACTGGACCTCCAGGGAAGTCCTACCACTTGCTTTGTTACAAGCACAGACTCTTAGGGTCAGACAGCCTGGGTCTAAAACCTGCTTCAAATACGTACCATCTCTATGACCTTTAGGAAGCCACTTAACTTCGCTGTGCCTCAGTTTATCTATTTAATAAGAAAAATAATAGTTCCTACTTCACAGTGCTTTAATTAAGGTTAAAAATGTTACTACAGATCATTTCCTTAGAACACTGTCTGGAACATGTGTCTGTGAACCTTCTGTTCAAATGTTTTGCTGAAAACTTACAAAATAGTTATTTGCTGAAAAATGTTGTAACTAGTCTAAGTTACAAGTTTAATGATATAATCTATAAAGGATTTAAGACACCAACTTAGTGAAAGTAAAACTTAGTGCTGTTCCAATGCCCAAAAGGAGGACTGCTCTACCTATAGAGCAGGGAGGGATGGGGTGACAAATATACTCTCTCAGCTGTCAGAAGCTTTTTTACATTTTATAAACATGATCCACTCAAAGAAAAAAGTCTTAAAGAATGACTAGAAAAGATCATTGAAATGATGTCTTCACAGTTACACAAAGCAGAATTATCTCCAGCCTGTTAGTAACAACAACAAGTAGACGATAGAATGTACTTACCACAACTAGTGCATTATGAATTTTCCAAAATTTTTTAAAATTTTGCAAATTTTTTTATACTACGTTATTTTCTCCAGGTTATTTCCTATCTCTTAGAGCAATAAAATTATAAAAAAATACATCTTTGTATTTAAAATAGTAGCTGTAGAAATTATAAATTAAACGCACATGTACATTGGACATTGTTGGCGCCCCACACCACACAACCTAGGGCCAGCTCTACCTCCAGCAATAGCTGTGGCGGAATGTTTTTTCACATACTGTAGGGCTTCCCTTCTCAAGCTTCCAGGGCATCTTACTATAAAGGCACAGTACTTAACCAAAAAA
>NW_006794361.1:198730-204711 GCF_000442215.2 Lipotes vexillifer | reverse complement strand
TATATATATATATATCCAGGAGCAACTTTCAGTCAGTGAGAGATGAGTGTCAGTGGGTGGATATCCCAGCTCCACATTCTTTGGAGGTATAATTCTGAGGTTCATTCTACATGGTTTCCCAAAGGGTCCCCAGCAAGACTGAACCCAGTTGCTTAAACTAATAACCAGCTCAAGATCCCACTTTTAATTGGCTTTCCCTCCATCTCTCTCTCACTCTCCCTATTGCTTCACTGTAGCATTCGGGATCACCTCTCAAATAATCTATCTGTGCCTAAATCAAAATCTAAGGATTTGCTTTTGGAAGAACCCAAACTATGACAAGAATCTCATTACATTGAATTTTTAATCTGATCATCTCTGTAGTAAATTCCAAGCATTCTTAATAAGTTGCATGGATAATCACATAGGTTGATCTACTTGTCAATAATTCTAATCTATTTTGATTATCATGACTTCCTTCTTTTATCACCAGAATAATGTTGTTAATATCAAGATAATTACATGTATCTTACTATTTCTATCACCATACCTCATTCTTTTCATCATTAGAGTCTTTTGTAACATCTATTCAAATATTCTATTGTAGAAAAAGAATTAATATTAATGATACTAGAATAATTTTCAAATTTCAAAGGGAATGTATCTCAACAAAAAAAATATTTATTTAATGCTGGAGATATGGCATCCTCATATTTGCATAGCCTTTACTCCAGATCAATACAACTTATACAATACTTTGCTCGATTTATTCAGCAAAATAGATATACTTTAAAAATTGTGTTCCTTTCTTTCTCTGTCAGACTGACTGTTGGCACTCTAGTAAATTGTTTACAAAATAAAAGCTGTATCTTCCTTTCAGCTGACAGGTCTCTGTGGTTTGCTGTTTATTAGTTTTGTTTGTTGTGACTTAAAATGCAGGAACTATTTTTCCCCAGTGTTGCTGTTGAGTATTTTTTTCCTTGGTGAACTAGAAGAAAATAAACAGAATGTTCTTATTTACAAGTAACTACTGAGATGTCCTTCAAATCCACTTAGAATTTCCATTAGACTCTCCCTCTATGCCTCAAATCTTAAAAATATAAAAGAAACTAATGCACAATTTGAGAAGTGTTGGGTTTTTTTAAGCTCTTGGTGTTGGAGTTGTAAAATACAGAAATTTATTTCCAGGGTCAGAAAAGTTATGTCATTGAAATCTCTTTAAACTGTTGGCACTCAAATGAGAACAAGACTAATGGTATATTCAAAGCAATTATTTTTAGAAAGAAGCAAATTTTTATCATTCATCTCCCTATCCATCCATCAATTCATCAAACTTGTACTAAATACTTAATATGCCAGGAACTGAGCTAGGTACCAGAAATAGCAGATATGAATATCTCAGCCCCTGACTTGAATAAACTCAGTCTAGTTTAATAAACAAACATGTAAAAGATGATTGAATTTTAATTTGACAGGTACTATAATGGAGGTGTTTTCTAGAGGCAGAGGGAATGCAGAAGCTTGAGAAAGAATCTAATTCTCTCAGGAAAACTTCATTGAAGAGCTTATACTTGAGGTGAGTCTTGAAGGGTGAGTTAGGAAGACAAGAAGAGAGGGTGGGTATTTCAGGCACATGCAAAGATAGCAATAAATAGCATACATTTTTTATTTTGTGCTGTTTTGTTCAGATTTAGTGGGGAACTGCAAATGCTTTGTTTTTCAGTAGTACACGAAAGAGTAGAAAAGAATCCATGCTGGCAAAGAAAGCAAAGGGCTGTGCCTTGAAGGAATTTGGATTTCACACCATAGGTAATGGAGTCTTTTAAAAATTTTAACACTTTAGCATTTGTGTCTTAGGGCCTGTGTTGATCTGAAGTCACTGAGGAGGATAGATGTTGGGAAGTGGCATTTGAGGGGAGAGGGGGAGAGAAGCTGTGAGAATAGTTCAGCTGGTCCTCACCTCCTGTTATCTTTGGCTTAAATGTCACCATGGGAGAGGGCTTCCCTGACCACTCTCTGAAGCAAGTCCCTGACACAGTGACAGGCTCATAACTGACTCTCTGTAATGATTTTCAGAAAAAACAAATAGATAAAAAGAAACACAATAAGGATGAAAGAGGTAATAAAGACTTGGAAAGAGGAGTTCAGAATGAAACAGAATAAGAAGACATTCGATAAATATTTTCAATACAAAATCAATATGTTTGGGGATAAATTAAATTTGAAGAAAACAAGTTATGAGAGTTTTGAAAATTTTTTTACAGTAAAAGTTAAAAGGGAAAAAAGATTGGAAATTGAGAAGACCCTCAATTTACTAATTGGGAAACTTTGTTGATATTGCTCTTAACCAACAGAAGTAGCAGATTTGGGGATTGTTGTTGGATGTGGTGTGCATGTTGTAGGACATAAACAGAGAGTGTTTTGCATAGAAAAAGCTATAAATAAGCTTAGTTTGTAGCGTAGCTAATTTTAGATATCCCTCAGGATTTTCAATCAGGCATATCTGGTAAAATAGCTCAGAATAGAGACACATAGATAGATAGAAGATAGATAGATAGATGATAGATAGATAGATAGATAGATGACATATAGGTAGATGATACATAGATAGATGATAGACAGATGAGTGGACAGATAGGTAAACAGAGTTGAGATACATAGAGATAGAGAAATATTCCACTTAGGAAATAGATCTAAGTCAAATATACAGGTATAGTCATTATTTCTGCTTTGTAGTGTTTGGAGTTAAGGATTATTGTGACTCTTCCCCCCAAAAAACAGTATAGGTTAAGAAGAAATTCAGGGAATTCCCTGGCGGTCCAGTGGTTAGGACTCCATGCTTCTACTGCAGGAGGCACAGGTTCGATCCCTGGTCAGGGAACTAAGATCCCACATGCAGTGCAGTGAGGCCAAAAAAAAAAAAAGAATGTATATAAATGCTGAATTTCATTGAAATCATACATTAAAATAATAAATGAGGGGAAAAAAGAAGAAAATCTGAGAACATAAGAAGATCTAACAATACAGACAATAAAAAAAAGTAAAAGAACCAAAACTGGGAGTTCAATAAAGAAGTTCTAAAGAAAGTGTTGTCAAATGTGATAAATGTTAGAGACCAAATAGAATATTTTTCTTCATGTGAGATTTTCAGTTTGTAAAGTCATACCTTTTATTTGTGGCAATTGATAAACGGTGTTAAAATATTCATGCTTTCCAGATGAAAACTAAAAGTTCTAAAAGTAACATTAAACACAAAGTGTTTTCAATGCTACCATAGATATGATAATATGTCATAATAAAGTCAGAGCTCCTGTAAATTGAGATAATAACCTAGCTGGTTTTGAATAGAAGAAATAAAAACAAATGATAAATTGGCAATTGTTCACACATCCCTTTTTCTTAACCAGAACATGTTTAGTTTTTATTTCTGGTCTTTTTATTTAATGTATGAAGTCTCAGAGTTGACCAACCACATAATGATAAATGACAAAATTTCAAAGCCAAGCAAGGTTCTTCTACTCTCAAGGCTAATAATTATCTACCATCCCAATAACTAGAATTAATTTTTGGCCGAATAAAGGAGCAGAGATATAGTGACTAACAAGGCCCTTTGCCTAGGAGATATATATATAGTAATTATAATTATATATATTACAATTATATACTATCTAAGTATATAATACATATTAGAATATATATTAGAATATATTATAAAATTTATATGTTAAAAGATAATTAGGTAAACTGAAAACTACTTTTATGTTTCAGGTATATATTATATTCAGCAGTATTTCCTTTAAAATAACTATATAAATAAGAAATATATCTATCTCTCCATAGAAAAGAAACATAGAACCTCAGAATATCTGATTAAAATAATCTGTAAACAAAAATTGGAAATATTTCCTCAAAGGAAAATATTATCCCCATTATAACATAAAAATACTACATACATGTTACATGAGACAACTATTTTTAATTATATTTATAAAAAAACAATTTTTTTACCAGTATATCTTTGTATTCTTATTGCCCATGACATCAAAGGCTTCAGTCAATATTTGATGACAATAATGATCATACCAAAAATATAAACCAAATAATCCATATTTTTTGGTCACTGTGTTTTGCTATCGCTATCACTTAAGAAAAATAATAATTACTGTTATTAAGTACTAACATGGGATATACTCTATGCTAAATGAGTGTTATGTTATCTGTGTTATGTTATCTCAATTAATAGTTTCAACTGCTGTATTCTTGAGGTAACTGGTTAAATATTCAGTTAAAGGGAGTATAGCTAGTAAGTGGTACAGCTGGTTTTAGACTGAAATCTAAGTCTGTGATCTTAATCACTATGCTGACATCAGCAAACTCAAAAAATCCTTAACCAATCCATCTATCTGCTAAAAAAGAGTCAAACTTTTCACTTCCAATTTAAGATGGTAGGCTAGAAACGTAGGGGGCTAGAAACCCCTCTAACTACTCTGGAAAGATTTTGAAGTACCAAATAAATAAACTTAATACCAGAGAAAATAATGAGAGGCACATCAAAGAATAAAAGATATTTCAACAAACTTTTCAAAGTTTAAGGGATATGAAAACAGATTGACAGATAAAGAGAGGGGAAAAAACTACAGGCCAGAATATGCCATAAAAATACTGCTGAATATGTGTGAAAATATTCACTTGAAAGAAAACTAGGAAGGATTTGGTCTCAAAGTCAACAGGTACAACAAAGAACCAAAGTGAGAAATAATACTAAAAACAGGAAGGTTCATTAAAAATATTTACATAAAATAAATTTGCCGGTCAGCAACCTAATTTCTTTTCTAGAATCTCTCTACAGACAGCCCAACTTTCTCCCAGGCATAACATTTGATAGCATACTCCAAAGGAAAAAAAAAAAAAGAAAGAAAGAAACTATTTGGAGAAAGCCAAAGTATGACTCTAAAGCAAGCAACCTCCAAAAATTATTTTTCTTATATTTTTATGGCCCACAGTTTACCAGGCAGCTCACAAAGTCTATCAGTAAATATGAGCCATCTGGTACCATGCCTCGCTCCAAGTTAAGGTCTTCAGTCACTTAGGAAAATAGACATACTTCAAAAGAAACAAAGGAAACCCACTGTACCCTCTCAATAGTATTGTCTTAAATATGAACAGATAACTAAGAATCATCATATAGAATATTAGATACATAAAATTAAAAATTTAAATAAACATAGTAAAAGTGTTCACCAGAGAGGATAGAGATAATGCAGAATACAGAAAGCAACTTTTAAAAATCTTTAATTATGTAACTAGTGAGTTCAAAATTGTATTTCATCATAAATCAATAAAACAATAACAATGCCATTTCTTAAAAGATAAACAAGAAATGCTCTTAGAAGAAAAATAAAATTTCTCCAGAAGAGAGTGAAATAGAAAATAGAGTAGGAGGAATCTCCTAAAACATAGAAGGAAATGGCAGAAATGTAGAAAATATGGAAAAAAATATAAACACAGAGGACCAGTCTAGGAGATCCAACATGTGTCAGAGAAACCAGAAAAAGTGAACCAGAGAAAATGAAGGAATCAGAGAAAATGAAGGGAGAGTGGGTGTGGTAGAAATAATTCCAAATTTGACCCTAAAATGATTAATATGAGATACAATGAGATATTGAGCCTGTGACTATATTATATTACATAGCAAAAGGGATTTTGCAGATATAAGTAAGGTTGTCAATCAGTTACCTTTAAGTTAATCCAGAGAGGAATTATCTAGATTGATTTCAACTTTATAAGACCCTAATCAAAGAAGCCAGCTGAACCCACCTGAACATCTGACCTAAAGAACTATGAAACAGGGCTTCCCTGGTGGCGCAGTGGTTGAGAGTCTGCCTGCTGATGCAGGGAACACGGGTTGGTGCCCCGGTCCGGGAAGATCCCACATGCCGCGGAGCGGCTGGGCCCGTGAGCCATGGCCGCTGAGCCTGCGCGTCTGGAGCCTGTGCTCCGCA
>NW_006794361.1:148291-198659 GCF_000442215.2 Lipotes vexillifer | reverse complement strand
GTACCAAAAAAAAAAAAAAAAAAACCTATGAAATAATAATAGATATTAGTTTGCAACAAATTACTTAGCAATAGAAGACAAATACAGGGGAAATGATGATGATGGTAAAGATGATGATGATAAAGTAGAAGAAAGAATTCCACAGATCTGAATAGGTCATTAGTATTTAGATTGAAATGGCCTTCCCAGTGTTCAACAAAAGAAGACCCACGCCAGATAAAACATTGCAAAATGTCAGAATGCCAGTTATAAAGAGAAGATTTTAAAATCTTCTGGGAGTAGAGAGGAGTAAAAGCTACTTAAGAAAAAAATTACAAATGAACTGTCATCAGAGGCCATAGATCACAGTAATCAAGATTTTTTTGTTTTTGTTTTGTTAATTTAGATGTTCTTATTTGAATCCTGACACAGCTACTTGCAAGGTTTGTGATCTTGAGAATGTTACTTAACTCGTCAGTGCCCAAGTTTCTTGCCTGTAGAATGGGTAAAATTATGTCATCTCATAGGGCTATTGTAAGAATTCAATAAATATTCACATATAGATTTGATATATAGGTATGGATACAGATATAGATAAAAGTATAAACATAGACATACAATGCTAAGAATAGTTTCTGGCACCAATTAAACACTTGATATGCTTTAGCTTTTCTCTTATTGTTAGATATTTTATCAGCAACACTAGATGCTCAAAGGTAATGAAATAACCTTTAGGAGACAGTAAGTCTCCTACATACGAATCTTCAAGTTTCGAACTTTCAAAGATACGAATGTGCATTCCATCAACATCAGGCATGAGTGAAATTGCAGCTTGCCCTCCATGTCTCCTATTGCGGACTTTCCTTCAACTCTACCATCTCCCACCTCCTTTCCCTCCTCCAGTCAGTAACTCTTCTTGCCTGTTCAGTTAATGCCAGCTCCTGTATGCCAGCTGTTGTACTGTACTACTGTACTTTTCAAGGTACTGTACTGTAAGATTAAAAATGTTTTCTTTATTTTTTGTTTGTTTTTTATGTATTATTTGTGTGAAAATATTATAAACCTATTATAGCACAGTACTATATAGCCGATTCTGTTAGTTGGGTACCTAGGCTAACTTTGTTGGACTTAAGAACAAATTGGACTTACGAACGTGCTCTCAGAATGGAACTCGTTCTTATGTTGGGGACTTACTATAATTGATTCAGGAAAACATTATTTCCGAGTATTTGGGGACCTGATTTTTGCCATAGAGGCCCTGCACAAAATTACTACCTCAGCTTTCTAACCTTATGCAATTCCAGTGACATCTTATAACCAGACCATTTTAAAAAATCATTATTCTGATAATACTAAAACAATAACTTTGTAATAACAATAATATCAACCAAAATTAGCTGATGGATGCCAGGGGACTAGGATCTGGGTCAGAAAATGGCCTGAATGAGACATTGCATAGGCACCCTCTTTTCATAACCAACCATGCTGCAGGTGGAGGATAGGGGGTTAGCGAGGCCCCCACTGCCTATCTTGGTCAGCTGAAGTGCAGGAAAGGATTGTTAACTCACACATGACTCAGGAACAGAGAGTGCCTTTAGCCTCAATCAAACATGCACACGTGTGAATGTGCATGTACCCACACGCACATGCGCACCTCATACAAATTTTTGATCTGGAAAGATTTCGTGTCTTTTCAAGATGAGTAATAATCAAAAAGTACCCAGTGTAGAATCTATGTAAAAAGCTACTAGTACATGAAAGAAAAGGAGCAGGAATAAAAAAGCAAATGAAGAAAGTTTTGCTGTGGAGCAGCTGAAAATTGAGAAAAAGGATTTGCCAAATTACTCAAAAAAAATTTTTTTGTAAGGATTTTTATATAAAGAGAGCTCAAAGCAGAAGGGACCCAGCAAAGAATGCTAAGATAAAGAACAACAGCAAACATGAAATTGACCTGGAAGTGGGTCTGGATACTTAAGCTACAATTGAGTTCATGTGGACTTAACTCCTACTTTCATCCTGGACACAGAAAACTTGGGGCAAGTCTCCTGCCCCATGCAACAGGCTTCATAAAATGGCTTTCACTCCCTCATTTTACTTGCTGTAAAATATATAAGAAATAAAATCAGAGTTCTCATTTTGTAATCATATCACAAAAGGGTTGAGCCAGCAATTTCCTCAAACCTATATTTTTCCTGCCTGCAAAACTGCTATCAGAACATTTTTACCTTGTCTAGACAGCTTTGATGATAAGATGATCAACACTGGGTTATTTTAACCTTGGCTCTAATTGGGGAGACAGGAATCTATGAGGAGTGAGGCAAGTTTCCAATGTCCATTACAACCAATTATGCTACTTTGGAGTTTTATAAAAACAGTGTCATGTGTGCTCTTAGAGCAAATGGGGTAATAAACAAAAGCTAAAGAGACCACTCACAATGTGACATTTCTTTCACTTACTGTTTTTCTCTGGCTTGTCTGCTGGACTGCTCAGATTGAGCGTGAAAAGCAGAAGACCCTGCTTCTAGACTTTGTGGTCAAAGAAGAGAGAAGGAAATAAGCATCCATCTATTTACTTTCACCCAGCTCCCTCACAGGCTTCCTTACTCAGACAATGCTGACTTAATCTGTCATATTTTAAGTTTCTATGTACAGTATTTCTAAATCCTAAGGGAAATCAAAATCAGGCTGCATCGATCTCCTTCTACTTTTTCTGGGAAAATGTGCTAAAACCAAAACGTGAGTATTGAAAAAGAAAGAACTCTTCAGTGTAAACACATTAACCTAAATATGTAGAGGAAAATACTTCTAACTGAAATACTAGATTTAAACAACTTCATGGAACTTAACCTTCTCTCCATAGCAGTATCTCTATATTTCCCCAAAATTCAAGAAAACATTCACATGTAAATGTGATTCCTCGATGGCTTTTTGATGTAATAACCCAGAATTCTGATCAACAAAATATGAGAAAAGCTAATTTTAAAATTAAGTGCAAAGTATAGTAAATGGTTTAGATATTTAGTAATACCAAAAAAATAAAAATAAAGATGTAAATTAAGGTAAATGAATTCCACTATACATAATAAAAGCATACATTGATACCAGTAAAAACACTAGATTTTTTTTTCTTTTGCATTCTTTCTTATTTACGTTATACAGTAAAATAATAATCACGGTAAATTTTAATGAAGATAAGAAATAAAGAAAATATTTTCAAAATACAATACAGAGAGTGATATCTTAAGGAAGTCTAAATTTTAAAGGATAAGGAGGTGTATGAGATATTTGTCTAATGTAATATATTACAATATGCATATCAGGTGTATGTTATTTAGATTTTATTCTCAATTTAGTCCATGAACATTTACAATAGACCAGTTCTGAATGCCTGTATAATTTATGGAGAAAAAAATACAGACTAGAAATAAAAATTGACATAAGATAATTTATACATGGACATTTTCAGTATATTTTTGTACTGTGAATTTCTGATATTTATATAAACTTTAAAAAAAGCCAAGGGGGCTTCCCTGGTGGTGCAGTGGTTGAGAATCTGCCTGCTAATGCAGCGGACACGGGTTCGAGCCCTGGTCTGGGAGGATCCCACATGCTGCAGAGCAACTAAGCCCGTGCACCACAACTACTGAGCCTGCGCGCCACAACTACTGAAGCCCGCGTGCCTAGAGCCCGTGCTCCGCAACGAGAAGCCACTGCAATATGAAGCCCATGCACCTCAACGAAGAGTAGCCCCTGCTCGCAGCAACTAGAGAAAGACCGCGTGCAGCAATGAAGCCCCAACGCAGCCAAAAATAAATAAATTTATTTTAAAAAAAAGCGAAAAACAAAAATTCAAAAGAAAATTTAGTTCTGGCTACAAAAGTATAGTAAATTACAAAAGTAATTTATAGACCTCAGGGGGCCTGTGTGGAATGTTACACAGATTACCCAATCCTCAAACCCAACAAATATTTATTTAGCTGTGGTTTTAAAAAGTAGGATATGAATCCATTAATTCATGCTCCTTCTGGAAAAAAAAATCTGATAACTACAGACAAGAAATGTTAATTTTCCTGCCCTGAGCATATAACCAGAACAAAGATATATGTCCTGTTTGATTTTTAAATGCCATTTAAATGTGCCTTTGCATCTGAAATGTCTGCTCAAAATTTATACAACAATGTTGAATGATAAAATAGTAAGGACTAATTTATATTTTATGATCTAAGAAATAATGCCTCAAGAATGAAATTTGGAAACATCTTAGTACATGGAAACTTTTGTCGGGGGAAACAAAAAAAAAACGTGATTGGGAGTTAAAGGTTTAAAAGACTCTTCATTGGGCCAACTGTTTTTATTTAATAATAGATAAAATATCTACCAAATACCATAAAACATAGAAGATTAATGCTAGAAGTCAGTTAAATTATTTTCCTTTCCAAGTGTGGAAATATTGGGGTTTCTATATCTGGTAATACTGTGTTTCATCTATTTAAATATTAAACACGTACACCAATGTAACCTCTAGGCCATAAGATGAAGTGAACCAAATTTACATTTCTCTTTCTAGGTTTTATTTTAATATATCTTCCTCTTTGCCTTGGAAAATTCATTTCAGGAAACATTATGAGTACCTGTATGAAAAATCATTATGTTACTTTTTCCAGAGGAATGCCCATTTTTTGGTCATCTCTACTTAAAGAATACAAATTAACTGAACTTCAGTGATCAGAGAGGTCATGGTAGAGCGTAGAGTGAGACAGTGTATTTTTCCGCTCCTTACTTAGCTATGCAAACTTAAGCAAGGTATTTAACTCCTTTGAACCATAATTTCCTAGTATGTACCAGATCATGATACCAATCTTTTAAGATGACAGGAAAGATTAACAGGGGAAATGAGCACTTAGCACAAAGCCTAGTACACAGTGGGTGACAGCTTCCTGGCCATTTATAAAGGTATATATGTGCATATATGTGATAAGCAACAAAAGGATTCTCTCTACGTGCTTTCCTCTCTATCCTCCTCTCCTCCTTTCTCCCTCCCTCCCTCCCTCACTTTCTTCTTTTATGCAACAGGTGAAGCTATGTGATCCACAGAGAAATGTACTACGTGAAAGTATCTCCTTTTCCCCTTAAACTATAAGAAAGTTGTGGTTATAAAAGCCATTGCCTCTTGATCTAGCTCTCTTTATCCTCCAGAAGGTAAACATATATTTTGTTGCATACATCTGGTCTTTCTCAATGCCTCACTAAATTCTATTACGGATAAAAAGGAGAAATTGAGCTTTGGCTAAGAAGGGGTTTAAGAATGGGAAGTTAAAAGGTTACCAAGACCCCTGAAATGCCATTCCTAAAAGTTAAAATGGCCATACTACTCAAAGCAATCTACAGATTTAATGTGATCCCTATCATATTACCCATGACATTCTTACAGATCTAGAACAAATAATCCTAAAATGTATATGGAACTATAAAAGAACAAAGCTGGAGGCATAACCCTCCTAGACTCCAAAGTATAATGGTTGATTGGAAAATTTTGCAGTGAAAGATTCTGGAGAAAAACTGTTTTAAGGGACACCTTTCAAATGCCTAAGACCCATAGTGGTTTCAGAGAACTGATGCAGCTGGTCATTTTCATGAATCATTTAAGTGAGAACACTTGGTAGCTTCATAGTGCTATTTCTGCCAACTCAATTCATAAACAGGAATATTTCCCTGACTTTATGCAGAAGACTCTTCTGTCATCTGCTCAGTAGCCATACGATGGATATGATTGTTTATGAGACTTCCCCTTTCTGTATCCTTCAGCTGCTCAATGCAGACATCTCCCAGCAACTCTCAAGACTTTTGAAAATCAACAGAGATCACAAGACTCCCAACTGAGTTCACAAGAGAAATTCCTGAATCTGTATTTTGGGATTGGATTGGGCACAGTAGGACACTCTAGAGTGGGCGTCCATTTTAAACATATATTTTACAATATCTAACATCTATTTAACTCCATGTGCTGGGCACTGAGCTCAGTTTACATGCACTGATTTCTCACAGTAACTATGGGGTCAGCGCTATACTCCTCTCCATTTTGCAGATGACAGTATAGAAGCCTAAGTGTTTTGTTAAACTGCAACTGCTTCTTGTGTCATAAAGGATGGAATCAAAACTCTATTCCAGGGCTTCCATGGTGGCACAGTGGTTGAGAATATGCCTGCTAATGCAGGGGACACGGGTTCGAGCCCTGATCTGGGAGGATCCCACATGCCACGGAGCAGCTGAGCCCGTGAACCACAACTACTGAGCCTGTGCCTCTGGAGCCTGTGCTCCGAAACAAGAGAGGCCGCCATAGTGAGAGGCCCGTGCACCGCAATGAAGGGTGGCCCCCGCTTGCCACAACTAGAGAAAGCCCTTGCACAGAAACGAAGACGCAACACAATAAAAATCAATTAATTAATTAACTCCTACCCCCAACATCTTCAAAAAAAAAAAAAAACTCTATTCCAGGTGGCTTGACCACCATGCTGTTAACCACTATAAATGGATTGAGAGAGACCATTACTCCAGAAAGCCAAGAGTAGAGAAGGGATTGAGGTGGGAAGAGGAGAGGTGGGGAATTGATGCTTCTCTATCCTGAGCTCTAATTAATTAGATAGTTGCTAATTGGGAAGCTAATTCTCCTGTGTTAAATGTGTGATACAGATGAATGTAACCACCTTGTTGAAAGAGTACAGCTGGACATGAACATCTGACAGTAACTGGTGTGAGTGTACTTACCTCCCCAATTTATCCTTTTTATTTAGTGGCTTGGTAGACATCTCCTGCCTCAGCTTCTGTGTTCTCCAAACCACAAGTGCACATATCTGTTTCTCCACAAGGCACATGCAGTGCCTCTCGATAGATTTGAATTCATAGAATGAGAAGAAAACAATTCACCATCCCAAGACACATGCACGCACGCACATGCGCACACACTTCTCTAACTTGGAGAGGGGAAAAACACAGAACACACCAACTCTGAAGAAATCTTTTATCTCCCACTGCCCAGTCTCTCCACTTTAATCCTTTTATTGCTTTGGATGGGGACGGAACAAATTCCAGCACCAGTTTCAGGCTGTCTCCTTTGTAAGTCATGTCTCTCTGAAGTCTTCCTCACTTTGTTGTGTAGGAGTAAATAGAATCTGTCTTCTTGGAGATTTGGCCAAATCTGATATCACAAGAGCTCTATGTTAACATAAGTTGCTCCCCTGCAAAAGGAAAAGGAACTTCGAACTATTTTATTCAAAAAGAAATCTATCTTCTTACCTCTGCCCTCTTCAAAAACTTCACTTTTTCATTGCTGGTTATACAACAGTAGATCTGTGATGAGGGTAATGACTTTTACTGTATAGCTATGTAAATGAATTCCAAGTGCACTGTCAGATGATGAAAGGAAAAATGATGCCAATTTTGTTCTACTTGTTCTACAGTAAACATTGGTAAACTCATTACACGATACACCTTCACTGAATATCTATGAATAGAGGAAGAGTTTCTGATTACTGGTTTTGTCTTTATCTCTATTTAATAAATTACATTTAATTATAGTGTAATTAGATAACACCTTTAGCATTAAAAAAATAAACCATGTAATAAGGTATAATTTCTGAGAAGACCATAAATTCTAATGATTGCAAATAAAGAGACCACATGATAACTCTGTGAATTCATCAGAACAGTTTGGTTTCTATTTTTTTTTTAAATAGCTTTGCATAATATGGAACTTTATTCAAAGTGTCAACTCTAGAATTCTTTATGAAAAAGCAATTGAAGAGATCAGTCTCACATGCAAATGCATTTTATAATAGATACAATCTAGCCACTAAAGGAAGCCTTGGAAATTTAAAAAATTACCCACTAAATACTTCTCTAATTGAAGTAACTACTAATTGAGTGCTCAACTAGTTAATCACAATTAAACAGTAAATTTCAAAACCTCTCCCAGTTGACACTTAACCAGGAATTGCCTATGTGTCTCTCTTCAGTCTCCTCACAACACCCCACTGCTTTCCTGCATTTCACATCTAAGTTAGCAGGATGAGATATCTGGAAACTGCATTCAGCAAGGTCCTTTTGTCCAAGGATATTTCAGCATTTGTTTTTGATCAAAATACAAGAAAATGACAGTGACTGCTATTCATAACTCACTTCCATATCCTGTTATGTAAAGTGTCAACAAATTGCAGACAGGGTTGTCGGCAGTAACAGCGATGACTCCAAATCCTGCTACACTATCAGAGCAGAGGCCAAGAGGCAGGAAAGGGAAGAGTATCTTGATACCTTTCACCCAGCTGCTCATCTATGCTTTTCCAACCCCTCGTCCGTTTAGGAGTGAAGAAAATCTTTACTCTTTGTCACAGTAACGTGGGGACCAATGACAAAATGTCCAAGTCCATCAGAAACTTTAGCAAGTCTTGGCATGAAAGTTCTAACATTGTTCTCTTTGATCCCTTTCTAGTTATAAATTCCTCCTTGCCTGCTACCTCTAAAAAGCATCTATACTATATTTTCTTCCTTCAATTCTATTGTTCCATGATGATCAGAGAGCCTCTCTACTGAAAATGATATTTAAAATCCATTTGCCACTGCTATCTGGAATAATTGCCTCACTAACTGAAGGTTTGGGATCATGGTCTCAATCTCCATTCCAACTCTTATGTGTGTCTTAGATGATTCTAAGTCAATGTTGAGGACCCAAACTACACACCAGTCCTGCATTAGCACCTTTTTTTTTTTTTCAAAGACCATCATTTCACCTCATCTAACAACTCCTTTGGGCATACTCTGGATATTATCACTTATAAAACTTTCCTGGCTTCGGAAAACTAAATTCAGACATCATCCTCCCTGAACACATTTTAATCCTTCCATCTTGTTTCTTGAATTGTTCTGCTATATCTGTTCTTTTACCATGTTGGGACCAGTAATCCACCAACCCTTCTGCTTTCTTCCTATTATCAGCTTCCCTTTTCATAGTATTGTTCCTAGATAAAGAAGATGATGTTATATGGTGGTAGTTCCTATTCAGACAAGACACTGAGGTTAAGCATTTCTAGTTACTGAGAGAAGTAGCCAAGGAAAGAGAGAGAATGAGAAGAATAAGGAAAAATGTGGACTTAACAGTCCTATTCTCCCACCCAGTTGGCGTAGATCTCCTCTATCAACAGGCCATCTTAGAAAGAAGAAATGAAGGCAAGACCCCTTGAGATGAAGAGAAACATTTATGAAAATAATTTTGAACTTTGAATTAATGGAATATTTGCTCCCAAAGAGACTGTGTTAAAATACAAGCTTGTATTTAACTGACAAGTTTGTTTTTCTATCCTCAGCGGAAATGGGAGGTCCTGCTCAAGATGAGTTCAGAACAAAAAATTCAGGTACACTTTGAAGTCGTTGTAATTCCAGTTGACCAATTAGAGACTGTGGTCCACTAGTTAAGTCATTCTTTTAGTAATATGCAGAACACAGTTTCCCTGTTGTCCTTTAGTTACACCTCTCACAACACCCTAATCTAGGATGCATCCAACCATCTGTCTCCCCTGTGCAAACTGTGAGGCTAAGGGGAAATTCACACACCTGAGGAAATTAAAACCATTATAAATTAAACTGGGACTTCAATCCTGCCCAGGACTCTTGCCAGGTTGCTCTTATTTCTCTTGTTGACTCTCTTTTACCTCCTGTCATTTCTCTTTCTCTCACGAGTTTAGCTCACTGCCTACATTTATTTATATATTTCAGAGGGAATATAAAGCCTTCAGAAGGTAATCAACTCAACTTTGCACCACTGTATTCATAATGCTACCTAAAATGGTTTCCTTCTTTTCCATCTATTTTCCTATTACAACAGATGAGGTATTTTTTGAGGAGGTCATAGAAAGGACATGACCACTGGTTGACCCAGGAGCCGGACCCAAGATGGAGACTCCTTAAACCCTGCCCCATCCTTGGAATGTACTTTCTGCTCACCTTTCCTGCACTGGCAGTCTTTTCAAGGACACAGTTTTGAGAGAATAAGGTGTTGTTGAGACAATCAGGACAGTGTATGTGACTGAACCCCATTAAAGCTTCTATATAAACATTTAAGATTCTGGCAGTCAGAAGCAGAGGTCTCCCTGTCTTCTGTCTGCCCATGACAAGCCTTGCATGTAAGTTCCCTTACTTATTAAAAGTTCCACCTACCAATCTGGAGTGTTCTGTCTCTTTCTTCAGTCCCTCCTTGCCCTTCATTTATGGAAGTCGGTTTTGTATTTCATCTGTGGAACTATCAAGGTTGCAAACCAACAGGTATCCCCATTCTTTAAAAAAGTAAATATATCTATGATTTCAAAAAGACACCCCAAATACTAACCTAGCATCTTCTTCTCTTTAATAGGCAATCAATCATCTTTCAGGAACTTTCTATTCTTAATAGCTTCAGTACTTTACTTTTTCTTATCTCCTGTGTCTGCTCTAACCTGAAAATCTGTCCCATCACACAATTGACAACCTCCCTCTGTTCTGGAATTTCAGGGACCAGGTCTAAGGCAACTGAGAAAAAATGTAACTTCTATTTTGTTCTCATAACCATCCAAGGGGAACCCTCCAGCTTGAAGAGCACAGCAAGGGGGCCAAGTGTATGAACATCCTGTACGATGACAGCTTCTCTCCTCATCCCTCCATTCCCCATGCCTCCAACTCCTGTAAACTTTCTTTGGGTTGTTAGAAGACCCTCCTTATTTTACTGTTGTCTTCATTGTGTTGTGTTTCTTCTCATTTGCATGTCCTTGCAGTGATGGATGAGTAAGTCTTCACAGTTGACAGAGTTCCAACCTCAGACTTAGTGGACCAAGCTGTAATTTTGGCTAGACGTTTAATTATGCCCAAATGAAAACATTACCTAAAGACATGTTGGCATGTGAATTTTACCTAATCATAGGTTAAACAGAATTTGTTTAAGTCACACATTTACAACCCTTATACATTCTACCATAGAGATCACCTCTCCTTGAGGTCACCACTGAACGTGTATCTAAGTCCAAAAGAAACTTTCATTGTTTTTACCTTAGTTGATTCTACAGAGTTATTTTGTACAGTTTATGACTCATTCTTATATACTCAACATTTTACAAGCAAACAAAAAAAAACACCTCAATTCTGTGACCATGTGACCATACTCTCTCCTGATTTTCTCCTCTGTCTTAGGCCACTGTTTTCAGGCTCCTTTCTCAGCTGTCCCTCCTCAATTTGACCATTAATATTTGATTTGTTCAAGGTTCTAAATGAAGCCTCATTTTCTTTTCACTCTATCTTCTCTTCCCAGAAGATCTCACTGAGCCCTTGGTTTTCATTTTTACCTATGTGTTGATCACTCCTATATGTTTTATCTGTAGCCCAAATGATTCTTCTGAGCTCAGATCCACAGAGAGACATCTAAATTCCATGATATCCAAACCAAACTCATCATCCCTCATTTCCCCTCTATAAAACTCCTCCAGTATTCTTTATTTACTTTATAGCACTAGCCTTTGCTTAATTGATAAGTCAAAAATCTGAGAGGTGCTCTTTTACAAATATATCTGTGTATATGATAACAGAAAATAGATTTCTTAATGTAGGTTACATTCAGAAAAATGTTTGAAGGCCAAATTTAAGACAGAAATTTCTTTACAAGTATCCGACCCAAGTATTCTAAAATGTTAACAACTATTATAACTATTGTCTTTAACCCATCATTCTTCACTGCCTCTCCACAACCAATCCATCACTAAATCCTCTTGTTTTTATTTACTAGATATATCTTTATCTCATCTACTTTCCTCCAATTCTTCTGCACTGGCCTATTCTAACTACATACCACAAAGCCCACTCTCTGTCTCACACCCTCCCAACTATTCTTCTGATATCCAATCTGGTCCCTCTTTGGATTATTCCCCATCTCTCCCCACCTTGACCTCTTTATGAAGACAATCTGATCAAATCAACACTACTCCCTCCTCCAATAGCATCCTTTGAAAATTTCATTGTTAATATGGTCTGCATAGCTTTGAATTATATGTATATAGATCACATATATTACTTTCCCACTCTGCCAATATATTCCCCCTACACTGTCCCTTCTCTCAGGTGCCTGAACTAACCAAATTCCTTTCCAATTCTGGGCTTCCACACCTTCTGTTTTCTCCACCTGGAACACAACTCTACACTGCCTCCCATCCCCTAGTTTTCTGTCTAGCTACCTTCTACTTATTTTCTTCATCTAAATTTATAGTTTAAAGTTTATATTCTCCTGGAAACTTTACCTTGATACCTTTCGATCAGTAATTTCCAAACTATAAATCATGGCCCACAGTGTGTTATGAAATCAATTCAGTGTGTGTATAACAAGTATTTTTTAAAAAGTGATAGAATGTTATACCATAGCATGAACTGGGATGGGATAGAATGGAATGAGATGGGATGGAATATATACTGCATTACTTGTAGTTACGGTAAAGTACTATTTTATAAATTTGCTTGTGTGCATGTGTTGGTGATGAAAGAAAGTATATTTTTCTTACTGTGAGTCACATTCAAATATAAATTGAGGGGCTTCCCTGGTGGCGCAGTGGTTAAGAATCTGCCTGCCAATGCAGGGGACACAGGTTCAAGCTCTGGCCCGGGAAGATCCCACATGTCGCTGAGCAACTAAGCCCGTGCGCCACAACTACTAAGAAGGCACTCTAGAGCCTGTGCTCCACAACAAGAGAAGCCACCGCAATGCGAAGCCCGTGCCCCACAACGAAGAGTAGCCCCTGCTCTCCGCAACTAGAGAAAGCCCACGTACGGCAACGATGGCCCAATGCAGCCAAAAATAAATAAAAATAATTTAAAAAAAAGAAATTGAAAACACAAGTTTGCAAACCACTGTTGTAAGTGATGTTCTCCATTTATGTTTTTATAACACCAACATCTGTCTTTTAGCCAAATTAACACACTCAGGCTGTTATCTGTATATCTGCAACTGAAGTTTTTGTCCTACATAAGATTTAGGAAATATAGTAAGTGAAGACTTAACCTCCATTAAATAATAGATTATTTTCTAAAATTGGGCCCACATCACTGAATGTTTATTCAGCACCTATCAGGAAGCCACAAAATGAGGAACATTCTGATGGCTCTTTTGCTATAAGTGCTGCTACCTCTGCTAATTTCAAGTTCAGCAACCACTATGAACACGAGTCCAGCAGGTAGACATGCCTGAGGTCTAATAACTTCTCTGCTGGCTACCAGTTTAAAACATTTTACAAATTACATAACTCCTTGAAGTTTCTTTTTTTTTTCATCTACCTGTTGGCAATGACATTCCCTGCCTTACTGGGTCATAAATGTTAAATGAGATAACATGCCCTTAGAATAGTATCTATCAAGTGGCAAGCATTTAATAAATGTTCGTTCCTTTCTTCTCTAGTGTTTTTCCTTCTCCAGTCCCCAGATACAGTTCCTTTTCTAAGTATAGTAAGCATCATGAGACTTCTGGCTTGGTCTCCTGACAAAGGCCTTTCTAACATATATGATTATATTTCATATTTATTTTCTAATGTAATTATAATGTAATCAAATTAATTTCAAGTACAATATAAGCTACACTAATGGCATCATGAAGATTTTCTTAATTTTTTTCACCTTATGTCTGTTTTCTTCTATTATCCTACACATGGTTGAGCAGGCCACCTGTTTGGAATAGTCTCTTTCAGTAATTCAAGGATATACATACAATATTCTAAGTCAAGTTTGGATATTTGGAATCTCTTCTGTATAAATGGGACTGTTTGCTAACCAGTATAGGAATGCTGTCAGTTTCTCATAGATTATGTCCACAGGTAGAAGGAAAATAAAGTTTTAAAAGGAAGATCTTATTATGTCTCCACCAAAATGTTCTTTATAAAATAACTTAAAAGACTATTATGATTTAATTAACCTAACAAAAATTTACTATTTTACTCTACCTCAATTCAAGACTAAAGAGTTTTTCATCATCATTTCTTAGAATGTCCATGAAATTCTATACAGATAATCTATTAAAAAATAATATGGGAAGAAGAAAGTAATTGGAGATTTAACAACTCAATCGAAGCTGTAAGACAAGAAACAACTCCAATACTAATAAAATTCTCCTTATTAAAATACAGATAACTATAGTTAGCAACTTAAGGGAAGTGGGATTTATATAGCTTGATCCTCTTCTGTACATCTGGTTCCATTAGTTTCACATGTCCCTCAAAGTGGGAGAAATCTAGAAGAAATGAGCAAAGAATTAACCACAACTAATTTCCAAAATATCCCCAGAACTTCATATCAAAGCATCGAGCATCCATACTAATTCTTTAAAGTGTTTTCTTTTGTCATTTAAATAAAACTCTTTTCATCCGGACATGCCTCTGCTTCTGGATGTCAAAAAGAAAAAGAAAATTGAGCATAATAGTCTTAAGAGATATAACTTTGAAAATAGCATCACCTTTTGAACAATCTAGTCCTCAAATTGTAACAGTCCTGATTTTCTAAATGTGCTTATTTCATAACATGTTGAAACATTTCTGAAACCTGGTAACAATATTTATCTGAGTATATTCTTTATTTTAGAAGGTGTTAGGCAGAGAGTTTGCTCTTGAACAAGGCCACATATTATAAAATCTGTTAGATAGAGAATATATATTAAGCATAACTACATTTCTCTTTATGTTAGATATATTAATAAATAACAATGTTTCATAATTTCAAGTATTTTTATTTTATTATTATTTTCGTTATATGGTATTGTCAACAAATTCACATGGAGTCTGGAATTCTCACTTTTTACATCAAGAATGATGTTCTTTGGTTGATTTTCCAAGAGGTAAAATAAATCTTGGCCTCAATTTTTAAAGTCTATAATAACTGAGCAGATGTCTGCTCTGTGAACTGAATACAGAATTAAGGTTTATATAAACAGAAAGTTTGGTTTGAATTACAAAAAAAAAAGTGGTATTTTTCAGTTGACTTGTTAAATCATTGTCACCATACCCTTCCACCTGATTTATCTACCTCACATACTTTATTTCAATTGAGTTCTCTTAAATTCTATTATCTAATACTAGAAATCAGAGAGAAGCACCAGAATCATAATTCTAGATAGAAATTTTATGAAAGTTTTTTTTGGAAAGATGTTGAATTTGAATGTTCTCTGATTTTCCTCTAATCCTAAGAACTGGAAGTTCACTGAGAAACCTCATAATTGGTGAGAGATTGCATTCCCAATTGACACAAAAGAAAATATTAATTAATTAATTTGAATTAAATTTTCCTGATGAAAAACTAAACTAAATCAAAATGATTTTTTATGATTTTTGCCACAACTCCTCATTTGGGGAATAAAAAATGAGACCTCTGAAATTTTTACTTTAAATAATATATAGTATGTTTGAAAACTAATGACCATACAACGTATTTTTGTTTCCTAGACATCTAATAGATAATTTTACTTTTTCTTCTTGCAATTAAAATTCTCACCTACTCTTTATTCATCAATTATAAAGGAGAGTAAAAAAAGAGGAAGAACTAACATCATAAGAGTTTATAACTAAGAGGCAGGCATTATACTGGACACAGATAATAAAAATGAATCAAGTAATAGTAGCTTTAAGTCAATTGCAAAGGATTAAAATTTCACCCTAGATTTCTAAAATGTGGTCTCTATTTCAGTGTCATTTCCATCACTGCTGAAATATTCTGGTGTTGTGCTAGAATCATGTAATATAAGTCATTTTCCTTTCTTTTCCTTAGTAGCATTGAAATGTGTATATTTTAAAGTAATTATATTTTAATTAATTTTGATTTGCAGCTTCTTTTCAATCATAATAAATTTAGAAATTAATTAACTTGATGATAAGCTACAAAAACAGGATTAAATGAAAAGCCAATATCTAAAACCATATAAGAAATAAAATGTCATCTGTCATTTTAATTTAATGTCCCTTATCACTTAACTATCCAATAGTATAGTTCTGACATTTAGAAGAAAGATAATGTGCATAATAAATGTCAAGGCTTTTTTTCTCCCCTCCAGTACAACTTTATTTTCTAAAAGCATAACAACAAAAATGCAGGTATCATGTAACTTGTTCTTTTCACACTATAAGCTTTGCCAAGAAACATGCATCAGCCAAACCTATCTGTTGCTTAGCAACCATCTGACAATTGTATGACTTAGATAACCTGGATATATTTCTGACTGTTAACCCTTATACAACTGAGGTAATTAAACACTTAGAAACTCTTAGGATACCTAGGTAAAGAATATTGAAATGGAATTTAATTTTAACCTTCAATGATTTAATTAGGTTGATTTTTTTTTTAAAAGAATTGAAGAATTGGAATAAACATGGCAAATAGTTTTCAAAATAATAATAAATTATTTTATAAAGCATGAAATAAGGCGTCAATGTTCTCATCTAGTAGGCTTAAAAGTACACTGAGTAACTAGCAATTAAAACTTCAGTTTCTACCTTTATTATCTAATTTATATGCATGTTTTTCCAAAATGTCAATGTCGCAAAAAATTCTGAAAAATAGAATCATTGACATTAGCTCAGTTTTGTCAATGACAGATTTCTTTAGTGCTTAAAACAAGAATCATAAAAGTAAACAAAGAGATGTTAATCTGTCAAGCATTCAAGAAAACGTATTAATCTCTAACGTAAATATGAAGCAACAAAATTAAGGATTGTATATGTTAAAAATAGTTATACTTCAAAAAATGCACTTACTGGATATATTATGCAAGCACTTGCAAATGAAGGATAAAGAGACAAAGAAACAAGAGACTAAAGTCTTTGTAAATCAGTGACATTTAAATAACTACCATTTTCCCACTTCTTGAGGCTAAAAAATAACCAAATGCTTTGCTGAGCTCTCTGAAAACACTGTATCTTTAAAATGTTAATTCCCACTTTAGCAACCAAATGCTCAAATTTCTTCAAAAAATTTTAAGTAATTATAAATAGAATAATTTTCCTCATCACATTAGTCAAATTAGTATTAAATTTTATATGGGTAGTAATAGGCAAAAAAAAAAAAGTGTGTCTATGTGTCTGTGCACCTGTGTACGTACACTAATTAAGAAAAGTAATTAAGAATAAAGCCAACTGGTTACTCACATATTTAATTTTTTTAATGATTAGTCATTTATCATTAAGGATATTTTCCTATTATGGTAGAATAAATTTATTATAAAAATTAATTTATTAAACCCCATGTGAAAAATCACATTCATTTGTAAATTAACCAAGTGTCTTCAATATAGAAAAATGGTCCCTACTAACTACAGAGAATATCTTTGATTCTTCAGGGATAAAATATTATACAGTTAACTATAAAAGCATTTTTAAATATATGAAGTATCAGTTTAAAAACAATGAAATCAATAAATCATATATATCATTCAGTTAATTTATAAAGTTGTAAATGTAGTTCAGTTGATGGTTTTTATTTCAATAAAATTTTATTAGAGTTCTTTTAACAATTTTAAATTGTATAACTTGGAAGATAATAGGAGAAAAATTAAGATTACCAAAAAGTCTAAGAGTTTTTTATCAAATGGAAAATGAAAGAACGGTAAATAAAAGAAAAATCAGAGCAATTCAGGAAGTTTGTTGTTATCTTTATTATAGAGGAAAAAAGAATATTCTTGAAGGTAGAGAGGAAGAATAAGAGCAATAATAACAAAGAAGAAAAAGATATCATTGACAACAGGAGGATGATTTTTGTGGAAGTAAATCTGAGAAGAGAAAAGAAGGGAAAGCTTCCAAAACACAGGTGGAAGAACGTCATCTGGTACTGGGATTAAGCAGTGACAGTTAACGTAGGGACTCATTTTATGTACTGAATTGAACGTTGTGGAGGGAGGGGTATAGAGATGTAAGTTTAACCTTGGCTTTTTCCCTTTACTTGGATGTAGCCAGGAGGGTCTTTTACTTTCTCAAAGATGAAGGAAAGACAAACAATCTTCCCATTACGAAATGTCCAGTGTAGTCTGACCAAAGTCCATCCATGGAAGACTTCGTCTGCAGCAGTCATGGCTGTGTTCCAGCTGTGCAACATATGAACATCCACTGGTGGGTGGGAGAGGAGTCAACATAGCTGGCAAGGAGCCAAGAGCAGTTAGAGCAAAAGCATCTTCGCACACTCTGGTGGAAATGCCTTCCACTAAACGCCATACGCTCCGTGCTTATGCAAATACAAAGGATATAGACCAGTAGAACACAGATTCTATAGGACAAGAAGGGAAAAGAAATTAAGTTCTAATGAACACAGACTTTATTCCAGGTGCTTTAAAATTGAAGAAGGTTATTACCATTGAATTTTGATATCAGATAATTTCAAGTGCCAGTTTAGGCTTTGCAACTGCATACTCATGTGAATTTGGGCAAGTTACTGAATCTTTATGAAACTAGATTTTCTCTATGAATTGAGAAGAGCAACACCTTATTAAAATGAAATGATGATGTGTGTAAAGCACTTAAGTAGTACCTGGCGCATATAAGTACTTAAAGGGGAAAACTATGTAATTGGGGGCTACAGGATGGAGCCAATATTTTGCACTTATAAACACATTCTCATTCAGGTATTCTGATACTATGAAAATAAGAAATACAAGAGACTTTCATTTGGCATATGCTCTGCACTCATTTTGAATATATTAACTCATTTATAGTCTCAAAAACCTTTGTGAAGTAAATACAATTATGGTAACTTACTAAATGAGAAGGCTGTGACTAAAATAATCTTTGTAACTTATCAAAGTTATCTAACAATTTTTAGAACCTATTCTGTGCCAGGTATTTTTCTAGATGCTCAGTACACAGAAG
This sequence comes from Lipotes vexillifer, assembly GCF_000442215.2. Classification (NCBI taxonomy): domain Eukaryota; kingdom Metazoa; phylum Chordata; class Mammalia; order Artiodactyla; family Lipotidae; genus Lipotes; species Lipotes vexillifer. Next base: position 179,793 of record NW_006794361.1, on the reverse strand, counting down.
CCAATAACTAAGGCAAAATGAAGGCAAAAAGCACTAGTCTCCAAACCTGGGCTTTGTTTTATTCCAATGCCTCTGTTCCTTTCATATGCGACTTTCTAATTTGAAACAGCTAAATCGAATGCCCTTTTCCCTGGTGGTGAGCAACAAAGAAAATTCTAACAAGACAGCCACAGTTTTAATCAGCATAAAATATCTAAACCACAGATTGAACAGGTTTAGTGTATAAAATTCCAGAGGAAAGTTAATGAAACCAGATGTTGAATATGGTTACATATATATTCAGCCATAATTGGGCAGGAGTAAATGTTGGCTTTATATAAGCAATCAAGCTAAAATAATGATATTGTTTTAATGTTTGTAAGGATTCAAGTTAAACGTTAATAGAATAGCTCATGCATTCAATGCATATTTATTGAACACCTCCTAAGTGCCAAAGTGTAATTCCTAACTGCTAAATTAGGAATTACAAAAGGAAGGATGAGCAAGACTTAGAGTCTTGTTTAGGATGTAAGTAAGCAGGCAATGAGGATGAAGTGTGATAGGTGCTAGGATGGGGATGAACATGCAGCTGTAGAAGCAGGTGAGAGAGTAAGAATGCAGTCTCATCAGGACCCGGGGTCATAGAAATTTTTCTTGAGAAAAAGGTGTCCAGAATGAGATTAGAAGTATGTGATGGCTACTTTTGTGTGTCAACTTGATTGGGCCATAGGGTTGCCAGATAGTTGGTTAAACATTATTTTGGGTATGTCTCTGAGGGTGTTTCTGGATGAGATTAACACCTGAGTCTATAGAGTGGAAAAAAGCAGATTGCTCTCTCCAGTTTGGATGGGTTTCATCTAATCCACTGAAGTCCTGAATAGAACAAGAAGGCTGAGTACAGGAGAATTCACTCTCTCTACCTGTCTTTGAGCTTGGACATTGGTCCTCTGCCTTTGAACTCAGACTGAGACTGGCACTTAGACCATCAGTGCTCTTGGGTCTTCAACTGACTGACTGCAGATCTTGGGACTTCTCAGCCTCCATAATCATGTGAGGCAATTCCTTACAATAAATTGTATCTTATTGGTTCTGTTTCTCTGGAGAACCCTAACTAATACAAAGAGTGAATAATAAAAATGGAGTAGAGAGAGAATCTCAGACAAGGAAAATGGAAGGGCAAATCTCTGAAGCAAGATAGTGAATAAGCTATTCAAGAAACTGGAAGAAGTTCAGTGGAGCTGTAACAGGGATGCTAGGGAGGAAGAGCATAGAGATAAAGCCAGTGTAGGCAGCTAGAACGATATCATAAAGGAAACCGTAAACCATGTTGAGGAGTTTTAACTTCAATTTTAGGGCAGAGGGAATGTTTTAGGCATGGGAGTGACATGATATAAATAATTCTGTGCCTACATTTGTTTCTATGCAAGAAGTAGGCTACTGAATCAGATGCTGTTGCAGTAAAATGGGTAAATGATGCTGACGGCCTAAAAAGTGTTAGGGCCGTGGAGATGAAGAGAAGGAAATAGATTCAACTAAGGAGGTAGGATTCAAAATATGCAATGATTGATTGAACATGGAGGCTGTATATAGAGAAGGAGGCATTTGAATGATACCTAGTCTTCCTAAAATATAAGCAAACATATGGGTGGTGGTGCCTTTCATTAACAGTTATGTGGAGGAAAATTAATGAGTTCAGCTCTTCATAACTGTAGTTGAAATGTCTTTAGTAATGAACAGTAGGCAGTTCAGAATGTAGGCATGGAATTCAAGAGAAAAACCTGGGTTGATCATATAGATCCAGAAGTCTTTGGAGCGTTACAACTGTAGCCCTTGGAGAGAATGAGATCCTCTCAGTGAGAGCACTCACATGTCATCTTATATAGTAAACTAAATATTTAAAAATGTGTAGAAGAGTCAAGGCACTTCATACATTTGCTTTCCATTATTAATACAATATTGCTGGCAGGGGGAAGATTTTGTAGTAAACTGGCAACAAATGCTAAAAGTCATTCTGTGGCAATAGCCCATATAGGAAAAAACAATTAGGGAAGGGAACAGCCAGCATTGATAATAAAATATGAGAAATTATTATAACTAGGATTACTTAAAGCAGGTATTCAAGAATGTTGATATCAAATGAGATGTATTTTCAAAGAAAGTATCAACCATATATTTAAAGAACACACAAGTGGTCATGGTTTATTCCATTTTCTTCAAAATGTATTAGAACAATATATCTATCCACCTGCAGTGAACTCTGACTACAAACTTTATCTCAAGGTGAAATCTGAAGTTCTTTTTTCAAAAAATTTCATATCATTCATGAAATAAAATTGTACCTTGATGGTAATCACACAGCAGATTCCATGCATCATGTTACATTCAATTACTGTTATGTTGGTCAAACACCAATATGCACTATTAATACAATGGATCAGTCATAAGACCACATAGTGAATCTAAAAAATCAATATCTTAACGATTCATTATAGAGTACATATTGCTCTTTAAAATTGTGTTTCTTAAATACTATCTGAATAAGACAAATATAGCCTCATTTTTTCTTCCTTTCCCACTTTTCTGAATCATTTAACTGTAATTGTTCTTCCACTTTACCTGTTTTTCTCTTTTCACCCTTAGGAACTTAGCCTCCTGAAAACACATCAAAAACCCCAGTTCCTGGACAAAACATTCTCAGCCTACATTTAGAGGAGAAAAATAAATATATTTGACATTGAAAGCGTAAAGAACTTCTTAGGAAATGTAGTCAGGAAAAGTTGGGGTGGCAATACATGGGTTATAACTTTAATAATGACTAGTATTTGTTGAGTAACACTATATGACAGACACTCGGCCATATACTTTACTTGCTAATTAAACCAAAAATATAAATAATAAAGCATGTAGGAGAGAAGAAATGAGGTAAAAGGAAATACTATTTGTTGAACATCAACATTGTATCAAAATCTTTGTACATATTATTAAATTTACTCTTCTCAGCAAACTTATCAGGTAAAACTGGGATTCAAAGCCAGATCTTTTAGCCAACAAGTCCTCATGCTTTCTCCTGACTATGTGGCTTTGACCTATGTCTTGTAGCCTCATGGAGAAGGGAGAGGCCTTGGTCCTAATGTAACCCAAAACCATGCTGCTGGGGAAACTATCAAGAGACCAAAACAAAAAAAACTGATGGCTTCCTGAATAAAGGAAAGCAAAACAAAACAGAGCATGTAGTCAATGATATAGCCAATACATATCCAAATTAAGAGCCAATGAGGAATTTTCAATAGAGAAAAATGAGATGCTGCTGTTTTGAACAGGACAGTAAGTGTACTCACACACTTTGGAATATGGAAGATCATCATTTTTGATAAATAAGGATCTTCAGAAGGAAAGTAACTAGAAGACACATTCCTAGCTAGGACCTTTCAATAAAATCATTTTAAATGATTATACTTTTAAAGGATCTACTGATAGTTTGAAATATGATATGTAAACATGGTTACTTTTAGTTGCATTTAAAGACTAAATGATTGGCGAACTTGGTCTAAAATTAAAAAAAACATATTAGTGAAAGGCCAGATCTTGTCTTACATACATGTAGAAATAAACCACATAGCTATAATTCCAGCATTCTAGGGAAGCAGGCAAAATCAGAGGATAACTAAGAGGCGATTTCTCTTCCATAGATCAAGAAAAACTGGACCTCAGATCCACTATGTCATGGAAGAAACTTTAAAGAGAAGACATAATTCTAATTCTCATTATTGTCCCTGGATTTTTAAAAGATGTTCTATGAAATAAAAGTAGAGGCCAAGACTTCTCCCATAATAGATGTACACAGAGAAATGGCATTGAACATTAGGGTTAGGAAAAGAGATAATCAGTTTTCCCATTAATGTCAGATAAACGAATGTGGAATTTTCTTCAGGGTATATTATTGAAAGGATATCTAGAAGAACACAGGTACTTCCATGAGTTACTATTTTTTTCATTGGGGGTTGTGGCGATAAAATTGTAGCCCTAAACTGCATGTCTCTCATTCTAGTTAAAATAGGATTGCCATTGGAATTTCATTTTAGAGAACTAGAAATTGACAGATTAGAAGACGAGGTGAAAATTTTGCTTGACTGATAGTACAGTGATCTGGAGCACAATGTTAAAGAAGCACCAAAAACAGATCCTGTTGGAGTTGGTTCCCTTCACTGACTTGTTAGCAAATATAAAAATCATATCTGAACTGAAAAGGAGGTCATTAATGGTGATACCATTAAATTGCAAAATTCTCTTCCATCATTCCATTAATTTCCCTTAAATTTGCAGGAGTGTAATTTAGCTAACCTTAAATTTATAGTCTTAATTAATATTAAAGATATTTTAAAATGCAAAAATAAAATTCATCAATTTTGTCAAGGTTGTCATAGTTTTTTTCTTTAAAGAAACAAAAAGGAGAAAGTTACTTAGAATAGATAACAGAATTTAAATAGCCATACCTATCTACATCTACAAATATCTACAACTGCATATATTTTATATAATGAATTGATATTCACCCTAGCTTTTCCTTGTTTTAATGCATTCCGTGTTTGTTCCCCATCAGCTAATTCAAATGCCTAGAGTTTTCCTTTTTTATAGAAAAGATCTCTTGACATTATGTTTTTGACTGGATGACATTCAGAGTTCATACCCACAGACACACCAAAAAAAAAAAAAAAAGTAAAAGAAATGACATGATAAAATCAAAGTTTAATATCCTTTTGATAATTTCACAATTTCAGAGTCCATGGAATTTGCTGCACCTCTGACAGTTTAATCTTATGAACTACAGCATGTTCCTTTTTTTAATTATGGAAATTTTCAAACATACACAAATGTAAAAAAATAGTATAATAAAGGCACATTTTATTTACTACTTAACAGCTATTAACGTTTACCAATCTTAGTATGTCTTTTAAAGTTGCATGACCTTATAAAAGAAAATAAACTTTGAACCACAAAGTAATAAACTTACCGTCGTATTTTATAATTATGTTTAAACTGGATCCCATAAACCTAAGAGTTTAATATATTGCCCTTTCACTAAACTCTTGGGTTTATGGGATCTACTTTAAACCTAAATTTTATATATATAGTTATAAATATGTTTATACATATCTCTTCTACCTTCTTTCTTAAAGAATGAAATATTTAGTGAATGGTGATTTCAACTGGAAAACATAATACTGGAGGTCAGGTTCTGGTTCCACCAAAACAGACCAGATAAACCTTTGCAAGTCACTTACTTTTTAAATTTTCTGGCACCAGTTTCCTCTGTTCCAGGTTTAAGAGGTCAACATCACTTCCAATGCTAAGATCTTGTGATTTCCAGAGAGTAGAGTTTAGTAGTAAGCATACCAAAATGATCACTATTATTTGAGATGTTGCTGTAATTTACATGGCTTTACCACAAATTTTTGATTTTTCTTTTGTTAAAAGAGGCAAATTTAAGTTGTTCAAATGTGTAGAATATATGTGAACTAAAGGCAAAATTATGTGATAACCAGGAAATGTGTTGTACACCCCATCAGAAAATAAATCTTTTTTATTATTATTTCAATATGTCATAAGAAGAATTCTTGAAGAATGTGGTAGGAATTTCTGCAAACTCTTCCATCAGTAGTATGAGACTGCAAAAGAATATATAAGTGAGATTGGAATTCATGGCATGAAAAAAAAACACTGAGTGGGTGTTCCCAAATCTGAGGACAGAGAAGGATATTCTCCCCAGACTGAAGGAAAAGACTAACTTTGAAGATCCCATTACAAAATCAAATAGGAATTTGTGTTCCTTTTCTTTGTTGCAGTAGCTACAGATGGGATGGCTTAAACAAGAAATTATTATCTGCATGATTTATTATCTGTAGTCAGAAGACTAAAACTGATCTCACAGGGCTAATACCAAGGTGTCCACGGGGCTGTCTTCCTTTCTGCAGGCTCTAGGGGAAAATCCCTTTCCTGCTCATTCTTGTGTTAGCAGAATTCAGTCCAATGCAGTTATAAGACTGAAGACTTTATGTCGTTCTGGCTATAAATGTCTGGGAGCACTCTAAGCTCCCAGAGGCCTTTCTCCAGTCCTTGCACATAGAACACTACATGTTTGAACCAACAATGGGGTGACAAGTCATTTTCACATGGCCATCTCTCACACAGCCAGGAAAGATTCTCTGAATTTAAGGACTCATGTGATAAGACCAGGCACATCTGGATAATCCAGAATATTCTCCCAATCTCAAGGTCCATAACCTTTATCACATCTGCAAATTAAGGTAACATAGTCATAAATTCCGGGGATTAGGACATGTTATACAAAAATTAATTCAAAATGGATCATAGAACTGATTGTGAGAGGTAAAACATTAAAACTCTTAGGAGAAAATATGAGTAAATCTTTGTGACTTTCAATTAGGTTATAGATTCTTAGATATGCAAGCAACCAAACAAAAAGCAGATAAATTGATCTTTATAAAAAATAAAAACTTTTGTTCTTTAAGGGATACCATTGAGAAAGTAAAAATACAACCCACAGGATGGGAGAAAATATCTGTAAATCACATGTCTGATAAGGGACTTGCATTCAGAATATATAAAGAACTTTTACAAGTCAACAATAAAAAATAATGCAATTAAAAATAGGCAAGGAATGTGAGTAGGCATTTCTCTACAGATCACATACAAATAGCTAATAAGCCATGGAAATATGTGCAATCACCATTAGCCATCAGAGATAAGCAAATCAAAACCACAAGACACCACTTCATACCTACTAGATTGGCTATGATCAAAAAGACAGATAAAAACAAGTGTTTGGTGAGGATGTAGAGAAACTGGAAAAGTCAAATACTGCTGGTAGGTATAGAAAACAGTCTGGTGATTCCTCAAGTGGTTAAACATAGAGTTGCCATATTATCCAGCAATTTCTCCCAGCCAAGAGAAATAAAAACATACATCCACACAAAAACTTGTACATGAATGTTTATATAGCAGCATTTTTCATAATAGCCAAAATGTGGAGACAGCCCAAATGTCCACTAACTGATGAATGGACAAATCTATTTATTAATAGATAATAAAATCTAACTTATGTAGATAGAGGAATATTATTTGTCAATAAAATGTAAAATGTAATGAAGTGCTGATCTATGCTATAACATAGATGAAAGTCAAAAGCATTATCCCCAGTAAAAGAAGTCAGTCACAATATGAAGTCAGTCATTATATGAAACAATGTTAGTCAAATTTTGGAGACAAATATGTTAATGGGTGCCTAAGGCTGGGGTGTCTGGGATGAGGGTACAGGGTTTTTTTTTTAATTAATGGTACAGGGTTTCTTTTTTGAATGATGAAAATGAACTAAAGTTAGTTAGATTATTATGACAGCTGTGCAACTATGGATATCCTAAAATTAATATAAAAATTCATTGAATTATACACTTTAAATAAAGGGTGAATTATATGGTATGTAAATTATACCTCATTAAAGCATTTTTGAAAAGTGTCTACTATATATTTGTGATCAGCAACCTGGCTTTTTTGTATACTGATTTCATTTAAAAGAAAATTTCTAATGCTTCATCATTATTATGTTTGCCATAGATTTTGAGAGAAACCCAACTCAGATCTTATGTCCTTCATAAAGAACTTTCAGACTACTCTAGCCTTGAATCATGTCTTCCTCTTTGAGTACCTTTGGTATTTACTGTCTGTCTCATGGATGTAAAGATAATAATCCTTTGTGTTCTAATATTGCTTAATACTAAACAACCTTCAAAGAGTAAAATGAATGTCCATAAAACTTCCCAGGCTATACCAGCATAGAATGAGCTACATCACCTTTAAATACCCATGGCAGCCATTTAGCATGTAGCACCAAACAGATTTAAAACAGCTTTTGCATGATTATCAATTAATTTTATGTATCTTTTATAATTGGATCTTATTTCTCTTATTAAACTCCTAGTGGGCGTAGACTGTATTTATTTGCATTTCCATGAAGCTTAAACATAAGTCCTCAATAAATATTAGTCAAATCGATATAACATAGTTCTGGAAAGGCTTGGACTATCATTACCACCCCAGGGTTTATACTGGATTCAGCACTTCTTCCAAGTCTCTATAGGACACATATTTTTTCAAAGGTGAGGGAATATGAATTGAGAGAATTGGGTTAATCAGTGTGAGCCTGGGATGGGAGACTCTGCTGTACTCATCAATTAGTACAACTTCAAATTTAGCAAACTAGACTTGGAGATGAGGGCCTATGGATTTCCCGTACATCTGGAAATAAGGTACATCCTTGTTTTCCTTTCAACTTTTTTTTTTTTAATTTGAACATTCTGTTTTAATGGTCAACTGTTTTAGCTCCAATTTCGTGCAACCTCAGAATCAAACCAATTTTAAGACGCTAATTTTGAGGTAAGTCAGGCCTATACTTCTCATTTTGAAGGTGAACAAAGAAAAGAATGAATCATCCACCAGCTTCGTGTCGTGAACTGATAGTACTGTGGTTAAACCTTCCCAATTGTGTCCTATTGATTGGGCAACTAAACTCTGCTCTACCTGCTTTGCTTTCCCCTTTTCATACAAGACTTTTCACTTAATGAACTGGTTCCTGAGATGTGAATTGTTGCCATTCCTTGAGCTGCTGAGTTAAAAATATCCAGACTTTATCAATAAGAATTATAGAGTTAGGTTTTTTTCACTCTGCCAGTATCACCATAAAAATGTGAATAACATCTTTAGATCAAATAGTACGCAAAAGAAACTTTAGCAATAAAAATTAATAGTGTATCCATTTACTGCCTCATGGTCTGCTGCTTATTGAATTAGTCCAGTTTCTAGGGATAAAATCATAAATCTTACTAAAGAAAAATAACATAAAAACATTTGTTTATGATCTTTCAATACAAAGAGAGGAATCAAATCCCTCATTTGAAAACCATTTTTCAAAAATACAATAGAACACAGAATAAAAAAGCAATTTATCTTTACTCAGTATGATATGTTAAGACTGCAGGAATAAGGCAAAGAAACTCTCCGCTATGTGCAGTTTTTCAAGGTGAAAGAAAATCCTTGTCAAATCCCAGCAGTGGAAGGAAATGAGGAATGATTATTAATAACACTGTTGGCAGGTCAAAATAAACCTTGAAATCTAAACAATCTTCCATCATACAGAAAGCACATGAATCTATTACCTCTGTGCATTTTTAATTGTTGGCTTGTTATTTCTAAAGTACTGTGGAATTTGGTTTAAATGTGTACAAATATTTTTCAGCACTAAGGAAAATTATGGAAATTATTAGTGAGCCACATAAATACCTGGTGGCTCCTATTGCTCTTAAGTACATATAATACTTTAGCTTCTCCAGTAGTCATTTAATAATTCTAAATCAACATTGGTCATATACTGTCCCATACAGTTACAGGTGTAAGTAAAGTTTCTAGCTACATAAACTAAATATCATTACTGCTTGGCATGCCCTATTTTGGAGCATTATTTGGATTACTATGCTTCCCCCTAAACAAATAGCAAATACCATCACAAATATCCTCCCCTGGAATCTTTCCCCTGATTAACAAACTCTTAAACAGTATTTTTCTTTTTTACCTTTGACTCATAGGTTGGGGGATCATAAATGGTGTCCTCTCTGAAATAGGATACTTATGTTCTATTTGGGATTGCTCAAATTTGAACATTAACTTTTCCTATTAAGAAAATGATAGTTTAAGAGAGAATTCTCACCCTATCAAATTGTACAAGTTAGGGTAACACTAGCTGTTGTTAACAAATGTATCCCCAAATGATCCAAACAATTTAGATTATTTTGTATTTCACAATATTATTGGAAATGTACATGTGTTGGCATGATAATGCTCTTCCATGTAATAATTCAGGGACCCAGGCTCATAGCACCTCTGCAATCTTCAAGGTCACCACTGACTAATTATCTCCATCCCCACAGGCATGAAGGGAATGAAACAAGGGCTGCACACAAGAGGACTGGAAGAGGAAAGCAGTACCTCCTTGCATGTTACTCTGGCTAGAATTCAGGTTGAGAAATAAGATCTTGCTATGTACCCAGAAAGCAAAGGGAATACATATTTTGATGACCACCTAGTTGCTTCTCTCACAGTTATATAACTTAAACCTTTGAGTTTTTTTATACTTTATGAAAAATGAATGTTTATGTTCCATAAAAATCTGACCAATTAGGTCATTTATAGACTTGACATAAATTCAGAATGATTTATCTAATGTAATGTATTTTATGATGCATTATAACCATTTCTTAGTTAAGAAAACTTGGGCTCAAAGAAGTTGTGTGACTTGACCTGAGGTCACAAGTTTACATCACCATAACTACAAGCCTAGCTTTTCTACCAGACGTTTTCAGTATCCTCAGTGAAATACCAAGAACACAAATAAAGTAGTGTCTACTTTGCATCAAACCTACTGATTGATCTTTTCTTCCAACAATACCTCCTGCTAACCTAGGCCAAAGCTTGCTGTAAAAATTGAGAAAGTGACCAATATTTCAGACATGTAACAGGTGTTCAATTACATTTTAAAAATATTATTCTGACATTTTAGCAAAGATGAATCTAATTCCAGGTGGTTTCAATGGTGAATTCTTCCAGACATTTTAGGGAGAAATAATACCAATTACACACAATATTTTCCAAAAAATATGAGGTAGAATACTTTCCATCTCACTTTGTGAGGCCAGCATTATATGAATACCAAAAGCAAAGACATTACAAGAAAACTATAGACAAATACCCTTCATAAACAGACACAAAAATTATCAACAAAATATAACAAACTAAATATAGTAATATAAATAAAAAGGATAATATGTTAGAAACAAGTGGATGTATCCTAGAAATGCAAGGCTGGTTCAATATTCAAAACTCACATGATAATTAATCATATAACCAGACTAAAATAGAAAGTCCATAAGAGTTTTTCAAAAGATGAGCATTTTACAAAATTCCACATCTGATCATAGAAAAAAAAAAAAAAAACCTCTCAGCAGACTAAAAATGTATAGGAACTTCCAGTAGCATTAAAAAACATTACAGCAAACTCATATTTAACAGTGAAAAACTGAATTTTTTCCCCAAAATGAGGAAAAGCAAGGATGTTCACCTTCTCCTATTTAACTTCATACTGATAACACAAGGCAAATAAATTTGCATACAAATTAGAAGGGGAAAAAATAAAACTATCACTATTCATAAACTACATGATTATCTACTTAAAAAGTCTTTACAGAGTCTAAAAAAGGAGCTAGGGGGACTCCTAGAACCATCCATGAGTTTACAAAGTCACACATTACAGAGCTAATACACAAAATTCAATTATTTTTCTATGTCATAGCAATAAATAATTGGAAATTAAAGCTTAAAAAGCAATATTATTTACAATAGCAGTAAACAGTGAAATACATAGTTATAAATTTAAAAAAACATCTGCATGCTATGTATGCTTAAATTACAAAATACTGAGGAAAGAAATCAAAGGGAATCTCAGTTAAGAGAAATAAAGTAATTATGGGTTAAAAGACTTTATATTATAAAGATGTCAATTTATCCCAAATGGATATAGAGATCCAATGCAATCCCAGTAAAAAATCTCAGCACAATATTTTTGCCAACAATATAATTCTAAAATTAATATGGAAAAACAAATTAATTAGAATTACAAAAACAATTTTGAAGAACAAAGTTGGAGGACAAATAATACATAATTTTAAAGCTTAATATAAAGCTGTACTAATTAGACAGTGCAGTACTGGAGAAAAGAATGACATATAGATCAATGGACCAGAATAAAGTCCAGAAATAGATGCACATACATGGTTAATCTATATTTTACAAAGATGCACGGACAATGCTATAGAGAAATGATGGTCTTTTAACAAATGGTTCTAAAACAAATAGATACTCATCTATCTATCTAATCTATCTACACTTCAAATTATATTTCACATTCTTTACAAAAATTAATTCAAGATGAATCATAGACCTAAATGCAAAATGTAAAACTATAAAATTTCTAGAAAATATGAGAAATTCTGCATTACTTTACATTCAACAAAAATATGTTAGATCCTATGATCTATACAAGAAGAAATTAATTAACCTCATCAAAACCTAAAGGACTGAGGCGCTTCAAAATGACGGAAGAGTAAGACACGGAGATCACCTTCCTCCCCACAGATACACCAGAAATACATCTACATGTGGAACAACTCCTACAGAACACCTACTGAACACTGGCAGAAGACCTCAGAACTCCCAAAAGGCAAGAAACTCCCCACGTACCTGGGTAGGGCAAAAGAAAAAAAGAATAAACAAAGACAAAAGAATAGGGATGGGACCTGAAGCAGTGGGAGGGAGCTGTGAAGGAGGAAAGGTTTCCACACACTAGAAGCCCCTTCGCGGGCAGAGACTGCAGGTGGTGGAGGGGATAAGCTTCGGAGCCGAGGAGAGCGCAGCAACAGGGGTGCAGAGGGCAAAGCGGAGAGATTCCCACATGGAGGATCGGTGCCGACCAGCACTCACCAGCCCAAAAGGTTTGTCTGCTCCCCCGCTGGGACGGGCGGGGGCTGAGAGCTGAGGCTCAGGCTTCGGAGGTCGTATCCCAGGGAGAGGACTGGTGTTGGCTGCCTGAACACAGCCTGAAGGGGTCTAGTGCGCCACAGTTAGTCAGGGAGGGGTCCGGGAAAAAGTCTGGAGCTGCTGAAGAGGCAAGAGACTTTTTCTTCCCTCTTTGTTTCCTGGTGCGCAAGGAGAGGGGATTAAGAGCGCTGCTTAAAGGAGCTCCAGAGACGGGCGCGAGCCGCGGCTATCAGCTCAGATGCCAGAGACCTGAATGAGACGCTAAGGCTGCTGCTGCTGCCACCAAGAAGCCTGTGTGCAAGCACAGGTCGCTATCCACACCTCCCCTCCTGGGAGCCAGTGCAGCCTGCCACTGCCAGGGTCTCATGATCCAGGGACAACTTCCCTGGGAGAACACATGGCGCGCCTCAGGCTGGTGCAACGTCACGCTGGGCTCTGCCGCTGCAGGCTCGCGCCGCAACCACACCCCTCCCTGTCCCCGGCCTGAGTGAGGCGAAGCCCCGAATCAGCTGCTCCTTTAACCCTGTCCTGTCTGAGTGAAGAACAGACACCCTCAGGTGACCTATACGCAGAGGCGGGGTCAAATCCAAAGCTGAACCCCAGGAGCTGTGTGAACAGAGAAGAGAAAGGGAAATTTCTCCCAGCAGCCTCAGGAGCAGGGGATTAAATCTCCACAATCAACTTGATGTACCCTGCATCTGTGGAATACATGAATACACAATGAATCATCCCAAATTGAGGAGGTGGACTTTGGAAGCAACAATATTTTTTTTTCCTTTTCCTCTTTTCTTGAGTGTGTATGTGTATGCTTCTGTGTGTGATTTTGTCTGTATAGCTTTGCTTTTACCATTGGTCCAAGGGTTCTATCTGTCCTTTTTTTTATTTTTTAGTATAGATTTTAGGGCCTGTTATCATTGGTGAATTTGTTTTTTGGTTTGGTTGCTCTCTTCTTTCCTTCCTTCTTTCTTTTTTTTTTATTACTTTTTAAATTTCTTTTAATAATTATTTTTTACTTTAATGGCATTATTTTATTTAATTTTATTTTCTTCTTTCTTTCTTTCTTTCTTTTTCTCCCTTTCATTCTGATGTGTGTGGATGACAGGGTCTTGGTGCTCAGCCAGGCATCAGGGCTGTGCCTCTGAGGTGAGAGAGCCAATTTCAGGACATTGGTCCACAAGAGACCTCCCAGCTCCATGTAATATAAAAATGGCAAAATTCTCCCAGATATTTCCATCTCAATTCCAAGACCGAGCTCCACTCAACGACCAGCAGGCTACAATGCTGGACATCCTATGCCAAACAACTAGCAAGATAGGAACACAACCCCACCCATTAGCAGAGATGGCCTAAACTCATAAGGCCACAGACACCCCAGAACACACCACCAGATGTGGATCTGCCCACCAGAAAGACAAGATCCAGCCTCATCCACCAGAACACAGGCAGTAGTCCCCTCCACCAGGAACCCTACACAGCCACTGAACCAACCTTAGCCACTGGGGACAGACACAAAAAACAACAGGAACTACGAACCTGCAGCCTGCCAAAAGGAGACCCCAAACACAGTAAGTTAAGCAAAATAAGAAGACAGAGCAACACACAGCAGATGACGGAGCAAGGTAAAAACCCACCAGACCTAACAAATGAAGAGGAAATAGGCAGTCTACCTGAAAAAGAATTCAGAATAATGATAGTAAAGATGATCCAAAATCTTGGAAATACAATGGAGAAAATACAAGAAACGTTTAACAAGGACCTAGAAGAACTAAAGAGCAAACAAACAGTGATGAACAACACAATAAATAAAATTAAAAATTCACTAGAAGGGATCAATAGCAGAATAACTGAGGCAAAAGAACGGATAAGTGACTAGGAAGATAAAGTAGTGGAAATAACTACTGCAGAGCAGAATAAAGACAATAGAATGAAAAGAATTGAGGACAGTCTCAGAGACATCTGGAACAACATTAAATGCATCAACATTCAAATTATAGGGGTCCCAGAAGAAGAAGAGATAAAGAAAGGGACTGAGAAAATATTTGAAGAGATTATAGTTGAAAACTTCTGTAATATGGGAAAGGAAATAGTAAATCAAGTCCAGGAAGCAAAAAGAGTCCCATACAGGATAAATCCAAGGAGAAACACGCCAAGACACATATTAATCAAACTATCAAAAATGAAATACAAAAAAAATATATTAAAAGCAGCAAGGGAAAAGCACAAATAACACACAAGGGAATCCCCATAAGTTTAACAGCTGATCTTTTAACAGAAACTGTGCAAGCCAGAATTGAGTGGCAGGACATATTTAAAATGATGAAGGGGAAAAACCTACAACCAAGATTAATCTACTGACCAAGGATCTCATTCAGATTTGATGGAGAAATTAAAAACTTTACAGACAAGCAAAAGCTAAGAGAATTCAGCACCACCAAACCAGCTTTAAAACAAATGCTAAAGGAACTTCTCTAGGCAGGAAACACAAAAGCAGGAAAAGACCTACAATAACAAACCCAAAACAATTAAGAAAATGAGAATAGGAACATACATATTGATAATTACCTTAAATGTAAATGGATTAAATGCTCCAACCAAAAGACATAGACTAGTTGAATGGATACAAAATCAAGACCCATATACATGATGTCTACAAGAGACCCACTTCAGACCTAGGGACAATACAGACTGAAAGTGAGGGGATGGAAAAAGATACTCCAGTCAAATGGATATCAAATGAAAGCTTGAGTAGCAATTCCCATATCAGACAAAATAGACTTTAAAACACAGATTATTATAAGAGACAAAGAAGGACACTACATAATGATCAAGGGATCAATCCAAGAAGAGAATATATCAATTATAAATATGTATGCACCTAACATAGGAGCACCTCAATACATAAGGCAAATACTAACAGCCATAAAAGGGGAAATTGACAATACTAACAGCCATAAAAGGGGAAATCGACAGTAGCACAACCATAGTAGGGGACTTTAACACCCCACTTTCACCAATGGACAGCTCATCCAAAATGAAAGTAGACAAGGACACACAAGCTTTACATGATACATTAAACGAGATTGACTTAATTGATCTTTATAGGACATTCCATTCAAAAACAACAGAATACATTTTCTTCTCAAGTGCTCATGGAACGTTCTCTAGGATAGATCATATCCTGGGTCACAATTCAAGCCTTGATAAATTTAATAAAACTGAAATCATATAAAGTAACTTTTCTGACCACAAGGCTATGAGACTAGATATCAATTACAGGAAAAAATCTGTAAAAAATACAAACACATGGAGGCTAAACAACACACTACTTAATAATCAAGACATCACAAAAGAAATCAAAGAGGAAATCAAAAAGTACGTAGGAACAAATGACAGCAAAAACACAACAACCCAAAACCTATGGGTTGCATCAGAAGCAGTTCTAAGAGGGAAGTTTATAGCAATACAATCCTACCTTAAGAAACAAGAAACACCTCAAACAAACAACCTAACCTTACACCTAAAGCAATTAGAGAAAGAAGAACAAAAAAAAAAAAACCCAAAGTTAGCAGAAGGAAGAAAATCATGAATATCAAATCAGAAATAAATGAAAAAGGAATGAAGGAAACAATAGCAAAGATCCTTAAAATTAAAAGCTGGTTCTTTGAGAAGACAAACAAAATTGATAAACCGTTAGTCAGACTCACTAAGAAAAAATGGGAGAAGACTCAAATCAATAGAATTAGAAATGAAAAAGGAGAAGTAACAACTGACACTGCAGAAATACAAAGGATCATCAGAGATTACTACAAGCAACTCTATGCCAATAAAATGGACAACCTGAAAGAAATGGACAAATTCTTAGAAAGGCACAACATTACTGAGACTGCACCAGGAAGAAACTGAAAATATGAATAGACCAATCGCAAGCACTGAAATTGAAACTGTGATTAAAAATCTTCCAACAAACAAAAGCCCAGGACCAGATGGCTTCATAGGGGAGTTCTATCAAACATTTAGAGAAGAGCTAACACCTATCCTTCTCAAACTTCCAAAATATAGCAGAGACAGGAACACTCCCATACTCATTCTCTGAGGCCCACATCACCCTGATACCAAAACCAGACAAGGATGTCACAAAGAAAGAAAACTACAGGCCAATATCACTGATGAACATAGATGCAAAAATCCTCAACAAAATACTAGCAAACAGAATCTAACAGCACATTTAAAGGATCATACATCATGATCAAGTAGGGTTTATCCCAGGAATGGAAGAATTCTTTAATATACACAAATCAATCAATGTGATGCACCATATTAACACATTGAAGGAGAAAAACCATATGATCATCTCAATAGATGCAGACAAAGCTTTGGACAAAATTCAACACCTATTTATGATAAAAATCCTCCAGAACTTAGGCGTAGAGGGTACTTACCCCAACATAAAAAGGCCATATATGACAAACCCACAGCCAACATCATCCTCAATGGTGAAAAACTAAAACCATTTCCACTCAGATCAGGAACAAGACAAAGTTGCCCACTCTCACCACTATTATTCAACATAGTTTTGGAAGTTTTAGCCACAGCAATCAGAGAAGAAAAGGAAATAAAAGGAATCCAAATCAGAAAAGAAGAAGTAAAGCTGTCACTGTTTGCAGATGACATGATACTATACGTAGAGAATCCTAAAGGTGCTACCAGAGAACTACTAGAGCTAATCAATGAATTTGGTAAAGTAGCAGTATACAAAATTAATGCACAGAAATCTCTAGCATTCCTATACATTAATGACAAAAAATCTGAAAGTGAAATTAAGAAAACACTCCCATTTACCACTGCAACAAAAAGAATAAAATATCTAGGAATAAACCTACCTAAGGAGACAAAATTCCAGAAAATTATAAGACACTGATGAAAGAAATTAAAGATGATACAAACAGATGGAGAGATATCTATAGATATCTCTATAGATATAGCAATCTACAGATTCAATGCAATCCCTATCAAACTACCACTGGCATTTTTCACAGAACTAAAAGAAAAAAATTCACAATTTGTATGGAAACACAAGAGACCCCGAATAGTTGAAGCAATGTTGGAAAAGAAAAACGGAGCCAGAGGAGTCAGGCTCCCTGACTTCAGACTATACTACAAAGCTACAGTAATCAAGACAGTATGGTACTGGCACAAAAACCAGAAAGATAGATCAATGGAACAGGATCAAAAGCCCCGAGATAAACCCACACACATATGGTCACCTTGTCTTTGATAAAAGAAGAAGGAATATACAGTGGAGAAAAGACAGCCTCTTCAATAAGTGGTGCTGGGAAAACTGTACAGCTACATGGAAAAGAATGAAATTAGAACATTCCCTTACACCACACACAAAAATAAACTCAAAATGGATTAAAGACCTAATTGTAAGGACAGACACTATAAAACTCATATAGGAAAACATAGGCCGAACACTCTATGACATAAATCACAGCAAGATCCTTTTTGACCCACCTCCTAGAGAAATGGAAATACAAACAAAAATAAACAAATGGGAACTGATGAAACCTAAAAGCTTTTTCACAACAAAGGAAACCATAAACAAGAGGAAAAGACAACCCTCAGAGTGGGAGAAAATATTTGCAAATGAAGCAACTGACAAAGGATTAATCTGCAAAATTTACATGCATTTCATGTAGCTCAATATCAAAGAAACAAACAACCCAGTCCAAAAATGGTCAGAAGACCTAAATAGACATTTCTCCAAAGAATATATACAGATTGCCAACAAACACATGAAAGGATGCTCAACATCACTAATCATTAGAGAAATGCAAATCAAAACTACAATGTGGTATCACCTCTCACCAGTCAGAATGGCCATCATCAAAAAATCTACAAACAATAAATGCTGGAGAGGGTGTGGAGAAAAGGGAACCCTCTTGCACTGTTGCTGGGAATGTAAACTGATACAACCACTGTGGAGAACAGTATGGAGGTTCCTTAAAAACTAACAATAGAACTACCATATGACCCAGCAATCTCACTACTGGGTATATACCCTGAGAAAATCATAATTCAAAAAGTGTCATGTACCACAGTCTTCATTGCAGCTCTATTTACAATAGCCAGGACATGGAAGCAACCTAAGGGTCCATCAACAGATGAAAGGTTAAAGATGTGACACATATATGAAATGGAATATTACTCAGCCATAAAAAGAAACGAAATTGAGTTATTTGTAGTGAGGTGGATGGACCTAGAGTCTGTCATACAGAGTGAAGTAAGTCAGAAAGAGAAAAACCAATACCACATGCTAACACATACATATGTAATCTAAAAACCCAAAAAATAATAGTCATGAAGAATCTAAGGGCAAGATGGGAATAAAGACACAGACCTACTAGAGAATAGACTTGAGGATATGGGGAGGGGGAAGGGTAAGCTGGGACAAAGTGAGAGAGTGGCATGGACATATACACTACCAAGTTTAAAATAGATAGCTAGTGGGAAGCAGCCGCATAGCACAGGGAGATCAGCTTGGTGTTTTGTGACCCCCTAGAGGGGTTGGATAGGGAGGGTGGGAGGGAGGGAGACGCAAGAGGGAAGAGATATGGGGATATATGTATATGTATAACTGATTCACTTTGTTATAAAGCAGAAACTAACACACCATTGTAAAGCAATTATACTCCAATAAAGATGTTAAAAAAAAAAAAAAACTAAAGCATTGGCTTTGCCAAAGTTACATTTGAAAGAATGAAGAGGCAAGCCACATACTAGAAGGGAATATTTGCATATCACATATTTCACAAAGGGTTTATATCGAGAATATAGAAAGAACTCTAAAAACTCAACAATAGAAAATAACACAACCCAGTTTTTAATAAATGAGCAAAATATTGTAACAGAAATATTTTCAGCAAATAAGACATTAAGATGACAAATAGATGATAAGAGGTTTGTTATCATTAATAATTATGAAAATGTAAATTACAACAACAAGATACCACTATATATCTATTACAATAGCTAAAATCAGAAGAATTGACACTATTAATTGCTGTGGGGGAGTGGATAGCTGGAACTTTCATATATTGCTAGTGAGAATGCAAAATGGTACAGTGACTTTGGAAAATATTTTGGTATTTTCTTACAAAGTTAAACATACGCTCACCATATGATCCTATAATACAATCAATCCTCATTACTCACAGATTTTGTATTTGTGAATTTACCCATTTGCTGAAATTTACTTGTAATCCCCAGATCAATACTTGTGGGGGCTTTTGTGATCAGTGACAAATTGGACTCAAGCAACATGCATGTTCCCAGCTGAGCTTGAACAAGGCAATGCTCTGGCTTCTTGTTTAACTCTCATTTGGTAAATGTGTCCTTTTCTCGATCTATTTTGTTGTGGGGCATTTTCATTGTTTTGCATTTTTTTGCTTTTCTTGGTGATTTTGCTGTTTAAATTGCCCTCCAGGTGTATAATACTTAAGTGCTGTCTGTTGTTTCTAAACACAAGAAGGTTGCAATGTGCATTGTAGAGAAAATGTATACATAAGATAAGTTTCATTCAGCCATGAGTTATAGAGTATATAGAGTTAAATGTTAATAAATCAATATATATTAATTAAGGTGCTTTTAAACAGAAAACACATATAAAACAAGGTTATGTAATAATCAGTTGACAATAAACTCATTGCAATCAGAGGCTCACAGGAACTTAACCCTGTATTTCCCCTAGGATCAACTGTCCCATTACTAGTTAATTCAGGGTTGAAGGTGACTTTACAGAACATAACTACACTAAAGAATGAGAGGGGCCGGAGGGGAAGATGGCGGAAGAGTAAGACGCGGAGATCCCCACAGATACACCAGAAATACATCTACACGTGGAACAACTCTTACAGAACACCTACTGAATGCTGGCAGAAGACCTCAGACCTCCCAAAAGGAGAAGGCAAGCTCACCTCCAGCTGCTAAATTGGGTGCAATTGAACTGATAATAACTTCACCCTCCTTCACCAGTGATTGGTTTAAGATTGGACATGTGACCCAGTTTGGACCAATGGGATGTGATAAAAGGTTTTCTGGAAAACTGTGACAATTATTCCTTTTATCTTCTGGAAATAATCCTTTAAATGACTTTTATCCATTCTCTTTCATTGTCAAGAATTAATCTGAACCTTGGGACTGACTCCATGGTTTTAATAACAACCTCACTTTGAAACCAACACATGGAAAGAGGCAGAGCCAAAATAGTTACTAAGGAAAAGAGTGAGAGACACTGAATTTACTGTTAGTTATTTTAGCCAAAAATTAATATCAACTTCATGAAAACAGTCTTATATTAGTTGTTCCTGAAGGCATCTAAATGATGGAGTAGAAGTAATTTTCCTAAATATGACAGGGTTTTTCATAGAGGTATTTCTTTCTATTTTTGTTCTCTCAAGTATTTGGGAGATCAGAGAGACTACATCTTTTAAATTATTCTAGAGCTTGCCTTTTTCTTGTGGTTTTCCCTCTTACCACAGATAGATATCAAGACTAAGTGTATTCTTGATGCTAGAATGTGAAAAATTAATTTCGTTGAAAATTGAACTTTGGACTTTTATATCTCAAACTTAAAAGTAGAAATTTTATCATTTCAGCAAAAGAAAATTTCTAATAGCTTTTTACCACTTATGTTGATGTTCCCTAAACAGGTTCTTTGTAACCAAAAAGGTAATATGATTCTGTTTTTTCTTCCAGGTATTGTCATGAGTTTTATCTATATGTCACTTGAATTTGTAAACTTAAAGTGTGCTAAATATTATCTACACTGCATAGTCGAGTTCCTATTTATGAGAAGATGAAGTACTATTTGAAAACCAGTATATCATGGTCTATTTTGCTATTAATTTGACTTAATCTATCTAACTGTCATGAGGTTGTTGATATATTGTACGTGCTGAGACAGTCCTTTATTGGCTTCATCATACCTCAAATCTATGTACCACAGAAATCTAATTGTGGATTTCAAAACACAATATCTGTCTACTGAAATATTAAAATGCAAAATACTCTTCTAGGTACGGGGGAATAAGGAAGTTGATATATAGGAATGTGTATGCAGAAATGAGAATAAGACAAAAGTCCTCGCCAACAAAAAAGATAATAGATTAATGTGGATATGGAGGAAATTTGAGCAAAAATATATTTCAAAATAAGGAACAAAACTGTGTTTGCTTTTAACTATTTTTGTTTGTGTTTAGTTACATTTTAAAATTTGTTTTTGTATGGTTTAATACAGAAGCAGCTACAGTCAATGTTTTGAATAGGAAAAATATATATTATGTCCATTTTAATTAAAATCACATTGAAATGTTTAAAAAAAACAAAAAAAAAAGAATGAGAATTAATTGTGACACTCGTAGATATTACCCGTGATAAATGAAAACATGTTTAAACAAAAATATCTATATTTAGGTTTTATAACAGCTTTTTTCATAATTGTTCCAAACTAGCCATATTACTACCATATTATTTCTCTGTTGCTGTCATAGCAAACTGCCACAAAAGTAGCCACATTAAGCAACACAAACGTAATACCTCACAGTTTCCACAGGTCAAAAGTCCAGCAGACGCAGCTTAGTTTCTTCTTAGAAATCTCATAAAACCAAAGTTGAGATGTTGATAAAACTGAGTTATTTTCTACAGGTTCTAGGGGAAAATCTATGTCCTTACTTAATTAAACTGTTGGAAGTATTCAGTTGATTGCAGTTGTAGGACTGAGATTCCTGCTCTCCTGTGGGTTATTATTTGAGGACTGTTATCAGCTTCTAGGGGCTACCACATTCCTTAACTCACATCTCCCTTCCTTTATCTTCAAATCCAACAACAGGGTGCAACAAATCCTTTCACATTGCACCTCTTTGACACTTACTTAAGTATCTGTTATTACATTGGACTCACCATGATAATCACCCGATGTTAGGGTCAGCTGGTTACCAACCTTATTTTCACCTGAAATCTGTAGCCATAATTCCATCTTCAAACATAATTCCCTTTTGCCATGTAACATAACGTATTCACCGGCATAATGCCAGGGGGCAAAGATCAGGGGAGCTCAAATCCTGCCTACCACACTACCCAATGTCTTTCAACTTTTGAGTGAATCAACTATGATACATCCATAAAGTAGAACACTACTCAGGAATAGAAAGGAAAAGGCTATTGATATGGATGAATCTCAGATTCATTATACTAAGTGAAAGAAACAAGATTCAAACAGTTTACTGACTGGAAGTGTTTATTTATATAGAAAGTTAACAAATATATCAGTTGCCTGGGTTAGGAGTAAGCAGACAGTTTTACTGCCAAGGGACAGCATGAGTGGGATTTTAGAGTGAGGGAACTGTTGTGTATATTGAGTATGATTTTTGTTGAAATTCAAAGAACTGGGAACCAAACAAGTAACTTTTACAGTACACAAATTTTGAAATAAATTTCAGTAGTATCATTCTGCTTGGTTACTGATATCCTTTGCTTTCAAAGTCCTAACTGATTTAGTAGGTACCATAATAGTATAAAGACATGTAATCTAAGAAAATAAGAGACAGTAAATTTTATCAGTAGAAAGGTGGCAGTTTTTTTTTTTTTTTTGGCTTGGAGACAAATGATACTAGAAGGAGAAGGCCACTTTTCCTCAATCTGTTTTTCTATTCACGGGATCTGCATCTTTACCCATCCTATGCCTCAGGTCAGTTACATCAAACTGTTCCCATCCTTATGTCAAGGTCATGCAAAGAATCTGCATAAATCTTTAATTCTAGTCAACTTTGGTCTTCTCTGGGTTTTCCTTGTTTTTGACCCAGACAACACTTACTTGTGCTTGACCAGGAACGGCACTTTGTAGCCAGTTTCCAAGTACTCTAAAAATTATAAAGAAGATATAGTGAAAGTAGCCTATTCTGCCGGTGGGTGAAGTCCACAGCCACCAACAAGCTTTATAAAAATTACACTGAAGTTTCTTCTAAAAGTAAATAATTAAGTCATTGAGATAATTTTTGAAATCACTTCCCAAAATTCCTATGCTGGGTTCCTCTCCACATCTATAACTGGTAGTGTGACTGCAGAGAAGCAGAAGTGTCAGATATTAGCAAGGATAAAAAGAAATCCCCGTGATGTGACCCTAACAACCAAACCCTCAAATATTCATCATCATGGAGGGCACCCTCATCCTGACAGCACAAACATCTTTGTGGATAGTATTTGTTCTGTTTGCTGGAGATTTCTAGCCTCAGACTGTCATTTTACATCATGCTTCACTTAATGAGAGGAAGAGATGCATAAAGAAAATAAAGACTCAGCTATGAATCTCTTAATTGTTATTAAAAGGGTGTGTCTTCACCAAAAGAGAGAGCTGAATCTGAGTTCTGGGGTTAGTGCTTACATATACATGTCTGCCAGAAGAAATTTATCTGACACTTCCTAAACCTTAATTAGAATTTTCCTCCATTCAAACGTTATTAACTCATTCTAAAACTTCTAATATGTACTGTAGCTTTTTTTTTTTTTTTTTTGGCGGTACGCGGCCCTCTCACTGTTGTGGCCTCGCCTGCTGCGGAGCACAGGCTCCGGACGCGCAGGCTCAGCGGTGGGGTCTTCCCGGATCGGGACACGAACTCGTGTCCCCTGCATCGGCAGGCGGACTCTCAACCACTGTGCCACCAGGGAAGCCCGACTGCAGCATTTTTTTTGCACACATCCGGAAGACAGAGATATTGGGTCTCTAATTAATGGCTGCTTCAAAATTTGCAAGAAAGCCAACGTACTGGAAGTTTTAAAGATTCAGACTGGTTCCCAGCTTCCACATCACTCCTTGCTTCCATATCATAGACTAAAACCTCTTCTGTCCTTCTATCTTGGTTGCTCTCCCTGAATTCCTCTAACAGTAATCTGCTCCAGACATTAATTCCATACTAAGATAAGGATATTTTTCCTAAGAGCCAGTTTAGCATTTAAAGACCCTTTTACCCAGGTGACAGATATTTTTGGTGCTTGTTGTAAGGACTTCTGGATATTGCTCTAGCCAGATTTTAATTTCTAAATCTCACCCTTCCTCACAAAGGACTATCACTCTTCTTTATTTTGCCCCTTTTTTCATTTCCTTTTCCAACTGTTTTCCTGAAATTTATCATTACCATTACATCCTGCTAAAGGGGAGACTAGGGTGATTTAGTCTTTGCATTGCTGGGGACCCCTGGAATATGATGAACCCAATAAGATTAAGAAGAGAAAGAATCGGGCTCTATGCCCTGAGTCTGGTTGACATGGTTACCAAAGCAAACATAGTTGAGATAGCCCTGAGCTGAGGATTCAATCAAGAGACATGGATGAGGCAGCTCTTCTGACAGGTAATTTTATAGCTGCAACTCCCTATTCTGTAGAAATCTACTCAGAGCAATGAGGTCTCACTTTTCTATTCTTGGGGAAGTTTCCCTCTCACCTCTGGAGAAATTAATATAAACATACTCATTTCACTATCCCTTTCCATCCAGCTCTTCCCAGTCTCTCCAAGAACTTAGTCTCTACTTAGACAATTCCATTTGCTCCACTCTCAAGAAAAGCAAAAGATTTTTTTCTTTTGTGAATCGATTTTTACTATGTAAGCTCAAGGAGCCTAGAAAGGGCAAGTGCTTAACCTAAACTCTAGGATGGGCACAAAATTTGCCATCTAGGTAGGATAAAACTTCACCTGATATCTGCAGTTGTATCATCCTACTCCAGAGATATAAGTAGATACCAAAACAAATCATAGAAAAATGAAAGGTTCGTCATTGGTGCCCAATTCATGTGATTATTTGTATATGAGCATTTATGTGTGTATAAAGTACTAAACCTTGATCACCTTACTAAGCTCCTAGATATTTACCACAATGTGATAATAGTTATTATATAGTTCTTGAATACAGGATGTTTAACTCAAAATTCACTTATTTATTTCAATCTCAACAATAGGAACTTGGGAGAAAAACTTCAATTTTCCTGCCCTATATCTTTCTCTATCCAGCCAGATGATGCCCTGGCCATTATATTAATCTACCTACTCCTCTGCATAGCCCCAAATGCCAATCAACACCTTCGATTGGAAGTCTCTACCATCACCTCCATATTTTTTAGAATCAAAGGCTTAGTCTTTCTTTACTGACCATCTGCCCTTCTGGATTTACTATTTCAAGCCGTTTCATTTTTGTTCATTTAATGACACAAACTAAACTTCTTGAATGTTCTTTTGTTTCTCTCTTTCTTTGACCAATCTCACTTACAAACACTCAATCAACTTTTAAAAAACAATTTTCAATCCATTTCTTTATTTTTATTCCCATTGCCATGACTTTGGTCTAGGTCCTTTGTACTCCATTCTTTGGCTATTGAATTACCTCTAAATCAGTTTTATTTCACTCTCCCATCAATCACCCCAGTTTACCACCGGCCTTCCTAATAAATTGAAGGGATTTAGTTTTTACCCTACTGAAAAGCTTCCAAAGACTCACAATAAATGCTCGATATATATTTGTGAAATAAAAAAATAAATATTACTTGGAATGTCTATTATGGTACTTTGCATATGAGAGGTACATAATATTTAGAATAAATTTTCTAATTGAGGATAATTTTTAATATAACTTAAAAGAAAAGGCCTGAATGCATATAAATCTTAATATTTTCTTCATAAAGAAGATAATTAGAATCAGCTCCTAAAATATATCTGAACAATATTCCAGCAATGCTCCTAGATCTTTAAAATGATCCTTTTAGAAACTTTACTTCTAACTTTATCATTTTCAATGAGTTTACTGTTTGCTTAGTTTCATGTAAGGTTTTTCTACAAAATTAAATGTTCCATAGGTTCAAATGTTTCCTCCAAATTCCTGAATTTTTCTGTAATATTTCAAGTATGTCACTATCATAGCCTTGGCTAAATACAAATATGCACACACACATACATTTAACAAATAATTTTTAAAACATGAAATTAAAGATTTATACTTATTGCAATATTTCATTTCTTAAGTAAGCACTGCTTAAAATTCAAAATTAGTTTTACTTATTTTCAGGGTAAATTAGAACAATTGAAATCCCTCATTAGAATTCTAAATACCTAAAAGTCAAAACATATAAAAATGACACTAAACGATTTAGTATATTAGGCAGTTTAATAATCCCCAAAGGAAATTAGAAAGGCAATTACTTGGGTAATATGAATCTCAAAACAAGCTATTCTCGAGCATAAAAATAGAGGAAACAATAATTCTACACAACAAGGAAAGAAAGTGATTTTTTTAAAATTCCTTTTCTTCAATTTTCATGGTTCAGGTTATGCCAGTCGTGTATGGTAGTTAAGTAATTTTATCTCTCTAACCAGCAGTGACCATTTCTGCAGTGGAGAATGAGTTCTGTACAAGGTCAAAAACAGTGTCAATGGTTCTATAAGGAAAAGTTTTTTGAACAAAGTTCATTTAAGACCATTTACTACCACAGAGGCAGAAAACTGCTTCCATTATCCACATGAACCAACATTACTGCTGTAAGTCCAAAGCACAGTTGCCAAGAGTGCTGCGAGTCAGAAAAACAAATACCATATGCTAACATATATATATATATATATATATATATAAAATCTAAAAAAAAAAATTGTTCTGAAGAACCTAAGGGCAGGACAGGAATAAAGACACAGATGTAGAGAATGGACTTAAGGACACAGGGAAGGGGAAAGGGAAGCTGGGACGAAGTGAGAGAGTGGCATTGACATAAACACACTACCAAATGTAAAATAGATAGCTAGTGGGAAGCATCTGCATAGCACTGGCAGATCAGCTCCGGTGCTTTGTGACCACCTAGAGGGGTTGGATAGGGAGGGTGGGAGGGAGATGCAAGAAGGAGGGAATATGGGGTTATAAGTATACGTATAGCTGATTCACTTTGTTATACAGCAGAAAGTAACACACTAACGTAAAGCAATTATACTCCAATAAAGATGTTAAAAAATAATAAAAATTTAAAAATAGAATAATCAAGATAATTTGAATACACCATAATATTATATTAAAATATAAGCAGCATTTACAAAAAAAAAAAAAAAGCTTCAAGCAGTTGCTAAGACTCAGAAGGCCCTGTATGTTTCACCCTGTTCCAGTATAGTGCAGCCCATAACGTCTAAGCAATCAAAGGTCAAACGAAGAGAGCACAAGTCTACTATTATGGAAGATTATTTGGCACACACTCTCAATTTTTAGTGTCTGCACTGGTGGTCAACAGCATTAACCTGAAATGCAAGACATTTTATACAGAACTTGTCATAGGAAATATGATTCCTTTAGAAAACACTTGAAAGTAAATTGCCTATAACATGAACAACTTGCTATTGCGTGCCAATTTACTCCTTTAGGATCATCATGGTTGCTTTATTTTTTAGTGAAAAGAGACCTAATAATTTTACTAGTCCCAATAGTCACATCACCGAGCTCTGAACAATCAAGATGAATACGGAGAATGTCTAGACAGGAAGCGTGGCACCTGGTGTTGCCTCCTGGCACACACAGCTAGAAGGGAAGGGATATCAAAAGGAGACATATAGACTTCTCTTTGCAAGCTACATCCTAGATATGAGCTGAAGGAATGAATATTAATTACAGTGACTTTCAAAAGGAAATGTTTAAAATTTAAGAAGTAATGACACAGAAACAGAACAGCAAACATACTAAAATCCATCAGTTAGTTTAGTGGTTTTCCAGGGTCCTCAGTCTCTCCCTCTATAAATTTCCCTTTTCTGTCTTCAACCATGTTAATTACTACTTTTTAAAACAAAATTTTCATTTTATGCTACCAGTGGTCCTACCTACTCTTCTCTATTTCTAACACTCAAATTCTGCCTTCTTCTATGCCTCCATCCTTCACCATTCTAAGAACTCCATGTTTCAGCCAGACCTGAATTTCTCAATGGCACCAACTCTTGAATTGAAAATGATGCTCTACACTTGAAATGTTATCCATGTTCACCTTCATGTCTTAACGAATTCAAATCTAATCACTTCCTCTTCCATATCTATTATGACCATTCAGTTAGGTCAACTTCCCTGTGCCACTTTTTTATACTATTCTTAGTTATATTTCATCACTTTTCATGCTATATTTTACTTGTCATATTATTTAATAAATTATTTGACTCAAGAATATGTTCTCCTTGTGTCTTTTGTCTCTCTATTCGTGGCCTAAGCATAGTCTCCAGCACTCAACAGGTACTGAATACTTATTGAATAAATAAGTACAAATAAATATAATATATTCAAAAGAATGACTTCACTGTGCTTTTGATGTTGAAATTCATTATCTAGAAATTTATCTGAAATAGTCAATTAGATAACTATATGAAGTGTCAGTACATCTAGGGGACCCAGTTCTCTGGTGTTCTCTTAAGTCTTGAACTTAGTAGTGGGTATATGGGTGTCCACTACCTTTTCCTTTATATATCTGTGTATGTCTGAAATACATCTTAATGAATTTTCAAAACTAAAATAAAAATATAAATACATACAAAAAAGCCACAGATGAATATATTATTTATAAAAGTGAACAACTAGGAAAAACTAAGGTACATTTAATAGGACATAGATAAAATTAATTGTGGTATGTGAATATAAATTAAAACCTACATAAGCATTGAAAATGATGGTTTAGGTCTCTTTTTGTGGAAAATGATCATGATGTATTCTTCAATGGGAAAAACAAACAGATTACAAAATATAAATTATATTGTGACCCCCTTTATTTTAAATTTGCTGTTAATATGAAAGATACCTTAAAGAATTTTTTTCTAAAAGACTCATTGTGATTCATTCTGGGTGGTAAGATTTTAGGATACATACATATTCCCCTCTAAGTAAAATTTAAATGTTTTTTAAATTATTATTCTAATATTCAAAAAAATGTTGTTTGCATTTGGAAAAGAATGTCATAAAAATAATTAATTTCTTATATTTCTTTTCAAAATCAAAAGGAATCCAAAGGGTGTTTGTTACTCTTTTTGTTGGTTTTATTTTGGTTTTATTGTTTGTTTGTTTTAAAATAGTTAACGACCTATAGTTAAATAAAATAAACCAAGGAACACATAACAAAACAACTTTATTTCTTTAAAAGATATATAAAATTTCTCATTTTTTCTCCTTTATGTCATAGTCAGAAAGCAAAGTTTTTCTATATTCATAAAGATATATTTCCTCTTTAGATAGGTTTAGTATGACTATACTACCCAAGGCAATCTACAGATTCAATGCAATCCATATCAAAATACCAATGACATTTTTCACAGAAATAGAATTAAAAAAATTTTAATTTGTATAGAAATACAAAAGACCCTGAACAGCCAATGCAATCTTGAGAAAGAAAAACGGAGCTGGAGGAATCTGGCTCCCTGATTTCAGACTATACTACAAAGCTACAGTAATCAAAACAGTATGGTACTGGCAAACAAATACACACACACACACGTCAGAAATATAGATCAATGGAACAGGATAGAAAGGCCAGAAATAAGGCCATGCACTGTGGTCACCTAATCTATGACAAAGGAGGCTAGAGTATACAATGGAGAGAATGCACTCTTTACAATAAGTGATGCTGGGAAGATTGGACAGCTACGTATAAAAAAAAGAAATTAGAACATCCTCCAACACCACACACAAAAAGAAAAAAGAAAAAAACTTAAAATCGATTAAAGCCCTAAATGTAAGACTGGATACTATATAACTCTTAGAGGAAAACATAGGCAGAACACTCTCTGAGATAAATAGCAGCAATATCTTTTTGGATCCACCTTCTAGAGTAATGAAAATAAAAACAAAAGTAAACATATGGGACCTAATTAAACTTATAAGCTTTTGCACAGCACAGGAAACCATAAACAAAATGAAAAGACAGCCCAGAGTGGGAGAAAATATTTGCAAATGATGTGACCAACAAGGGATTAATCTCCAAAATATACAAACAGCTCATGCAGCTCAATATCAAAAAATGCCAAACAACTGAATACTGTTAACAAGACATGGAAGCAACCTAAATGTCCCTCAAAAGATGAATGGATAAAGAAGATGTGGTACGTATATACAATGAAATATTACTAAGCCATAAAAAATGATATATTTCCTACCCATATTATGGAAGGAGAAAGAAGGGAGTGAAGAGAATGGGGGAAATGAGGAGTTGATGAGACAAATAAAACTGACATAAAAAGATAAAACAAGAATTCTCAAATTTGTTCACTCTCATCCCTCTTTAAAAATCTCATGAAAAATATGAATCTTCACCAGAAAAAAATACAGCATATGCATGCAATTTCACTGCATTCACAGAATCCACAAAGCACATGTATATCTCACAACAAAAAATATGACCTAAAGAGGCAAAAAAAATTTTTATAGTAGAGAACCACACAGAATTAGACACAAAAAAGGGGGAAGCAAAATCTAGATGCAGATTATCTGAATGACAAATCTTTCTCACTGCTACAAGTATTTTAAAACCAGTAGGTCTTTACAACTTCAGACAGGTAACAATATTTCTTACCACTTGTCTTAAAAACATTTTTTTTTAAAGTGAATTGCAAATCCAAATGCAGAAATGCAGATGTGAATACCTGCACCCATGTTTTAAGAATTTTAAAAGACATGAACATAGGGTTTCCCTGGTGGCGCAGTGGTTGAGAGTCCACCTGCCGATGCAGGGGACACGAATTCGTGCCCTGGTCTGGGAAGATCGCACATGCCGCGGAGCGGCTGGGCCCGTGAGCCATGGCCGCTGAGCCTGTTCCACAACGG
>NW_006794361.1:142304-148011 GCF_000442215.2 Lipotes vexillifer | reverse complement strand
GTAAAAAAAAAAAAAAAAAAAAGATATGAACATAGTAGGTTCACAACAGTTGGCATTCTTTGAATGGAATTTCATCAAGCCAAGCCTTGTGATCTTGAAAACCTGGTTTCCCATAATTCAGGTCTAAAAATCTTGGAAGGAGAAAATGGGAGAGTGCATAAGGGGGTCAGGTTGAGGTATGAGGAAAAAATGGAGGAACAAGGGAAAAGACAGTTCAATATCTTGAACTGTCTCGACTTTAATCAGAATTTAATTTTTTAAGTTGAAAGAGAAAGTAGACGATTTTTCAAAATGGCAGCTGTGGGCTAACTTCAATAATTTACATCTAAAAAGCAGTCACCAATTTTTATTCATGCTGTAGCCTAAAGAACTAAAAGTTTGCTATATAACAAGCTTTTTTATATATGTAGTATATTAGTTTTTCTATAACTAATCTATTCTTCCTACAGTGTCTCCCATTGTTTCTGTTGAGTAAATAGTCTAAAGTTTAGTCTGATATCAAAAAGGTGGCCTTCAGGATATGTTCATTCTTTTAGATTAAAAATCCTCAGTCTCACAGATAACTTCCCTGCAGCTGCTTCTCTCCTGCTTCTTCCCTGCAGTTTCACTGCTCACACACTCTGGACGGAGGCAGAGGGGAGCAATTTATGATTCTTAAATGCAGACTCCTTACCAACCTATTGTCAGGCTCCTCTAAGATATCAACTCTTGGTAAACTTTTAGTTCATTCTTCTTTGGTTGGACCCATGCTTCTTTTTAAAAATAAAATTTATTGGAGTATAGTTGATTCACAATGTTGTGTTAGTTTCAGGTGTATAGCAAAATGATACAGTTATACATATATTTCAGATTCTTTTCTCGTGTAGTTTATCACAGAATATTGAGTAGAGTTCCCTGTGCTATACAGTAGGTCCTTGTTTTTTATCTATCTTGTATATAGTAGTGTGTGTATGTTAATCCTAAACTCTTGATTTGTCCCTCCCTGCCACGTTTCCCCTTTGGTAACTGTAAATTTGTTTTCAATATCTGTAAGTCTGTTTCTGTTTTGTAAATAAGTTTATTTGTATCATTTTTTGGACCCATGTTTCTGCTCAGGGTTCAGGCACAGAAGGTCTCACTTTACCTCCTGGTGTTACTGAAGATAGTTCTAAGGTCTAACTTTGATCCTACTACTTTCTAGCACAGACACCCGATCCTATGGCCACTGTTGAAGAGCCATGCTTGCTGGCCCAGTGCTTTCTGTCAAGGTTTCCCCAGGCAAGTGTCCAGTGATGTCGCCTAGGTAAGTCTGCAAAGTGAAAATCTAGCTTCTTCCCAGAGTCACAAACAAGAGCATAAAGAAGACCTGCCCCTCTGTACTTGGTGATATCCTTATTTATCTGACACACTACCACTCTGGATTGAAGTCTGAAGAATAGAAATTGAGGCCCTTGCATTTGACCCCTTCACATGCTACTGTGCCTCTTTCATCTGTCTCCTTCCCACCATCCATCAAGACTGGGAATGGGAGCTTTCCCCTTTTCTTCTTCCTCTTCTACTTATCAAAATTTCCCCTTTTTAAAACGCAATGATCAAGGTTACCATACAAGATTTCTCCCATGCTTAAGAGGATATGAACCTTAAACAATTCAACAACAATAGCCTGGCTTTCAAGGCAAATATAGATGCAAAAAACTCCTATTGGATATCAGAACCTGAAATCTCTTCCTGGCTTCATGACTACTTAGGTAAACACTAGTGAAGGAAGGCTCAGAAGGTCAAAAGGGAACCATATAAAACATTTTAAGCTATTAACATTGTTCTATAACCCATGTCAACTCTCCCTTGACACTCCGCACAATTAAACAAATTAAGCAACCCTTAAGAGCAAAAGTTAATTTATAGGAAACATTGACAAAAAGTAATAGATAGAAGTGATGCCAGTGCCTGCCTTCTTCTCTGCTTTCCTAGCCCTGTCTCCAAGACACGCTGGGATGAATGTAGTGCACAGCTAGAGCCCAGATCATTGCTGCTCCTGGAACCTAGTTCAGCTTCCAGAACTCTCACTTCTGGGGGGAGATTCAGTGGAATTGCACTGAGTCTCAGGCATCACCATGACTGGAAGCAGAAAAGCAATTAACACTATTTGAATTAGCCTCAGTCAATGTACAAAATTATACAGTCCCTTTCCCAATGTCTGTCCATCAGAGCGGAACCTGTTTTTATAGTTCTCTGTCTCCCAAGGCTCTTATTGCATAATTATTTCCTTTGGAGACCCAGGAAGAAAAGACTTGCATTGTCTATTAGCTCAACTACTTTATCTTACTTAGAAAGACAAGTTTAATAAATCAGAACATTCTTCTACTTGAATCCTGTCTACCAATACTGTGTTATCTTTCATTCATGAGTGGATTACTATCTGAACTTTGAACAGTAGCATGACCGTGACTTTTTTAATCTCTAGGGGAAAATTCCCACACACAAATTGAAATCTTGTTTCACTTTTTCATCCCAACTCACAAGTCAATATATTCACATCCAGAGTCTTAAGAAATTAAAAGATGGTAAAAGAGATTAACAGTGGGAAGCAGAGGAAAACAGAGCAAAGTTCAAGTTTACTTTTCTAAGCACAGTAGAAAATCCAGGTATTCTGTGAAGGATGACATTTGAGATCACAGTGAGAATAAAATAACAGTTTGCAGGTGTTGGAGATTGGGGCTGGGAGATGCCTCTATACATAATTAATAGCAAATTAGAAGAAAAGTTTATTCCTGGTCAGGATATGCTGGAAAACACTTTCAAGGGATATGTCTTAGTTTTTTTGAACTGCTATAATAAAATACTATAGATTTGGCAGTTTCTAGATGACAGAAGTTTATTTCTCACAGTCTGGAAGCTGGGAAGTCCAAGATCAAGGTACTGGCAAATTCAGTGTCTGGTGAAAACCCACTTCCTCATGTGGCTGTCTTTTTGCTATAACCTCCCATGGAGGAAGGATCAAGGGATCTTTCCAGGATCTCTTTTATAAGGAAACTAATCCCACTCATGAGGTCTCTGTCCCAAAGACCTAATCACCTCCCAAAAGTCCCATCTCCTAAAACCATCACATTGGGGATTGGGTTTCAGCATATGAATTTTAAGGGAATGCAAACATTCAGTCCATAGCAGGATATTGGAGAAAAAAAGATCCCAGTTTGATAGAATATAATTTTCAAATTGATCGTTTCACCAAGAGATTTTGTTCCATAGTAATAGGGTTGTCATATAGTGAGGCAAATTGCCTGACTTGAGGTATTCTATCAAAACATTTAAGCTTCTCACCATCTTTCTCACTAAATCCTTATGAGGATTATTCAATTTAGCCCTTGCAAGTATTATTTCATAAAATTTCTGAAAACACAAAACACTTTAATGGCAAATTTAATTTATTTACTAATATTCCCCCAAGTAACTCTGAGCTCATAGAAGACAAGTAAAGAGGTTTGCTTATCACTGGCCATCACTAAGTGTTACACCTGGAGCATGGTAGATACTTGAGGGAAGAAGAAGAGGAGATGGTGGAAGAGAAAAAAGAAGGAAAAAAAAAGAAGAATGGAGAGAGAGAGGGAAGGAGGAAGGAAGGAAGGAAAGAACAAGGAGGATCAATGAATAAGTAAATATTAAGCAGACATAGCGATGCTTTCTTCTTGACTCATATTAAATTGTAAATCTTATATCAATCGCTAGTAGGGTTCTCAAGGAGTAACTGAAGGGCCAGTGAAAAAATACCTATCTTTTAGGCCATTAGAATTCTGAGTACTTGAGAACTGTCAGATCTGGACCTGAAGAAAACTCCTCAGATAGCAGTTTTGCCCAGAGCAGAACAAATCTCTCTTCACCACGTAGTCAAAAGTGTCTTCATTGCCTCATGTGGTTGGGGAATACAGGCTGAGAATTGTCCAAATGTTTTACCTGTGCCATAGATGCCATAGCTCTGGAAACTTATTAATTCAGTTAATGCTGTAAGAGCTGATGCTGCAAAGCAAAGAGGTCTACACTCTGGGAGGTATGTGTGTTTGTGTGTGTGTGCGTGTTCACATACGTGTATGCAAGCAGAATGTTTAGTCTTGTTCGTCACCTTTTGTGTATAATATTTAGTAACTGTATAACTTTCTTCTGATTATAAAAATAAAACAATTATTTAAAATTTTTGGAAAATAACAGATAATCACACTAAAAAGAGAAATAAAAATCACTTATAATGAAACAAATAAGAAATAAACATTATTAATATTTTGGTATATATATTCTAAGATTTCTTCTACTGGGATTACACTATGCATAATATTTTATATACTACTTAATCACATATTATTAATCACCCTGAATATTGTTGCCATCATATAGATTTAAGGTCCTTCAATATTATTCTATGTTGTAAATGTGGGTTGTTTATATTTTATGTTTGCTATTAAATACTAATGCTCTAATTCACATCCATGATTATTTACTTAGGGTTAATTATAGGAGAAAAATTACTGGATCAAATGATATTACCATTTAAAATATTTTGTTCTATACATATGTTTTGTCACTTGTACTCTTGTTGTGTCACTTCATATTTTAAAATGAAAAATGTAGAAATTTTCTTTAATTAATTATGAGGTTAAACAACTCACATCTTTAATTTAATTTTGTATTGTTCTGTTGGTTCATGTCCTATTCATGTTTTTGTTATTTATGTTTTTATTACTCCTTTCATTATTTTTTGTAAGGGTTCTTTATTTAATGAGAATATATATTCACTTTTTGGGTTTTTTTTTTTGGAAAAATACCTTATCAAGTTGCTTTTTATTATAGTAAGAATATTTAACATGATATCTACACTTTCAACAAATCTTTAAGTGAACAATAAAACATTGTTAATTATAATGTTGGTCAGCATATCTCTAGAACTTAACTCACTTTGCATAACTGAAACATATTTAAACTTTTATTTATAATACGTTGACTTACAAAGATTTTAAATTTTTATTTAGGCAAATGTGCAATCACATTTTGCCAATGTGCCATGCCAATCACATGTTTTGGTTTGGGGTTTTTTTTTTTTTTTTTGGCTTAAATGGCATAAATTTACTTTCTCACATTTCTGGAAGCTAGAAGTCTGATAGCAAGGTGTCAGCAGAATTAGTTTCTTCTGAGACCTCTCTCCTTTGCTTGTAGATGGCTGTCTTCTCCCTGTCTCCACATGGTCTTCTTTCTGTATGTGTTGATTTCCTCTTCTTTATTTTTAATTGAAGTATAGTTGATTTACAATGTGTTCATTTCTGCTGTACAGCAAAGTGATTCAGTTATACATATATATACATTCCTTTTTTACATTCTTTTCCATTAAGGTTTATCACAGGATATTGAATATAATTTTCTGTGCTATACACTAGGACCTTGTTGTTTACCCATTCTATATATAATAGTTTGCATATGCTAACCCCAAACTCCCAGTCCATCCCTCCCCACCTCCCTTCCCCCTTGGCAACCACAAGTCTGTTGTCTATGTCTGTGAGTCTGTTTCTGTTTCATAGATAGGTTCATCTGTGTCACATTTTAGATTCCACATATAAGTGATATCATATGGTATTTGTCTTTCTCTTTTTTGACTGACTTATTATGATAATCTCTAGGTCCACCCATGTTGCTGCAAATAGCTTTATTTCATTCCTTTTTATGGCTGAGTAATATTCCATTGTAT